>NC_079402.1:10750732-11077518 GCF_029220125.1 Pseudoliparis swirei | reverse complement strand
GGGGTAAAGTGAGAAAGAGAGGGGAGAGAATTCAGGGATTGAAATTAAATTCATATCTGGGTATCTCTTTAATGTAGTAAGGTTTAAGTCTTAGTTGATATAACGAGGATGCAGGAACGTCGTGTATCTTAAGGAGTGGTGTCATTGCGAATACCCAAAATATTTAGGTGTTAAATTACTTGTTGGTGGGAGAAATATTATAGATTTTACATGCAGGAGAAAGTAGCAAAACCCCAGAATAAAACACTTACATAAAGTAACAGCTTTGTATTCAAAATGTTATTTAAGTTAAAGCACATAAGTGTCAAAATCACACAGAAAAAGCATGCGAAAAAGAGTGTTATATTGATCATATATATTACTGGACTATCTAATATATTGCTGGATTATCATTACAGATGCATTCATATTTTCAACACAGCGAAACCTGAGAACTGTTAAATAAATGTAGTGAAGTAAATCCAACAATATATTCCTCTGAAATGTAGCTACCAGTCCAGAGTAACATGAAATGGAAATACTAAAGTAAAGTACAAATACCACCAGATTGTAGCTTGTTGGGCACATGTTAATGTTAAAGTCCAGCTTTCTCCATTTCTTCAGGTCAAGAGAACACACGTTGACCATCTAATGCCCTAACTTAGACCCCTCGTCCAGCAGTTAACCAGCTCCACACGGCAGAAAACCCCCTCACACAATAGTCTGTATACGAACACACGGTGGTCACACAATAGTCTGGCTCGGGGTGTAAGGAACCCAAACTCGTCAGGGGTTAATGATCGCCGGCCGTTGGTTCGGAGCCCATTAGGCCATTGATCTGGCCGTGTCTTTTATGCCACCTGGGGAAAGGAATGTGTCGGGTCTCCTATTGTGTCTGTCCGCGTGCGTGTGTGTCAAAGTGAGGTCAATTATAGCAGAATGAACCAGAGTGTCACACACTGTGCAGAGACAGTGGACGATTGAATATTTTCGAGGTCAGTTGGTCAAGGGTCATCTGCCCTGGATGGATTTGTCAGCCGAAATGAAGACACATTAAAAAAATGGACTTGTAAACATTTATGAACTCACACTGACTGCACATGAACACAAACGCACTTTGATATTCTAACTCAACATGAGCGGCGGTGCACAGGGCCTGAAACACCAGGGAGGTAGATGCATGATAATGCAGAGCTCAGCACCTTTGGCGACGACGTGAGGCGCAAACATACACGCCTCGCACACAAAGGGAAGAAAGGAGCTTCATTCATAGCTGCTTCTATTAGTTGGCTGAATTTATTGCCTCTTTTTATAAAGCATCCCTCTTTATCACAATAAAACTTCTCCATGGGTGGAAAACAACTAATTACAAGCACCCTTGTTCGTTTAATTAGGCAGCTTTTTCATGCACTTCTGCTTTAAAAAATAAAGAAAAACGGTCTTAAATCAGAAACTCTGCATTCGCTAAAGTAGAGTTTGGATGAGTAAGACATCGTTACAATGGCTGTATAAATTGTAAATTACAGCTTTATTAGGAGACAATGAATCACTGATTCACGTTTTATAGATAAACAATATGCCATATGATAAAACAAATTACTTTTTGTGGATGGTTTTCTATCAAGACATCATGTATGCAGTTGTGTACGTGACTTATGAAAGGTGCGATTTTGTGTCATTTGCCCAACTTTCCATCTGTATTTTCATGTGTCTTCTCTGGATGTTTATGTGATATGTCTTCCCTTTTAGTTACATCACCAGACCCCTCACCCACATTATATTACACAGCAAGATCATTTTACTTTTGATGTGTGTGTGAACAATATTTGTTGTTTATGACGTAACTTTTCTTGCTCCATAGTTGCTGGTATGGAATTAAAATCGTGGTTTCTAGCTAAAGGATAAAACATTTATGTTTCACAAAAGCTATAGGGCGATAGGCTAAGGATTATTTATGAAAGACAGAAGCATCTAAGGGTTTAATAAAGCAATAAGTTGCAACTTAAAACCTATTTTGTAACTATCTCTTGTTATGTGCGACCATATGCTGTTGTTACAAAATCAGGAGCATATACCATTCTATATGAATCTTTGGCCCCTCATTAAGTGATTAAAGAGAGAGGTGTTGGTCAACGGAGCACTGCCAGGCAAAGAGATGGTAGAATATATTCACTTGGAAAAATCCACAATCTTTTCCACCAATATTTGTACTTGATTAGTTTTCAACCTGAGCAGTATTACTTCTGGTTGAGTGATACAAGGATGTATTCTTTTCTTGCTTTCTTTCCACGCCTGGACTTCTTTGCACATTTTTCCGGATTCCATATTTTGGGAGCAAACATCTGTTGGATCTCAGACTTACTGAAAAACACTCGGATGACACAGCTGGGGTTTCGGAGAGAGGGGGTTCGCGAGATCTTTAAATGCCAGAGCCTGCCAGTTGGTCGGCCATGTAATCAGAGTTGAACTTGAAGAAGGAAAGAAAGTGATGTCCACAAGATGAGTGTGTGTGTGTGTGTGTGTGTGTGTGTGTGTGTGTGTGTGTGTGTGTGTGTGTGATGAGGGGGGTCCTCTGCCGGCAGGACAATAGACAGTGGCAGCAGCAGCTGACCAGAGAATCCCTTCTTCTTTTGTTTTCCCGTATAATGACGTCTCCACCACACACACTCTGTCACTCCCTTTCCCTCCCTCCCTCCACCCCCCCCCCCCCTCTCTCTCTTCAGCCCATCACTACTCATCCCTCCTCCCACGCTGCCTGATTTGGCTTCTGCATGTTCTTTCTTTCTCTCTTTCTTTCCTGGCATCTATATCCTCCCCCCTCTCTTCTTGTGACCACGCCTCCCCTGAAGACTTCCAAGTCTTCCTCTGTCCATCCTGCTCTTTTTGTGTAGTATTTGCTGTGTGCGTGTGTCTGTCTCTGTGTGTCTGTGTTTGTGCGTGGGTTTGTATTTATGTGTTTTTGCTTTGCTCCTAAAGAATGTAACCTCTGAGACTCTCTAGACTCAGTCCATATCTACACTCCAGTCCATGTTACGTTAACTAACGCCGAGCTCCCATCTGTGTGCAACCTGTGTGCTTCACTGTGTTCAGCATGTCTGGTTCCTCTGTTTGTAGGGTTGGACAGCCTACACCACAAATTATCCTGTAAAGCAGCACAAGATTGTGGGAAGATTAAAGGATTAGACAAGAAGAAAACAGTTCTGCCACAAACATGTGTAATCATGTTCATATGCTCTTTGCTTTTATTGTGAAATGAGGGATGACTTTACCTCAAACTTGTATCGAAATGAAGAAGTTTAGAGGGAAAATCACTTTTGGTGGGATTGCTAAAGACTCTCACAGCCCTCAAACCGTAAGCACATGAGTAAATGAACCAAAATATTCACCCAGAAAGAGAAAAGCCCACTCATTCCTTTATTCCATAGGCTATCATCAGCAGGTGTTGCAGGTAAAGGGCCTGGTTGAAGTCACGTCTCTGTCTTTGTGTCTTTCTGTATCTTATTAAAACCCTTTGAGTTAGCAGGTGTGCACAGCACCGTACACGGTGGGCCTGGATGAGTCTAAATAAGTAGTGCTGATCTATTCAGATACTCATGCGGTAGAAGATGGCAGATACGTAGAAAGACAGACGGAGCTGATGTGAGGAACCTTCTGGAGTGAGGTGGGAATGTTTCCAACATGTGGTTCGCTCAGCCTGTCTAAGCAAAGTGTTCTGCACTTGAAGTTAACACTTCTTCTCTCTCCTCATGGGAATTTTTCTTCTCTCTCTCTCTCTCTTCTCCTGAAGAGCAAACTGATGTGTGTCAATACTGTTTCTCAGGGAGAGTGTGTGTGCTGGGAAAAATAAAAGAATGTGTTTCTGGCTATTTGTGTGTGTGTGTGTGCGTGTGTGTGTGTGTGTTTGGTAGTTCTCCTCCAGCCTGCGCCAGGTGATATGGCCTGGTACGGAAGGTCACCGCTGTGATGTCACTTCCCCATCCTCTCCGGATATTCCCAGCATTCTGCTGCCAGCAGCCGGGAACTCTGGGAACTCAGAGCAGGAAGACCGGCTCCTTCCAGAAAGAGAGAGAGAGAGAGTATTTCTGTTTTTGGTTGTTGTTTTTTGCTGTATTGAATGACTCATTTTCTTTAAGCAGCAAGTAGAGAGTTCAATTGGAAGTAGAATAACTGGCACAGAAATGTCATTATCTATTGTGGTGCCGTTGTGTAGCCTGTTGTTTGTTTCCCTTAATGTATAAATGTGTGTTGCCGGCTTATTTGATTGAGATTATGCAAAATACACGTATCATCTGTAAATGGAGCAATGTCGCCTCCTCCTGGCCTAATCTACTAAATGAAAACCAGCAGACGTAGATGACAAGAGAAGAAAAAAAGTCACAATTAATGTACAGGTAGCAATACTAATGTACATAAATGAAACGAATACAAGTTATTCAAAATTCTAAATATTACTCAAGTAAAAGTACATAAGTATTCAAAACAACATGTACTTAAATTAAATAAAAAAAGAAAGTCCATATTATGCAGAATAATACATATTTCTGGATTATATTTATTGTTGTGCTGGCTAATTTAATCTTTTGTAATACATCAAAATGCATTAGTTTATTTATGTTTTCTGTATTTTCTATTAATAATCTGAATATGCATCCCTCTGGGATGTAGTGCAATAGAAAGTAGTCCTAATGCAAGTACTTGTATCCTACTTCAGTACAGTACTTAAATAAATGTGCGCAGTTACATCGCACCATTGTTAGCTTTAATACACTGAAGTATTAGTGTTCTACACAATGAACTATCCTATGTCTTCTCAATACTACTAATTACCAACAACTACTGACATGTTTAACAACACAAGTCATAAAGCTTCAGTGCTGACGCGCCTGCCCTCCGGACCAACAGATGGCGCTGTTCGCGCGACAGTTGCAACGCGCGACCCACAGCGGAAGCGACGGCGTGTTGACGTCTTGCGACACCTGTGCTCGTTACGTAGCCGGAGGCGTCAAACCCTTTGAGCAAGGTCAGGGGCGCGTGCGTCAGCCGTCAGCCGTCAGCTGGCCGCGACCACAGCCGAGCAGACCCGGAGGAAAGCACGTTGGAGAAGCAGAGCGACCCCGTTCTCTATCCGGCAATAAATCCGACTTCGAGTCCCCTCCGACATGGCCAGAGGAAGCCGCAGCCGCCCCTCAGCGGCAGCCAGGTAGATATATTTATCATGAGGGAAAACGGATTTATTCCGATGTTGGGTTATTGCGTAATTTAATATTCGGGTTGAAGCGCAGGAAATAGCGCTCATTCAGGCGTACGACAGATATTCATCGTATTTATTGTCATGGAAGTTTAAAAAAACAATTGCCAAAGCATGAAAGGAAACACAATTCGTCCATCATGACCTCGTGCCGTGTTGTGTTTGTTTGAGGACATTAACAATCATCAGCATTATAGCTACTTACATGAACGTCCTCAAACAACTAGAACGTTAGTCTAGAAAAAGGTTCATTTGGGACTTCAAGTGTATCTAAATAAAGGCATCACTGTCTGGTACCTTGTGATATTTTATAGATGAAACAAATAGGCAATAGGAAGCTGAGACTGAAAATCCCTGAGTCATATAAGATACATATTCTCGTGGCATATGGAGGTATATTTCATACTTAAAGTGCATTAGCTAGGCCTCTGATACAGATGAATGGACATACATGTTGGTGGTTTGCCACAGAATAAAGAATGTCCCCTAATGTCCTGTTGAATCTCTAATGCAAAATAAATTGACTGTTTTTTTGCTGTGTTTGTAGTCCAGCTGTGTCCCATGCTCCGGCCCCAGCTCATGCGCCTCCCTCTGCGCTGGCCCCAGTTCCAGCTCCGTCCCAGGGTCCGGGCATCATGGCCCAGATCGCTACCACAGCTGCTGGGGTGGCAGTCGGCTCGGCGGTGAGCCACGTCCTTATCGGCGCCCTTTCAGGATCAAGTGGTGGAAGCAGCAATGAGCCAGCCAAGCCTACAAACCAGGTAAGAGCTGAAGCGGCTGTAGCTCAGTGGGGGATAGCTCTCCCTTTCAAGCGCAAAGGTGGGTGTCCTTCGATCGCTCCCCCATTAGCTGCAAAGAAGTGTGTCTTGAGCAAGGCACTGAACCCCAGTTCCCGCGGGCACCGCAGCCCACTGCTCCTTAATAACTAAGGATGGGTTAAATGCAGAGAACTAATTTCCCCTTGGGGATTAATAAAAAGTGTATATTTAAGTGCCTTCAGACAGCGTTGAGATGGCTGGATAAAGGAATCTAGATGGACTTCAACACCTCAAGTAGATCCTTCCTTTCTGAGAGGTCTAGCACTTTTGTTTGGGTGTGTTTTGAGTCTGACTTGATTTAAAGTATAAAGCCACTGATCAGTTAACTAATTTGTCAATTGCTCGAGCATTATCATTATTGTTTTTTTTGTTCTGCACAACTGGCTGTACAGAGCCCCACTGACTAAAACATACCAAACTGCACTACTGTGGCAACATTTGAACTCCAGATAAATAAAAGAAAAACTGCACTGCCACCACAGAATGAGAAACCAATTTCGTAAAGTAAAAGTCATGGGAAGTGTTGCAGCTTATGGCCCCCACTCTTATAAATAAAATGATAATATTATATTAAGTTAAATATATAAAATTCATAGGAACATATGGCAAGTAGCTTTTCTTTAAGGCTGGTGTTGTTAGTTGAGTTGTGCCAGTAGGTGATGTGTTTCTTTCCTTGCCTGTATAATTACAGGAGCCCCCCCGGGCCTCTCCAGCCCAGCCCGGCCCGTGTCACTTTGAGGTCAAACAGTTCCTCGACTGCGCCACCAACCAGACCGACCTGAGTTTCTGTGAAGGCTTCAATGAGGCACTCAAACAGTGCAAGACCTCCCGTGGTGAGTCTGTTGTGAATGATGGCTACAGCTGACATTTTTTTATATAATTCTTCATGTACACTTCATGTAACTACATTTGGTTATACTGACATGTCACATGATCAGGAACTAAGTTGCACAGTTCTTCCACTTTTACATAGCAACTCTCTACACACAAGTTTAAAATAACAAGGATTGTGACCTGTACCATGTTGACCTCTTTCTGTTTTACTGTAGGTGTGTCATCACTGGTGTGAATGATGGGTCATCTGCTGTCGTGACGGACATGTTTCAATAATGAAACGTACTGTAGACATGACACATAACACGAAAATGTGAACGTGTTTCACGGGCAGTGAACATGTCTGTTTTGTTGATTGACGACAGTGGAATGTATGAAATGTTTTTGTCATGTACAGTGATAAACCTTTAATAAATAGCTGCTATCTACTTTCACAGTATATCAGTGTGGGTTGTCTTTATTGCATGTCATGTCGCGTTTTTAGCCGTTTTACTGTGTTTTTAAAAATGTTTATAATTGTTAATGGCTTTATTTATTTCCCTTTGTTCCACTCCACTGTAATGTTGAATATACAATAACTATTTTGCGTAACCTCAACCATCACAGCCTGCCATTAAGAATCTGAATCGCATGTAATGTCCAGGGTCATATATGCTCACCTTGCTTTGGAGCTTTTATTGGCGCAGGGTCGTCTTCCTCAACATTGCTTCGTTTTCAAAGACTCATTAATTCAATCCATCTTTCCATTGGCAGTACCTCCGCGCGCCACTAGATGGCGGTCTAAGGCGCACCCGTGGGCCACGGCCCAGTGAGAACCATTTATGGTGAACATGATTCATGATTTTTTTTCTCCTTATTAAAATTACAATAAAATCAATCCAAATGGACTTGAGGATTTTGGAAAAGATAATGCCGTGTAAAAACTACTGGCAACACCAACTACAGATACAGAGCATGTTTCTTGAGACATCAAACAGATGCAATACAACTTTGTATTTGATGCATAATACGTGTCATCAATTCATGTTTTTAAGTTAAAGTAATAAAGAGTAGTTTAAAAAACAACTGCAAAGCAGAGTAATGCGTAGTTTTAATGCACAAACACACGAGCTCGTGTCACGTGGTCAAAGTTGTTTACCACGTGCTCTGCGCGTCACCTACAGACGCAGCTGGGCAACTTGGAGCAGCCAGACACTGCTGCTGGTGGAGCTCGCGATGTTATTAACGGACTTTAAACTCCGTACGCCATACTCCCCGGTTGGCGCGGCTCTGCTGACTGTTGGTTCAGTCTGGTAATTAAATCCTACATAACTTCGGCCGACAGCTGAACTCTGAGGACAACACTGAGCTTCCTCCGGCGCAGCAGCTAGCAGCAGCAGCAGCTAGCTGAACCGATGGAGTGGCTGTACAACGGAGCTCCGGTCCGCCGCGACGGGGACTCCTACGGCCGACCGGAGGGGTCCCGTGGCGTTCGTCCTCAGGTAATTAGCTCATGCTAGCGGCCGTGTTGTTGGCGGACGAGGTGTCTAAACCCCACTTGGCATCGCAGAGGTAACTTAGCGGTTTTACGCGTGCTAACTAGGTTAGCTAAACCTGTTTGGGGATCAGTGAAGGGACTTCAAGCCGGGCTCGACAGCGTTATTTGTTCAACAGGGTGAAGAGGTATTCTGTGGCTCTGTTGCTAACTTTACTGCCACAGTCCTATCGGCTAGCGAGCGAAATGTGCAGTCAGCCTGTGACTCTCGTGCTGCACAACACCAGTTGTCCGGGCTGCATGTTGGAGTGAATATTGGCCTCATGCACACCCCGAGTTGTGCAATCAAGCTGTCTATGTGCCCCTTAACGTGTGCGTGGGTACACGGGACACGGATCCCCTGCTGTGTCATCACCCTGTCAGGACATGGCTCAACGCTGCGCCAGAAAGAGAGACCCTCCATGTGTGAGGTGGTGAGAGGCCACATCACGCAGCAGCTCCATTCCCCCTCCCGGTCCTTGATGTTCTCAGACAACAAGTGACAGCTGTGTGGTTGCTGTTGTTGACTCGATAAGGCTTTCGGCTGTTTTGGTAGCCATGAGTAAAATGGGTATATGCCTTTTTTTATTTTTAGCCCTCTAGCGCCACCCTGTACTAAATACAGCTTGGTTGAGGTTTAAAGCCTTACATTTCATGTGTGTGATTCAGAGGAAGTGTGCCGTTTGTAGAAGAGCGAGTATTTTCTATTTCTATGGGGAAGGATGTATTCAGGCTGTATTGACAACTTGGGAAAGAAAAAGGATAGAGATTAAAAGGTCAAGTTAATGCCTTTGCGGGATGTTGTTAAAGTGGCCTCCCCTTGAGTGCTTTTGCTGGTTGAATATAAAGTACAATACCACAGGATTCTTGCATATGCTTTTGTTGTAGATGTACTCACAAAAAAAAGCTTGGACCCTTTGCAAAAGAGCATCCTCGTGTTCTCAGACGGGTCAGTGCTTACTTTCTATCTTTCTAGATTTAAACAGCACTTTTTTTTTGTTACCGTTTGGGCCCAGAGAAGATCTTAGGTTGGTTCATTTACCTCGCGTTTGGTTGGTGGAGAACCGAAAGTAGCATGTGAATATTTGAAGTGTACCAAACACTGGTGGGTAGACGGGAAATACAAGTTGCATGGTCTCATTTGTCCAAGGCACAATGTATGTCATGACATGTTAAGTTGACTTGAGTCCCTGATAGTATATTACCTTTCGCTCATAGTCCTAATCTTCTCTATTCTTCTTCCATTTACCTCACCAGTCACCATCATCGCACGTTTGTGATTGTGCCATGGCGTCACTCTGCCAGAGCCAGCACCGCTGTGTGAAGGCGTCCATCGTCTCCAGCTGGAGACTGGCAGAGGCCCAGGATCAGCTTTGCTCTCTCGGCGTCCACAGCTCCGAGTCCCTGGAGCAGGAACGTGCTCGGACTCTGGCTTGCCCCACCGAACTCAAGCACACCGAGGAGGAGTGGCGCCGCAAGGAGAGCATGCTGGGATGTCTGGATCCCAGCCGCAGCCCTGTGCTCGGAGCTGTCAGAAGTTGGGAGGTTTTTGATAAGGTCAGCAAACGGATTTCAAAAGAACAAATATATCGTGGTGTTTTTTATTATTACTTGTCTGTGTACCTACTGTTTATTAACCATTTAATAACTTTATCAGCAGTTAATCAATGTCGTCTCACTCTTCCAGAGTATCATCAATGTCACAAGTCAATCTGTAGAAATGGAGAAGGACAAGTGCAAGACCTTTCTCCAAAAGTATGACCAAGAGCTCAGGCATTTTGGTAAGTGTTCTCTCCTATAAGGCTGGTCCTGCCTTTACACTAATGGTACACATACGTTTGGGTCTAGTGTGTTTAAGTACATACGATAGCACAATGTAGCGGTTGGTTGTTGCAGGATTTATTTTCCAGCTTGACTGAAATCTTTACTTTTCATATGCATACTAGATACTACATTTAATGACGAATGATTCAGTTCTATGCAGAGATTTCATCAACACATTAAACAACTAGAATGGGCACTCGGTAGAGCGCATATCACAAGATTGGGCATTGAATTATGAACATTTTGGCATTAGTTGCATGCCAATTGGACAAAAATGTATCGTGCTATGGTAAAAAAAAAGATGTTGACCTTTCCTTGACCTTGACCTTTGACCCGATTGATCCCAAAATCTAATCAAATGGTCCCCGGATAATAATCAATCATCCCACCAAATTCCATGTGATTCAAGAAGATTTGACCTGTTCATGACCTTTGACCCCATCGATCCCAAAATCTAATCAACTGGTCCCCGGATAATAAACAATCATCCCACCAAATTTCATGCGATTCGGTTCAATACTTTTTGAGTTTTGCGAATAACACGCATACAAATAAATAAATACACGGCGATCAAAACATAACCTTCCGGCATTTTCAATGCGAAGGTAATTACAATTGTAGTAGAAGGCCAGTCCGCTAATGTTTTACAGCAAACTCCTGGATCTTGTCAGTTATAGACTAGTTGAATGTGTTATCAAAATGATCATTTATGAAAATGTGTGTTCCTCTATTCAGCAAGGCAGTTGTGCTGAAATGCTGGACAGCTTAAAATGTTCCAATTATAGACAAACGGTAAACATAAGAACTATTTTATGTGTGCTTCAAGTGCTCAATGATACAAAACTCTCACACTTCTAACTGCTGGAAATATTTCTGACATCAATTTATTATGCACAATAAAATAAATATTAGCAAGCACCTGAGTTTTCTTTGACAGTAGTTCCACTTGCACAATCATTGTTTGTTTATGTCTTTTGAAAACATGAATCAAAATCCTTTAAATGTTATCCTTTTGTCAGGTATGTTGCGGAGATGGGACGACAGTCAGCGGTTCCTCGCAGACATGCCTCAGCTCATATGTGATGAAACGGCCAACTACTTGATTCTGTGGTGCATGAGACTCCAGCAAGAAGGAGTAAGTTACTGAGAGGATCAGGCTGGTGTTTTTATTCCCATAACAATTACACCTCTAATAACGTGTCGTCCCCAGCAGTCGGTGGCATATTGCATCGTCGTGATGAACACACGGGGCGTAGTCCTCTCAGCTCGTCGAACTAGTACAGCCGTGTAAACATGGAAGCCTGACCATGTGTCATCGGTCAACATTGAATATACAGTTGTGGGGTAGTTAAAGCCTGAACTCTCCTGCCTACAGCGAGTATTACACTTCCAAATAAAGAAATGTCCTCCCCTGCTTTAAAAGTCTCATATGCGGGTCCTGATTTTAAACGTAGCACAATATGAACATTTTAAAAATACAGAATTCACCATTGTGCACCATGTAAGATCTTCTGAGTAGGAGCTAGAAACTCATCATATACAACAGCACAGCCTGCAGAGACGCAAGGTATTGGAATTCATTAATCACACAGCACAACATTCCTTTAAACTCGTGTATTGTCCTGTAGAAACAAGCACTGATGGAGCAGGTGGCGCACCAAGCCGTAGTCATGCAGTTCATCCTGGAGATGGCATCAAACTCTCAGCAGGATCCTCGAGGCTGCTTCAGACAGTTCTTCCACAAAGCCAAAGTAAGACAAATTAATGTATTATTAACACTGAATGTCCTGCTCCTCCCTGTGTATATATCGGTGGCTCTCATTCTAACAATGCAGGGGTGTGCAGAAGGCAGTTTTCCTCACACTGTTACCCCGGTTGCTTTGTAGGAAGGACAAGACGTCTACTTAGAAGTCTTCCATACAGAGCTCGAGGCCTTCAAACACAGAGTGAAAGAATACACGGTCAAGTCGACAGATGATGCAACCGATAATGTCGAACAGCAGAAAACTGGCACAAACTACAAGCTGGA
The DNA here is from genome assembly GCF_029220125.1 of Pseudoliparis swirei. Taxonomy (NCBI): domain Eukaryota; kingdom Metazoa; phylum Chordata; class Actinopteri; order Perciformes; family Liparidae; genus Pseudoliparis; species Pseudoliparis swirei. Next base: position 11,065,273 of record NC_079402.1, on the reverse strand, counting down.
CCCCAAAGAAGTCGTGGACTCGTTGCCTCCAGTAAGTGCTCCTCCTCTCAGAGGCTGTTGCAGTTCCTCCGCCCGGCTGTCGGGTGGCACCATTGAGCTGCTGTATGTCAGTCCTGTGTTCAACAGTCAGGGTCATTTTAGTTGGATGCTAGATTTGAAATGTTCAGGACTCATATTCTATTAGTGATATATTTGCCACAAGAAATGGACAGAAATATCTCCACATGAAATAAAAATACAGCAGCTGCCAAACATTGATGATACCGGCATACCAGGCTCATGTGCTGATTTTCACAGTGAGACCAAACAGCCTTTTTTGTTGTGCTTGCAGTAGAGACTTGATGGAACACCCTGGCTTTTACTTTTACGTTTACCGACCCAGTCAAATGTTTGGTAGTGTGACGTGGCGTCCCAAGTTAAAAGTTGACAACCTAGCAGTAGTGCAAAAGGGAATCTTAAAACTGTTTTAACAGCACAGCAGTGGATATAGTTTTCCAAACGATAGATAATGTCCTCAACTCTCCCATCAGTGTTCGTCTCCTCCCATGTTTTTTTTAATTGTCTGTAATATCAGACATGAAAGATTAAATCTGCTTTTCTCCTAAACTTGATCCTTGAAGTTTGAAAGCTTTAAATGATGCCTCCTCCCCTCCCTTGGCCCCAACACTTGACTAGCTGCCAAACTTGGTACACAGGGAAAAGGAAAAACAATGTCCTCCCCTTCACCCACAGAGGAAAGATGGCTCCCAGGAATGTGCTGGAAGCGGAGCTTGGCTCTCCAAATCCTGCTTTTGTATTTTTGCAGTTTTCTTCTTTTATCATCTCAGTTTAAACTGAGTCTCTCAGGGTGATGTGGACGAGAAATTACGCATTTTCTTTACAAATACAAACGGATGTTTGAGTCCTCACAGATTGGTTTTAGTTTATCGTAACAAATCTCTCCACTGGAAAACATGTGACATGAAACAAATTCTAGTTTCAGCTCAGATTAGGGCATTACATGTTTAAGAGGCAGAGGGCAGTTACATAACTACCATAATCCTCTGACTAGGCAACAGGGGGTTAATCCCCAAGAGTCTGTCTGTAGCTTTATTTTAAACCTATATTTGATTTAAATGTTCTCTTCTTTGAATGTTTTGATCTTCATTGTACCCCCCTCTTCCTACCCCTGTCTCCCTGTCCCTCCACTAGGTGGCAGAGTATCCCGTGAAGCGTTGTTTAGAGGCTGGACTGTGGACGAGCACAGGGAGGTGGACTAAGGACGACGCTACAGAAACAGACGATATACTCATGATGGAGACCACCTAGGCGTTGCAGGATCGGCCCTCGCTTCCCCTCCATCGCCTTCCCATTTTGGAACAACCTGAGTTTTAAGCCCTCTTTACACAGCAGACCAGGCTGAATAACATGACAGGATCAGTCTTTTAAACTGCAGGAAATAATGTTTGTTGACGACAAACATTTCTCGGTGTTGTGGTTGTTTCACAGCAGTGTCTCTTTCCAGCTGAATGGACGTGCACTGCTTCTCGAGACGGCGTTCTTATATCCTTCCAGCTGGTTCATCTGTATTTCTCCTGAAACAGAGAAACATCCTGACTTGGATGCCAAACAAACTGACTAATTGAAAATTCCAACCAGGAACACAAAGAATACCACACCAATAAAGTTGTTGGGCAGTTAGGTACCAAATCTAATGGCTGACGCAGGTCAGTGGACGTCCGGGGGGGATTGTTTTGTTTTTTAGCTGCTTCAGCTAAAAGAGACGCAGAGACTAACGCATCACTGGCGTTGTATCCTGTGTGGTGAGTTTTGGTGAATCGTAAACGTTAGATACGGTAGAAGGTCTGCTATACTGTCTATTAAGGCAACGTGTCTTAAAGTAACATATGAAAGTACCTGATCATGTGACAGGCGTATGAGGAGACGATACATAATGCAACATGTGTGGGCGGCTGGTCAGTTGGCTGCAGTTGTTTCTAAACTGTGGCTTTTAGTGCAAATGAGTTGACCGTTTATCTTTGAACACTTTGCAGAACTAACGTTGGATCATGTCACAGACTTCAGGAGGGGGACAATACATTTTCCTGAAAGACTGCACAAGAGTGGTTTTAGTGGTTACGTATTCCTTGTGTTGTCTGGAGAGGCTTAAGGAAGCAATTCAAATGCTGAGTAATCAAACTACCTCCTTTACATCTTCCATGAACATCTTTGACATTCAGAATGTATCTCGTCTTCGCTGTCAGACAAAACACTAATTCACCCAATATACACGATGCTTATGAAATTTCCCGTCCACATTCAGCCACAGGTGGTGAGTTGGTGACCCGGTCGTCGTTCTCCTGGCTGCGTCTGCTCATTTTGTCCTGTGACGGAAATAATTCCGCCTTTTCAGAACAAGTCAGTTGCTTATCACTGAAGCGGTGCACCCTAAGGCACAGACACAGATTGAGCTACAGACAATAAAACAACGTAGTTTTTATTACGTGGTAAAGCACAGAAGCATGTTAAACGGACAAAGTCAACCGTGATCAACTTGGTGTTTAGTGTAACCGAATGATCCATGTCTATGATGTCATCTGGGTGCAAGAGGAATGGAAGTGTAAAGAGGGCACTAGGTTTGTTTAGTTACCTACTATTCATCATCTGAATCCGCCTGCTCCTGTGAGTTATTTATCAGGTATTCACATGATCAAAGCTTCAAATTACAACTGGCCCACAGGTGATGGAAATAAAAGGGTTTACTAGGCCTGCGTGGGCTTTGTGTATTTATTGTCTCTGGCTCAGCGATAGGCCAGAGTAAAGCCGTCATACATTTTCCCTTCCCAGCTTTCCATCTGCAGGGCCCAGCGTCTGAAACGGAATCACAAGCGCCAGTGTCCTGACCAGTGCTCTGCAGACACGTCCGCGTCATGTCGGTTACAGGGCCGAGTCGGGGATGTGAGCAGCGCCGCTGTGGAGGGGGCGGACTGAGCCCCCCACAAAGACGTGTGTGTCTGCAGGAAGGAATCCTCTGCATCCCAATGTGTCCTGCACTTTACATCTGTCTGCCGAGGTCGAGATGGAGTATTTGAAGCACTTGACTTCATACTTCTTTCTCTCAACCCTATTTTTTTGTTTCACTTTGTTGTGTCGTCGAGAATTTAAAGCCGGCTTTAGAATAGCTTGTGTTTTGAATTGTAGACATTTTGTTTTACTCTTTGTACGCCGTTGTTTGCCGACGTTCGTTCTTTCTTTTTTATCAATGTGTTCAAGGGAGCTTTTAACAGGTTTATCAGGCTTCCAATTAACTGTCTTCTTTCTTTTTTTAACAAGACAGCCAAAATCAGAATGGAAATCTGCATGCGCAGTAAGATCTTTACTGCAGACTGGGGAACGAAATGTACCACGTGATGCATTAAAGTGCAACGTCCGTGTGGATGAGTGAAAGCTACTGTTTGCTGCACCTGTCGATTCACTAGTCATGATGTCCCAGCTTCACGTCTGCTCTGCACGGTGCTCGTGTCGGGCAGCGTCACACTAACTAAACGTAAGCGGAGGTATTGTAAGCAATGTGCTGTGGTGGTTTGAAATGTACTTTTTATTTATTTCTTTGGTCCAAAGTGACTGATCCACTATGCAAACTAATTGTATGGCTTAACGCTGTTGTACTGAAACTGTGGTCCATGTCCATGGTGTCTCAACGTCCTGAGCTATTTGAAGATTATCACAAAAGCTGTGAGTGAAGACTGAGAGACTCGATGTAAGAAGTTCAGTCACTAAGCTTTGCGATTGAGGAAAAGTATACACTCCTCATTCACAGACTAGGCTACTGTAAAATGTGTCTTCTCTTGATGCTGTCAATGACTCAATATAAAACAAGTGCTACATGTTTATCTTGATATTTACTGCTACAGTACTGACTTCCTCTGACATTTATCACAGAGGAGCCTGAAATGTCTCCTATAAATCCTCATAGAACCGATTTAACTCAACATCTGGTGACAGGCCTTGGTACTACTGCACATGTGTAATAGGTATATGTGTCTGATAAATGTATAACGCATTTGTTGGAGGTAGATACAGAACAGGATATGTGGAAACGATATTTAAGTTTAAAGAGATTCAAGTTTTATTCAGATTTTATACTCAGAACTAAAATGAATGATTCACGTGTGGCTCTAATCTTTAGTAGCTAGAGATTACATGTGTGAAAATGTAAAACAATCTGGGGGTTAGAAAGTTTACCAGACATCTAGCTCGCTCCTCTCTGCTTGGGACTAATGACTCGAGCCTTCATAAAGTAGCAATAACATCCAAATCTCCAACAGTCTGCTGGCAATTTGCATTGTTGGTAATATAGGCACCAACATCAACACAATTATGATTGATTTATTTGTAACTATTTATTAGAGTGACAGTAAAAAGAAGCCTAGTCCACCGATTCTGCATTGTTTAATAAGACGATCTGTTTTAGAGCCATATGTGTCAAAATGAGTTAACAATAACTGTGAAGTTACTCTATAGCACATGGAGTTACTAGTATCAGAAGTTTATTGTGGCTTAAATATACATGAGACAGTTGTCTGTGAAGAGTAGATGTACTTTTAAGTATTGTATTCAAGTGTTGTAAGAAATACACACAGTACATTTCAGGAAACATTATTCAGTACATTTGAAGGGTAAGTTATCATTTCTGTAGCTTTTAACATGGTGAAATATTCTGAAGACGCGAGTACAAAAACATCAAACTGCAGATCCACTTTGAAGTCTGTCATATCTTCGAACAATATCCCTGTACAAACTGCTGAAAATGTTTAAGTTACTTCAGTTTTTCAATCAAGTTTTCAGCTGTCAAGTCACATTAAATGGCAAATATCAATATACATTTATAGACCGTCATAACAAGGAGTGTCTGGTTAAAATGGAAACATTGTATTTCAGAGGCATCGTGATTAAGACTTAAGGTGGTTAAAACAAGCTGTTACACAATGATGATTTGATTAAGAAATAAAAAATATTCTATATAAGTGTGGTTTATACATTATTCGATCTGTGGTCCATCTTCAGTAAAAGTATCAACAAACTACATTCACTGTGCTATTTGTTATCTTTAAAAGGCAGCAACAAGCCCTCTAGTGCAAAACTGAACTTACAGTGATTTGTTTAACATTTCAATTCAACAATTCCCTCTAATAATAACCCGTTGTGCAAGAAACAGTCGCAAGTACTCCATGCATTTGTGATACTTGGACAAAAATACTGTGAATATTGTTATCAAATGATTTTTTAGGGCAAAATGCAGGAAAGTCTCTTTAGCTCAAAATATCTTATTGCTTGGGCCCATTCATTTTATCGTCCCATTCATATTATTGTCGCTGCAATCAACTGAGAAAAGAAATCATGATTGCGATTTACAAAAGCTAAAAATGAAACAATTATATTCTAATCTACAGTTAAAGACCTTGACATTTGATTCAGTGAAGTCCTCTGGCTTTAAGGCACATTGTTCAATAAAGAGACCATCTTTAAATTCTAAAGCTAATTCCAGCAACATTGTGGAAACGGTGGCGTTCTCTCCAACAATATCTGCAATCTAATCTTTACTTCCTGACTAACTGCATGAGCTTGGTCCTCCTATTGAATATTCAGAATATATCATTACACAGATGGCACTCCTCTTGTTTTACACAAAGTGGCAGCTGACTGGACAGAGTGGTTTTTGGGAGTAAACGGTTAACTCTTCTCTCCAACATCTGTTCAGGCTTTCTATACAACTTTCTGTTTGACGGGGGAGAGTTTCCTGTGGAGGAAAGCCTCGACGTGCGGCCAGATCTTGTTGGTTTCTGTCCCGGAGAAGATCTCCAGTATGCCTTTGCTCCTGGAAAAGCAGAGGAAATCCAAAATCAGATCTTACTACGTGAATTATGTGGGTTACTTGCCTGTACTTCTTTAAATGATGAACAGCCTCACACACGCTGTGGTAAAGAGAAGTGGCACACTAGCTGAGCACATCCCTGTGGTTTGAGGGGAACACAGAGTTGTATGTTTTCCCGCCTAATTAGTCCAGAAATAAGAATGACGATGAATGTACAAACTGGGCCTGGCAAGTCTCGTATTTGTACTTTTTGTTTCATTTTTCCTTTCTTGGTTTATTGATTTTTTGTCAACTTCTAAGATAGAAAAATATATTTAAATAAACGCTTGTATTATATTTAATTAGAAGAAAATTGGTGTTTTCGATAAATAGCTTGTCCTCTAGCCTTTTTATTTAAAATCATACATTTTGTCGGGAGGCCAGGGGTCAAGGTTCAGTGGCATTTGCATATGGTCTTTTACTTTGTACACTTCAGTGAGATATTAAACTAACTTCTGCTCATCTTACCTTTAGGTTCTGTGTCTAGAGCTGCAAAAGAGGTTACTCTTAACAAGCAACGTCAGAATGTAATCGACACAGACGAATATAGGTGAATGTATATTTTGATTTATCTGTACTACCTGTAGTACTCTAAGACAGGCTCCGTCTGGATTTGATAGGCCTTCAGTCTCTGCATGACCGTCTCTGGCGTGTCGTCGTCCCTCTGGACCAGAGGCTCCCCCGTCACATCATCCAAACCCTGAGGGAAACACATACACTCCCGTTAATGCCGACTTAAGTAGTCAAACACTACAACTATACAGCTGTAACAGTACTTTTTAAATGCAGGGTTTTTTGCAAGCTGCAAATCCATGGATGATGTCTAATAAGAAGAAATACCAGCTGAGCCAGAGTTGCTTAAGAAAGACTTGAGGCACTGTGTAACTTCCAGCTATTGTACTAGTCCACAACCGAATGATTTATGCAACACAGACACGGCCAGGGGCCGAGAATGTAAACACCGCTTAGGACACATAGATGTTGCCTTTGCTTTCAAACCAGTCGAACAAAGAGGAGACACATGGTCGATAGTAGCAACGCTGAATAATGTAAAAAAAATTGAATGTGAAAGGTTTTTTTTCTAGTTTTTTTTCCTGATCCTATGTGAGGTCAAAGGTCAGGGATGTTGTATGTGTACAGATTGTAAAGCCCTCTGAGGCCAATTTGTAATATTGGGCTATATAAAATAAACTGAATTAAATTGAATATATGTCATCGCTATGTTTCCATTGAATCCACGTTGACAAACACAAACCAGAATAGCAGTTAGATAATTATCTCAAACAGTCACATGACCTATGAGCACACCATATCTGTTATAGCCACATGCCTGTTTCCCAGCAGACATTTCCCCTTGTCACAGTAAGGAATGCACAGGTGTTACTAATATCATTAACGACGACTCGGCTCTGTTCAAGTGAACCTGTAAGTCACAGCAGCGAGCCAGCATGCACAGTACCAGGACCCTGAAAGAGAAGCAGCTGAAGGGAATTAACTCATCATCAATTTTATAATTTACACCTGTGACATGTAACACGGTTGTGGGAAAGGTCTAAATAACACAAAGTGGATGTCTGCTGTATCATTCATATAACATTTGTGAATACAAACTAAACACAGAGTAGAGCTGAGGCTGAAGTATTGGACAAATACATTTTTCTGACATGCTGGTTGTTGACCATCCGGAGGACATGTTCCGCAGTAAATTTCTCCAGGAAATCCATTCAGTAGTTGTTGGACCGACCAACAGCCTAACAGACCAAGGTTGCCATCTCTACAGCCGCTAGCATGACTTCAGGTGCATTGAACTTACTTAATTAGAAGGACGAGAAGCAAAGTGTGCAAATATCACAACACTTCTTGAACCACAAATAATATAGGTCATAGTAATAGCTTGAGGTACATCATGCCTACTGCATCCCTTCCTAGTATCAGTCTACCCATGTGTGTATTTCAGCAGATGATATATTATGAAACATGCAGAGACTTGCTTCTTCTCTTTACATGCACAGGCCCTGAGGTGCATTCATGCCTCAAACTATTCAAGTTGTTCTGAGTGCATAAGTCAGTTCTCTGGTACAATACGTACCTGATGAAATTAACTCTTAAGTGTGTTCACTGTTTTAAGGGCGGGTTACAACTGCTTCAAGAACTAGAAGAAAGAAGAAACACTGCCATTCTTTTAAAACCCTTGATCGTCATTCCACTTATTGAGTATGTTTCTTTTGCTTTGTCTCTCTCCAACAGGATTGTGAGGAGTAGACTGAAGCCAATGATTAACTCCTCCAGACTGCAGGAAATCTAGCAGGAACGTGCTTCAAGTCACTGCTTTAGTGAGAGCATGTGACCCATACACTTTAGCTCTGAATAATCCAGCAGTTACACACCAACAGGTGAAGTAATTCATAAACCTGCACTCTGCCTATATGGTATATATAGTTAAAGGAGTAATAGGTGAGAGGGGATGTACTTACAGAGACTTTAGGAGGGTTGAAATCGATGTTGTAGACTCTACCGCTGGCCAGGTGAGTCCAGCGTGAGGTGAGCCTCTGTTTTATGGTCTGGAAAGGTACATTGAGGTTAATGACTGTGTCCACGTGGTAGGCGTCATCCAGAGCTTCGGACTGGGATACGGTACGAGGGAAACCTGGTAGAGATGGTAAAGCAAGGCAAAAGTTACAAAAAGAAAGAAGGTGATACATAACTATACCAAAGTCCCATCATGCAGTTGGGTTCATCAATAAAGCCCAGCTGATATGATCGATCCTACCATCAATCAGCCAGCTACTCTGATCCATCGCTCTCAGGTCGCTGAGTATGAGACGAGACATTACGTCATCGGGTACCAGCTGACCCTGATCAATAGAGGACTTCATCAACAGGCCGAGCTCTGATACACACACACACACACATACACACACACACACACACACACACACACAAAACAAAGAGAAAGAGAGGAGATGCTGTCAATTACAAAACTCTTACTGAAATGAATTATCTCCAGGAAATAAAACGTTTGTATGATTTTAGCTGCTTCAACTCTGGCAGTGTTTGCAGTGAGTCCCTCATTGTATATTGTCAAGCGTTTAACGCCACAGAACTGTAGTTTAACATCAAAATATTTACAGATATATAATATGCAATGCTGGATGACCGAAATATGTATATAATAGTGCACAAAACAGTTTGGACTTCTTGGGTTTGAATACCTAACAATAATCATCATACACTCAAGCTACACAACCAAAAAAGATAATGCTGTAAATCTACTTAATAGCACATTTGACAGAATAATGGATAATAGAGGTTCAGGCATGAGATGAGCTGAAGAAATGAATTTCCTGCAGCCTTGCGGAAATGACCTAAATATACAAATATGCTGCTGTGATGTAACCATAATAAAAAGCAATGGGTCAAACACAAGTCACATACAGCGGCTAAGATTTAACAAGGAAATGAACACAACAATGACTGTTATTCTGTGACAAACATGGACTACTGAATGAGTTGCAGTTTCCTTTGTTTGCTTATCAAATATGATAACTGAAGATGGCACACCAGTACGCCCTGGGCTGGCCCACTGAACCCTGAACTAGGTGTTTAGAAAACGAATTAATTGTTGCATTGCTCCCAGTTCATCAAGGCAAGTATTGGCAAAGTATGGAGGACTCTGCTCCGGATACACCTGATCAGTTGGTTTGAAAGATTGTGATCATAGTGTTTATTTGCAGTGCACACACCCAAACAGACATTTCTAATGTTCAGTTTGAGTTGTGAGAAGCTACTCAGACGCCCTCGGGAACTGAAAGGTCATCGGTTTAGTTCCAAGGACTGTTTAGAAAGATTTACACAGAGGAAGTCAATAAGACAAACTGATTTGACTACCAACTGCTGCAGTGGAGCCGATCAGCTCAAAAATGTCTGCATGTGCACGACAGTTTAACAGGATGTGATGAGTGGGAGAGCAGACACTCCAAACCCCACTGTAACCTTGTCTTTCTGCTTAGACCCTCAGCTGTAAAAACACACCTCTTGCTCCATAGTCCCTCCTATCAAGGAACAAAGGTGCAACCCTCCTTATCTTTAGCTCTCTTTATCTTCCTCCAAGGTGATATTGAGGGGCAGTGGGGCCTCCTTCCTGAGCTCAGGTAATGTGTCAGGCGGGTTACATGTTTCCAGTATACACAGAAAAACAACATTGGGTGTAATCATGCAAGTCAGTTTGACCTTGGATCATGAGAACAACAGATGCTCACTCAGTCACAGCAAGACAATAAATCAAACAGGAACATGATCAGTCCTCTAAAAAACGTTAGAGACTTTATATTACACACTAATATATATATATATATATATATATATATATGCATATATCTTGTGTGTAATAATCTGCTTATATTTAGTTTTGAGCATGATAATAAATGATGTAAATAAACATTCTATAAAAAATAACATTTCTGAAGTGTATTTGTGTTAAACGTACAACATTTGAAGTTGCAGCGTTGTGTTTTAATGCACATTGACACTGGGAAAGACAGGACGGTATCTTACCGGTTTGGGCATTGATGTTGGCTCTCAAAATGTCCCCACTAGAAATGTGTTTCAGTCCAAAAGTTTTGGTTATCCGCGCAGACACAGTTCCTTTGCCCGACCCCGGAGGTCCCATGATGACAGCACGAAAAATCCGCTGAAGAACCATCTCTGCACGAGTATTTGTTCAAAGTGAGTATTTAGCTACAGAATATAGCCGGATCCTTCCCACGAAACCTCTTTAGATGCTCCGCCGACGCTGGAACCGAGACGACTAAGTGCGCAACGAAAAGTGGGCGCGTCTTTTGCAGTCTCGACTTTTATTTAACGCCACAAGGAAGAGGAAGAGGAATCCTACGAGCAGTGAAGTGGCAGCGAGGCCAGCTCCGCTCCACCGACCAGCCTCGATCCGCACCGTAAAGAGCTCCTTTGTCAGGCGTGTAGACACACTACCTCACCAATGCCACTGTTTACTAAGGATGCACACTATTCACTGTAGGTCGGAGCTATAGCAAGGTTATGTAATTGATCTACCGAGAGGGAGAACGCGTGTTGACACGGTTGCGGTGATTAATCCCCTCCGTGGACAGACCTGCAGAATAGCATGCAGACATGCTGGGTCGAATACAAACCAGTCTCTCTATTCAGCCTCTAAAACAAAAGAAAGGAGTTTTTTGAGCGATATGCAATCTCCGGTTTACTTTGATTTGCTTACAGTCTGCAAAACAGATGATAGAGATAATCCTTGCCATTTATGGCGGTAACCCATGTGTTTACATTTTTGATCACGTTATGTGTCTTTTAGACCCAAAGCTCTCGCCACGCCCACCGTGGTTTGATGAATGGTTTCCTGGCGCCATATCGTGGCGGAAAGCAGCGACGTTCCGTTTAAAAAACTCACTTTTGTCCCTCCAGCGTTTCCGTATATTCGCCTCCCACCGACTACTTCCTGAACTAACACACGTGGATTTCCACTGAGTCCAGGCAGAAACAATAACATGGCAAGCCATGGGCTCGCCTACGACGGCTGCAATTTCTTCAGACAGAGGCTAGTTTTATCCACACTCAGCGGGAAGCGTGTTAAGATCTCAAACATACGGTCCAAAGACGAAAACCCGGGGCTGCGTGGTGAGTTGCATCTTCACTCTGCATGTGGCGTCGCAGTTAGCTTGGCGGCTAACGTGCTAGCTCTTACGCAGTTGGGAGTCGGATGTGGGGAAGCCATGGGGCAAGCGTGTAGATGTGAGATGCATTATATCTTACCTCGCTGCACAGAGTTATGTCGTTGTTTGCTTGTCGAGAGCTCTGAACCTGTGTGTGCGGAGGTGTGTCTCATTATTTAGAGCGACTCGTGGCACATGTGAGTGGGGCTGATCAGAAGTTGCCACAGGACCTAACTAATCCACTTGTTTACATCCATATGTTTGACATACTGTATGCAACATACCGCATGAGTTTGTTTTCCCCAACTTGTTGATTATTTAAAGTTGTGACAGACTTTGCTTAAATGGAAGAAAACATGTATTTAATCCTGAGATTCAGCTGTTGTAAGATGTTTGGTTTGACTAGCTAATTGAATAACTTTCTCTGTCTTTTTCAGATTTCGAGGCCAGTTTCATAAGACTGTTAGACAAAGTGACAAATGGCTCCAAAATAGAGATTAACCAAACAGGTGAGTGTTTTCATTAGGAACATACCGTGTACTGCTCGGGATTGATCAACACCAGCAGACTGACCGAGACGGACATCTTTGATATGAATACCAGGATTTTAGCAGAAGTTATTGAGTGTTTTCATTATGTTACATCTCATGTGTACGTAGTCTTTGCATGTGGTGTTAGGTGTAGTAATGTTCAGCTTCATTACAGCAAGACTTTAAAGTACTACATATTATGTTATGGACTCACTCTCTGTCCCCGTGTGTCTGTCTTCATAAGGTACTATGTTATTCTACATGCCCGGCTTGTTGCTTGGCGGCTCTGTGGAACACGACTGTAACATGCAGCGCTCGGTTGGCTACTACCTTGAGGCCCTGCTCATGTTGGCTCCATTCATGAAGACTCCTCTAAAGGCCACACTGAGGGGCGTCACCAACGACCACGCCGACCCGACAGTGAGGACACACGCATGCATGCACTCGAATACCGTCTAACTATTTATTTTTGTACTTTTAGTACCTTCTGATTTGTTTTAGAATCAAATATCTTGTGAACACCAGGTGGAGCTGAATCATGCCTCTGCAAAGAAACCTGTCAACTTCTTTAAACATTTAATTTGTGGGTACATCCCACTTGGTCACTGCTCTTAGTCTAGTGCACATATCCTGTCATTCAGTTATGTCTGTGCAGACCAACAATGTGGGTGTCTCCACAGGCTGTGTATGTCTGAGGTGGAGTTTGAGAGTAATATAATGGATTTAGGGCAAAGACGCATTCAGGTTTTTGAATAAATCCAGACGTTTGTATTCAGACTTGAGTCTTAAAATGTTCTCAGTTTCTGGTTTACATATTTAAGAATGCAATTTGTTCTCTTCATTCTGAGTCACACCCATTTTTGACCCTGAGTTTGTTTGCATGTTTTAACATGTTATAGCAGGCTAGTCTCAGCCACTGCATCATTATGTTTGTGTGTGTGCGTTTGTATAACACATGTATAATGTCAACCAAGCACAGACAAGAAAGCAGAAATAACTATTGGGGATTCTGAAGAGAGGGGATGTCACGGAAAAATAAATGCTGCTGCGATGGGAAACAGTACATCTCTAATATGTACTAGTGAAGCATGTTTTAAGGATGTTAACACTCTGTCTCCTGCAGATCGACATGCTGAAGGCCACAGCCCTTCCTCTGATGAAGAAGTTTGGCATTGATGGAGAGGGCTTTGATCTCAAGGTGAGGACACACTGGTGGTCTGTTGATGAGCATGGTGTCATGTTATACATTCAAATATAGTGATGCAACTTTAGACAATCCATCTCTTGTCTCACTCTCTGTTACTGCTCCCTCAGGTGGTGAAGAGGGGTATGGCGCCTGGTGGCGGAGGAGAAGTATTTTTCTCATGTCCTGTTAGCAGAACCATCAGACCAGTGCAGCTGACTGACCCAGGAAAGATCAAGAGGATCAGAGGAGTGGCGTATCCTTCTCATGCTCAGTCATGACTTTCTTTTCACTTGTAGACTAATGTGACACAAATGGTCAATTACAAGCCTTTTCAGTCCTGTTGTATTTTGTTGTCTAATCTATTAATTATTCATGTTATAAATAGGGATATTGTGCGAAATAACAATTTCCTCTTGTAATATCCTTAAGCCTAATGTGATGGCTTCAGAATGCCAAATACCTTCTCAAAGCAAATCCTCACATTTGAGTCGCTGAAAAAGTGGCTTTCGATTCCCATCGTGAATGTCGAAAACTAAACGTTACGGTTTCTCAAGTTTGTCCCCTTGACTTTCTCAACTCAGATATTCAGTTCGAGTTTCTCCTCAGATGGCCAACAGGATAGTGGATTCAACCAGGAGCGTCCTCAACCAGTTCATTCCAGATATTTACATCTACACCGACCACATGAAAGGCGCCAACTCTGGCAAGTGAGTATCTCAACTTTCATAAAAAATAAAAAGTCCTCAAACCATCATTAGGTACAATTCATACTGACAAACTGGACCGACACCATAGCATATTGGTTATATGGGCGGCTTTAGCTCAGTGGGGTAAGAGGGCCGTCCTGCAACCGCAGGGTTGTGGGTTCGATCCCCGCTCTCCCCATTAGTTGCAAGTCGATGTGTCCTTGAGCAAGGCACTGAACCCCCAGTTGCTTCCCGGGCGCTTCACCGCAGCCCACTGCTCCTTAATAACTAAGGATGGGTTAAATGCAGAGAACTAATTTCCCCTTGGGGATTAATAAAAGTGTATATTCTATTCTAAACATAGCCTGGGAAAACACCGTCAAATATCCCAGCGTATTAATCGCTAGACACAAAGTAATTCATGTTGGGTGACTGCAGGTCTCCAGGTTTCGGTCTCACCCTGGTAGCAGAGACGCTGAACGGCACCTTCCTCAGTGCTGAGATGTCGTCCACACCGCAGGGGCAGGGAGACCCCATGCTTCCAGAGGACCTCGGCAGGAACTGTGCCAAACTTCTTTTGGAGGAGGTGCATCGGGTAAGGATTGAAAAAACAAACATTCAATACGTTCTACACACTCGTAACGTTGTCCATTCAAGCAAAGCTCCAGATCTGAGTCTTTTTAGCCTGAGATCTGGTTTATTGTGGTGTAAGTGAACATAATTGTAAGTGGTGAGGGTGAGTGGCTCACTACCTTTTGTCTGTGGTTACATTTTAGTCTGTAAGTTCATCTTAGTCAAAGTTCCTCCATCACTTAAAGGGATAGTTCGGCTTTTTTCAACTGAGGTTGTATGAAGTTCTCATCCTACCTGCAGTAGATGGTCAGCATGCCCTGAGTTTGGAGAAACTGACTGAAGTACCAACACAGCCGCAAAGCAATGTACTACTGCGGGCAGGGGAAGCAGAGCAACTTGGAACTAAAATGATCTGTTCCTTAATTTTAGAGTACTTCTCTTTTAAAATCACCACACTTAGTTGACGAAACAGAATAAATAATTTTCAGTTTTGTCCCTTGAGGAATATATTTTAATTACAGTGTGGACTAAACTTTTTCGTAGGTTAAAATAAGTTTTTCAGCTGCCCTTGACCACATCAGTACACTGCTTTGCTCCCATGATGGTACTCCTGTCTCTTTCTCCAAACTGGGGCCTGCTAACTATTAGTACAGAGGACAGCAACACAAACCTGGAACAATCTGATGCTGATGTGACCTAATTCTATTGTCCCAGTCTGGACTCACTTAATCTCCAAGGGCTATCTAGTAAAATAAAGGTTAAATGTAGCGAGGCAGACCAGAGAGGATTAGCAAACACAAACTGCATTGTGACTGTTAAACGTGCTCGCGATTCAATCACTGGGAGGGGGGAAGAAAGCGACGTATTCTCTTTAACTTTTACTTTTGGGGAGGCTTTTGGGTTTAATTTAAGAATGTGCTTTATAGGCAGAAGTGTCTCTCCTCAATATACAATAATACTTTGTGATAAAGCATTTACAAAAAGGCAAGACATTGTATTACAGGGTATACTGATTACATGCATCACACATAGGTTATATTGTAGAATAAACTCTCTATATAAATACTAAAATGTTAATATGTGCTCCTGTTTATGCACCATTCAAACACCGTAGTCCTAGATAGCTTTCTTATGAGAAATAAAACATTGCTTTTAAATAGGGATAATATAGATAGATGGATAAGCCCTGCGGGGTTCTGGTGCGCGTGAGATGCACATGCGTTTGGGTCATCGAGAGGAAAAAGTTGTAAAACAACCCGACCAACAGGATCTTCTTTCTTTGGTTATAATGTTGAACCCTCTTTTACATTGAGACCGAAAAATTCCCGGTTACGTTGATTTGTCTTGCAGCCCTGTGGTGCTGTTAATACACGACTACATGTGTGCTTGTTAATGGTCTATTCATTCCGAGCTCTCCGTCTAATGATCTACACCTAGGAGACGTGTTCATGCTGGCCTTTGTCTGAGGATAAATTCACTTTAAATTGCAAGCATTCCAACAGACGTTATTATTCATGGTTTGTGTTTCAGTGGCTCTGATACTACAACTCGTTCCTCGCCTTACTTATCTACAACGAAACTGCCATTCAAAATTCCACTTGTGTCCTGCTTTATTTGCCTAATTGAAGCAGCCATTTTGGTCACCTGCCTGGACTCATCTCCCTAAAGTCTGATTTACAGATTACATCCAATGTTTTTTTGGATACTTTTGAAGGGATGCGTTTTCTTCAAATGCAGAGCGGCCACTTTAATGTAGTAAACAGACTTCACAGTCAAACGTTATCTGTTGCCTCTTGTGCGGTTTTGATTTCCCACCTGGTGGATTGCACTATTATGATTCTGCTTCAGTTCAACTCACTCAAGTAAACTTTAGAACACCTCCATCATCACTGGAGGATGCGACGGGTCACACAGCAGCTGAAGCATCAGTTTTCAGCTTGTCCCGGACAAATCAAAATTCTGGGGGAATACCTGACATAGACGGTCAGGACACATTATGCCATGCTGCCCTGGTCTGCCAGCATTCTCCAGGAATGACTCCAGTCTGGAATTCAACTGGGAAACAGTTCATGGGCAGAACCTCAATGTAAAAAAAAAAAAAATGGCATTTCCATTTAAATCAAATGTTTGGGTCATGCATTTTCCCGCTTCCATCGATTGCAGGCTGTAGCTTGGTGAATTAAGCCATCATTGACATATGTCTATGTAGAAAAAATGTGAGCCTTGCTTTAGAAGAGGCTCCTTGTCCCGTCAGGACTTACAGCTTCTGATTTATCGTTCCTCGTGACACTTTTGTTACATGCCACTTTCTCACAATGTTTTTTGGCTGAGGCTGAAGAGGCTGACAACAACCCACACGTGAACAATCTCATTATAAAATAAAAAAGAATGAAAGAGCCATTATGATTAAAAGCAGAAATTTGAAACAACATCAATTTAAATCCCATATGTCTGTGCAGAGGTCAAAAGTGAGTCATCATTTCAGCAGTTAAGGGACGCGTCAGCTGAAGAGCGATTGTCCGAACAAGCTCGATGAATGAGATTTCTTGAGAGGTGATTTACGGTGATGTTTGAGGCCGGATAAAAAGTCCCATATGTTTCCATATCTTTCTGCCCGTGTAGTGTTTCCCCAGGCGGGACTTACAGTAGTAGCTGTAAGACTGACTTACTTGGCTGCAAGTAAAACGGATACAGGCAAAAATAACGTCACATAATCGGAGGAAAAAGAGCTCACCTCATCAGAATTGGTCCAATTAGATCCAGTGATTGTGTGACTTGAGTTTGCCTCCACATGTTCCCCTCAGCCCCCTCAGAAGAGCCATGTGAGTCCAGTTAGCTGGTCAGGGTGGTGCTGATTAGCTCTGACACAGGAATATTGTTGGACGCATCCAAGTGGGTAGCTCACGCTTCTCTCGAGCAGCCACTGAGGGTGGACTGAACATTTTGAGTTACATTTTCTTTTTTATGTATACAGCTGCTGATAGAAAAGGTAGATAGTCTTTGAATAACTGCTTATTTTAATACCCTAACTGCAGCAGGAGGACAGGGTGATCACTAGAGCTGAGAAGAGTGATTCTTTTGTTTGAATAGTTCTTTTTAACCGAGAAAGTAAAGGAGATTAGCTGGAGTCGCATGAAAGGGCATGTGCCCTCTGTATCCCGTGTCCTGTTTGTTTAAAGGTTAATCAGTACCGTCTTCTTGTAGTAAACCAAAGCTACATGATGGACATTTTGTTTTTGGAAGCAACATCAACACAGGACGCGAGCTGACGTGAGTGGTTCCAATTTTGTTGAGTTTTTGATATTAAGTGATCCAAGATGGCACCAACTTGGCTGCGTGTATTTTTGTGTTGGGAGTTTTGTCATGTAATCAAAGTATTTCAGTTTATTGTTCTCAATAATCTCAGGATGAGGTTTTTCTACTAATGTAAATGTTCAATGTTAAACTAACAAATACAAAATATGGATACCTCCTTAGTTGGCCTGTTTACACCTAGTTTCTTTCCCCCGTTTGTTTGAAAGGGGGTTGCAGTGGCTCGAAGGATTCATGGGACTTTTCCCATGAGGGCCTCGTGGCTGGTTGCTGTTTGGTCTCAGAGGCCTGAATCTAGCTGTCAGAGATGGCACTGATGCATTTTATTTTTCGTGTTTTACTGAAATTAAGCCGCTTATTGAAAAGGATACCGAACAAAAAGTGGGAAACCAGACATTTCCGGGAAAATGGAAAAGGTCAAGTTGACACAACACTTTTTCAATGGTCAACTAAATGTGCTCTCAAAGGAGGTTTTATCCAACGACGATGACACCCTCTCACATTTCCCACATTTAAGAATTGGTAATGTTTCTACTGGAGGCAAATTGTGATCAGTAGAAATGTCTTCGATGTAGAAATATGAAAAATTCCAGATGGATGCGCTTGACGGAATGAGTAAAATGGTGGAACTAATTTGTGCAGGAGGTGTAGGTTTTTGTAAGATTGTATAGTTGAAGTCATGAGATATTTGTTAAGGATTTTAACAGCATACCAAGTTTGATAAAACTCATTCATTGAGATGGAATGCAAAAGCTCTGCCTCATTGGCAGGAAAGGCAATACAAACAACGTCTCCTTTTGGGTCATGTAATTATGTAATTGAAATTATTCCTGCTGTCACTCTGCCATAATACTGGGCCACATGCATACTTCGTTAGAATGAATGCACACTTCAAGAAACAGATTTTTTTTAGCTTACAATTCACAGACGGGCGGGCAATTTAATTTTCATTTGGCTTCTAACATGCTCTGGGTGCTCGTCTTCGTACAGGCTGGGGAATCCTAGCACATAGCTGAGGTCAAGTGATCACAACGACGTGTGATCACTTTCATACAGAGTCAATCTTCTGTCCTCTAAATGTCTTAGATGTCAAAGAAAGGGCGAAGTCCATGGCAACAGACTAGAAGGTCAGAGGGGGCCGGACAATGCAGCATTTTTAAAGAAAAGGAAGAGAACATGTTGTCGAAAGATAACAATAAATATATATTGTTTTTAACAACCCACTTTAGAAGATTTAAATGCATAATATGCACTTTTAGAAAATGATCACGGTTCTAAAAAGGCAACAGAACTGTAAATACATACACTACCGTTCAAAAGTTTGGGGTCATCCAGACAATTTCGTGTCTTCCATGAAAACTCACTTTTATTTATCAAATGAATTGAAAAATGAATAGAAAATATTGTGATGACATTGACAAGGTTAGAAATAATGATTAATATTTGAAGTATTACTTTTGTACTTCAAGCTCAAAGGAAGGCCAGTTGTATAGCTTATATCACCAGCATAACTGTTTTCAGCTGTGCTAACATAATTGCACGGGTTTTCTAATCAGATATTAGTCTTCTAAGGCGATTAGCAAACACAATGTACCATTAGAACACTGGAGTGATAGTTGATGGAAATGGGCCTCTATACACCTCTGGAGATATTTCATTAGAAACCAGACGTTTCCACCTAGAATAGTCATTTACCACATTAACAATGTATAGAGGGTATTTTTGATTAATGTTATCTTTATCGAAAAAACAGTGCTTTTCTTTGAAAAATAAAGACATTTCTAAGTGACTCCAAACTTTTGAACGGTAGTGTATGCTACATAAAGTTTAATATTTGTTTTTCAGACTGGAATTTGTGCCAGAGCTGAAAAACATGTGGCCTCTAAACCGAAGCCTCACTGTTTTGCAAGTGTTATCAGTGTTGGACCTGAGAGTCCATTCCCTGTCCGGGGGTCACCGAGTCCTTTTCAAACAGCTCCGCCTCCATGACGTATATTTCTGTTGTTGTAATTGAAACTCATCGCCCCTCCCCCTTTCTGTTTTAGGGTGGCTGCGTGGATTCATCCAATCAAAGCCTGACTCTGCTCTTGATGACCCTTGGACAACAGGACGTCTCTAAGGTTCTGCTCGGACCCCTCTCGCCATACACGTAAGTCACCATCACTCAATAGTACACGTATTAAGTTACGACTCCGATGCACTTCGTTATTCTTCTACTTGTCTAATCTTGGCAAGTGACCGTATTCCAAAGTTATTGTTCCGCTGTGGAGAATGACATGCTGGACAAATAAACACATAAAAACAGGCGAATAAACAGGCGCAAATGCTAGTTTATGGGGAATTCATGCGTGAGAAAATTGTTTTGTGTAACGGGCAGAAAAATAAAAACGGTTACATTCAATGGACTTTGGATCATTCTTTTTTTTTGCAGATTGATGAAGTGCTTTTGCATGCTTGTATTATCATCGGACTTTTCCAGCTGTGCAGTCCCGTGCTTGTTGAATGCATGATGAATTAATAGATTTATACAAGTTTTTGTAAGCAAATGGAAAACTAACAGAATACAAAGTTGATTTCAGACATCTTTAAAATCACGAATGTGGAGACGACTATGAACTGTCCATTTTCAGTTATCATGGTACCGGTGCTGTGTCCGTCTCAAGTACAGTACTATGATAACTGAAGATTGGCAGTGCCATCACAAGGCGCTCCTCATTACTCGGGTAACGCTGACTTATCTGAAGACTAAGGAAATCAACTTGACATGTTTGCATTGTTTTTTTTGTATTTTTAAATTGGAATATTTTACACATGTTAGCTTTAAGAATTTAAGGTAGAGGTTGGACTGATGGACTTTGCTGGTAACCTACGTCATGTGACGCACACGCCGTGGAGAAGACCGAGGACAGGGTGTACTATTTGTTGACAGTAGGACTAACAGCCAACTTGGGGTGAACGCCTATCCTACGTATCTCCCATTTTTGAATTTCTTCCCTCCCACCCTCTACAGAATCGAGTTCCTGCGACACATTAAAGATTTCTTCCAGATCATGTTCAAGATCGAAGTGCAGAAGCCTCTAGAAGACGAAAGGAAAGGGGGGGACAAGGTCCTGATGACCTGTGTAGGAGTCGGTTATAGCAACATAAACAAAACCCTGAAATAAAATATTTTTTTATAATCATGTCTTGTATCTCAGTTCACTAAGAGTATTTTCTTAATTTTTATTTGAAAGTTATGACCGTTTATTTGCGTTACAATATGCTGGAGTATAAATGTGGAGCTGAGGGGTAGCAGTCACATGGAATACAAACATGTCTATAAATTCAAAAATACATTTGACAGCATTTTCATATCTGCACTTCTTAAATCTGTATGTGTGCGTTAATCAGTCTGCACAGCACAGTTGAAAATTACTGGATCCCACATTCAAAAGCATTTCAAGACGGTTAGTTCAAATGTATAATACTGTCGGAAAGTGACCGGTCGTCCTCTTGCAGCCACATGCTGCTCATCACTGGAGTTGGAAGCAGTTAGTCTTGGCCACAAAGACTCTTGAGGGTGTCGCCATAACTGCTGGAAACCTCAGACTACACAAACAAAGGGGGGTGTGGGGGAGGGACAGGAAGTGTTTTAAGAAGACGTATCTTATAACAACCCAACAAAACGGTTGTCCAACTTTCTCAAAACAAGATGGCATGACATTTCTGTTGAGGTGCACATGTGACTTCATGTCTCTGGGCGTGTGCACTGACCTCTAACTGGGTGTAGAGGGAAGATCCAAACAGCTTCTTGTACTCTGCTCTGATGTCCAGCAGGTCGAGCTCTGAGCGACTGACGATGATCCTGGTCAGATCGGACTCTGTGGTCCCCGCACCCTGGACAAAGGAGCATATGGGAATGAAGCAAAAGGCATACATTGGCCTGTGTGTATAAATGAATCATCCTGCAGTAACTGCTGCGTCTGTCGGTGCCGAGCCGGTCACATGGTTTTGAGCCTGTTTACACAGTTCAACCAGTGGTGCATGTTTAGTCAAAGGCCACAATGAAACCGGCTTAGCATTCTTTTCCACACCACAGGAGACAAATACCAATGTCAGCTATGGCTAAAATGAGCGGGATGCAGCCAAACAATGTGGCTTTAGGGGTTTAAAGGGCCATTATGATACAGATGTTTACCTTCATGCTCTTGAAAAGCCTCTCAGCCAGGTATGCAGGAACATTCTTCACACACTTAACTAGACAAAAAGTAAAACGGGGTGAATCGATCACTATTCAATGTGAGGGTCAGAAATAGACAGTGATGCAGACTGATGCATTATAAATGATAATGCATTAGAAATAGACAGACAGTATGATGCATTAGTCTCACCAACTGCCACCAGTAGACTCTCCAAGTTTCCAGACATCTCGCTCTCAATGCTCTCCTGTAGAGTCTTCTTACTAATATTCTTGTACTCTACCAGAGCTGCCGAAACACAACAATACAACTGTTGAAGATCAGACGTAAGGAAACGTACATTTCTTTTATGAATATAGATGTGCAGCTATGCTGGCGGCAGTGCTCTGAGGATGGTAATATCGGTCCATCATCTATGTCATGGCCATCAACTTTGGGGCTCCACTGTCTTATCTATTATATCAAGAAACTTATTTGGATGGATTTCCACGAAATTAGATTTCTCTTTCCAATCCCGCCATCATAAGGTCAAACTTTTAGTTTGTGCGATGCTTTTGTTCGTTACCAAAAACACCACCATCAGTGTCGGCTGTTCTTTGTGTATAGAGCTGATCAGCAAATGTATGCAAGCTAAAGGTAACACGGTACCTGCTAAACATCAGAATTGTGTTTGGCCATGTACGCACGCTGACGTCGGCATCGAGCTCAAACCACCATTTAAAAAACCCCACAGAGCCGCTAACATCGCTGCACACGGGTCCGTTTGATTTCATCAGCAGCCACAGAACAAGCGTGTGAGGGGTGAACCCACTCTGTCGAAGCTGGGGAATACTCCTGTGGCACAAGACGTCAATAAACGCCCCCTCGTCAGTTCCCCACTTCTTTTCCCCTGCTTCATACAGGGCCTGGGGGGGGGGGGGGGGGGATAAGGGTGGAAGTGTGAAAATACATAGCGTTAGAATATACATGTGCATCGTAAAAAAAGTGCTCATTTCATGTTGAGGATGAAACAAACAGCAAGAGGGCTGCACTAGGGTGTGCGCTGCTCATGAATTTGAAAAGTCGAGCTAAGAATGCCAAAATAACACAAGTATGCCAACACTGCACCTTCAGATCGGTCAAAGTATCTAAACTGCTCCAAAGTGTTTTTCCAAGAAGTAAATATACCTTAGCATCTGCTTTAGCTTTGGCAGCATCCACATTGGTGCTCTCATCTCTCTTCCCCTGTGAGGAGAACCAGAAAAACATGTCATTTGTATGGGTAGAAGTGATCCATCATTATTCACTTTTAGCGACAATTCAGATTGACTCTTTTGCATTCAATTTTTTTAAAGATGGGATAGAAACATTTACAGCCGTCGAGCTACAATAAATTGAGTGCTTTAAGTCTGATTCTCACGAGTTGATAATGCGGTCACTGTTTTAATGTAACATACTGTACCTCAGCCAAGATGAGCAGTGCTTTGCCATAATCTCCCCCGACCTCCGACTGCAGATCATGAATCATCGATTTTCCAGTTTCTTGAATGAAATGGCACAATAGAGTCGATTTCACAACAATCCAGACTCATGGTGAACATTTGCCAACTGTTTCACAATAGTCGGAGTTTGTTTAATCTGTATACAACCAGCGCTTACCCGCGAGGTATGCTTCAGACAAGACCTTGATCTGCCTGTTGGATCGCGAGGCAAAGATTTCGGTCAGCGTGCTCTCGGTGGTCCCTGCTCCCTGTATACAAATCACAATTTTTCTTTTAGATGCACAAGTGAATGGTAACATTACAGCGGTCCTTACACCAAACGGGAGTATGAATCCAAAACAATCTAAAGCAAATAAAGTCTGTTTAAATAAATGAAACTTGAAATACTGGTGTCTTTGCTCCCGTTGATTCCTTTCGTTTGGTTTCTTTGAACACTGACGCACCAGCAGACCAGTACACACTCTGCTTTGAGGCAGGTTCATATATCATCTCACCGTCTCACCTTGATGGCTTTGATGACTTCCCGACAGTCGTAGATGGCAGGATCGGTTACCAGGGCGACCAGCACATCCTCAAAGTCTCCGTGGGTGTCGCCCTCTATGTCAGCTGCTAATTTCTGATGGAGGAAGGTTGATGCCCAACATTTTTCTCTGTCTTTGTCCAAACACTCAGAATTGTTCGTTAAAAGTCCATTTACATACCCTGCCTGTGGCTTTCTCGTAGGCCTTGGCAATAAGCTGACGCTGAGCATTACTTCTTTGGGTCAACACCTCAACTAGTGTCTTTTCTGTTGTACCTGTAGAGAAGAGACACAAAACAGGCTTATCACTTAGACTGTACTGCACTATACATGTATATAAAACGTGTCCCACTAGGAGACGTATGTGTGCGGTCATTAAAATAAGACTGAAGTTCTTCAAATGTTGGTCTGATAGAGCAGAGTACTGATAGTGATGACTCATTAACTTATTAACTTACCAACGCCCTCTATGGCTTTCCTTAGTGCAGACACATCTTCTTCCACTTTGAAGTTGGCCTTGTCCTTCACAGTTCCTCTTGCACTGGACTGAACACACAAACATCACACACATCCACCCATTGTCACTATCTATTCAAACTATTGCATCTCATGCACCATCATCATAATCTTAAGAACTAAAAAGGTAAGAGTGTGTTTGACTTACTGTCACAGTAAGGGAGGAGGGGGAGTCCAAGAGTAGGTCCAAGTCGTCCTACAACACAAGTCAATAAATGTGCTTTCATTATCAACTGTATTTTCTGTTGAAGGCCAGCAATCTCATTTAAATACAACTACTCACCCAGACAGACATTGTTGTGGTTGAAGTCTCAAACTGGGGAGATGTAAAAGCTCACAGTATCAGTATCACACATTTCCTCAGCAGTTCTGCTCAGGATTCACTCTCATCCTCTGACTCAATGCCTGCGAGTTTGGCATCCACTTTGGATAAAATAAACTCATCCTTTCTTCTAAATATAGTCATATGAATCCCTTTTAACTTACGTGAACTTGACAGTTAAAGGTCGACCAAGCCTAACAGTGAGAGGGGGGTACATTAACAATATGGATGTGTGTGCATGTATTAAGGTATACAGGTATGTGCATATATATGTTAATATGTGTGCAGGTGTTTGCATGTCTACCGTGTATAATATACAAAAAATATCACACAAAAAAGGTCGACCAAGCCTTCATACTTGTGTGGACACGTGTACGTGACTAGAACTGCAGAACATGAAAACTACAACATTGTAATGTCGACCGCTGCAGACTTAAATGCCATTTCCTCGATAAGCACATTTAAGCACACAAACAAAACAAACACGAAACACACAGAGAATAACTCCGTGTACATCCACACAGACTGCGATCACAAGTCAGACAACCGCCTTCTTACCTGAGTGAGGGCACTGGAGGAATTTCACCAGGTCCCAAAATCGCCACACCTTTCAGAGAAGTTGAAAATGGTCAACGCCCTTTTTTATCTGGAGGAAGTTGGAAACAAGAGACGATTCTTTCATAAACTCCTCCTCTCTGATGCGCAGTCACTGCTCTGCCCCGTCACGTCTGGGACGTGTACGCACGAGGGGGACTTCAAAATAAAAAAAGGACACAAGACACAAAACTCCAGATCCTGACTCTCTTTATTCTCACACACCCGGTAATAAGAGGACGCATGTGCAGGCAGCGTGCAGCGCAAGAACGTGATGTAAACAAACACAGGTCTACCCGAAGGGAAGCACTGCTCACCGTGGGAAGTGACTTCATTACACCTGGGGATGCTTCAGCTGTAAAATGAGACAAAAAGGAGAAAACATTTGACAACAATATCCTATTCCTGCTCTTCAGTTGTGTCTCTGCTGATTTAAATATAGTTCAGTAAAAAGTACAATAAATGAAACAAACAAACATGGAATAACAATTACATATATATGGAGACAGATAACTACAGCATAACTTTAAAGACTTAAGAACATGTTTTATGTTTCTTGTTCAAAAAAAGTTTGAGGCAGTTAGAAATCTCATCGTCATGTTGAGGGGGTTTGGTCTTTTCAGACAAATGTATTGGGAAATACTAAATATACAGTGGGTACGGAAAGTTTCAGACCCCTTTTAATAATTTTTTATTATTATTGAAAAGCCATAAAACAGAATCTAACTCAAGCATCACAGAACCTTACAAACTATCATTTACCAAATACACTCTGACATCTAGTGGTGGTGCTGTGGCAGCTTGGTACTTCTCTGACTATTCAATTCAATTAAAATTAGTTTGTCTAGGCCGAAATCACAAATGACAAATTTGCCTCAGAGGGCCTTCACAGACATGACATCATTTGACCTTTAGATAGATTGACTTATTCGCACTGTTGCTGAGTTACATTTCCCCATCCGATTTCAAGGGGT
The DNA here is from genome assembly GCF_029220125.1 of Pseudoliparis swirei. Taxonomy (NCBI): domain Eukaryota; kingdom Metazoa; phylum Chordata; class Actinopteri; order Perciformes; family Liparidae; genus Pseudoliparis; species Pseudoliparis swirei. The sequence continues at coordinate 11,038,812 of NC_079402.1, read as the reverse complement.
CCTATTTATATTCAAGGGTTTGAGAACAAGAACAAGATATATTCTCCAGTTAATTAGAATCTATATAGTTGTGTGGTTGACAGCTGTTTTATCATTTTTATATTTCTCCACCAGTGAGCTAACATTATCCTGTGTTCACTTAAATAATTCCGGACGTTCATAAGACCCGCCCTGACCAGGAAGAATGATTAGGATCTGCGCGTATCGGATCCTACACTTCTCGTTTCATATTTTCATCTTATTTATTTATTTAACTTTAAAAAATGGACTTCCATACTACTCATACCCCCCCACACACACACCCGCCCTTCTATTTGACTCCACCCACTTTGAACGCGTGTCTAGTCTTTATAGAGAGTGGGTATTATGCCCTGAACTCAGCTTGCCAGGGGATCTTCCTTCTGTCTGGACAATAACCCGAAATACATTACTTGTCCAACTGCAACCGTAAGCATACACCACATCGAATACAGTCAACCGCATGAGGAGTGTTACATGCTGAAGGGGAGAGTTCACCTTATCCTACGTGGGACTAAAGCTTCCCTTAAATGTTAAACTGAGGGCAAATTTAACCCTAATTAGATCATCCTGGGTAGCAAAATCGCCTGTCCGCTCTTTGACAGCTCGGTATCGACGTCATGGTACCGTATGGCAGCAGTGATACTTGACGACGTGTCGTTGACCATTTAACTGTATGACAGTCAATTGAAAGTTCAAGTCAACCATTTATTTTGAGACCAACATATGTGTTGCTTTACTTCTGTATTTAGCCGTTACGCTAATGCTAGTTAGCTAAGAGGGCGAACTTGTTATCGTTAGCTAGCATCATGGACCCTCCCAACCCTGTTCTGGCTAGCAAGCTCTAGCGACACTGTCTCTCGATTGCGCTGCGACCTAAATATTTGTCGTAATATTTCTTCACTGTTATTGATTTAACAAGACGCGTGCAGTTACATCAAGTCAGTGTTAAGTGGTCAGTCTTTGTTATCGAGATTCAGCGGGAGCGAGCTGCCTCTATTGTTGACACGGATACGGCCAGCTGAAGTGCACTGTGGGCATGTTGTGGTCTTAACAGTCCTGCATCAGCTTCACAACAATACAGTGGACATATGGACATGGGGCTGGGAGGAAGCTAACAAGAACTCTGCAGCCGACTCCTACCTGAATGAGGATGATCGGGGCTTTGAAGGAGGACAGCTGTGCCTGCTGACTCTGTAGGCGTTGGACTAAGGACCAGAGTTTATTTGTCTGTATAGCAGCTTAAACTCAAACAGGACTACATGAAGAGAAAAGGAAATAAACTGTGTTGGCATCTGGTCCACACTTCTGGCACTGAGATGTTGCTGAGGACCTTACTGATCACCAGTCTTCTTGGCTGGGCAACATGTCAAGAGAGCCAGAGCATGACACCAGAAGAGAAGACTGTTATCAGGTAAAACAATATCTAGACAGAAATATACAATGCTGTTTAGATGTGTTTGTGACAACTTTTACAGTGTGATTGCCATTTTAGCTTTTGATTCATTAATATTTTTCCTTTTTTTTGCAGGGACCAGATTATTGAAATGTTTGACCATGCTTACGGCAGTTACATGGTAAGGATTTCACTTTGATGTACGTTAAAAAAAAAATATTTATAAGAGGGAAGCTCTGGAAAGCTGAAGAGGTCGTTTTGGCATTTGGCATTTATCAGGGTCATCTGGTTAAGAACAGCTTGAATCAGTTCTCCCAACTCACAAGTTTTGTGAGAATATTGCAGTGATGGTGTTTTTATGGCTTGTTTATGGAGAATGTGAATATATTTTAATGTTATGCTGCTGGCATGTGCCCAGCTGGTTCGGCAATAGGTCAGATGGGGGCCAATCATTGCATTATATCACATGGTTTACCTGTTTTTTTAAAAGAGATTAGAATCAATAAAAATGCCTAAATATTTCAAATCAGACACCACCTGTAGCCTCTTACCAGCAACATAATCCTCTGGCTCCAGTTACACTTTGCAAGCCCTCTTTGTGAAGAACATTCAAACTGTCTTTAACATTCAGATGAAGGCAGGAATTTTCAATCCATTTAGTTAAATTTGTCATTATGGACGTGAGTTTAAGTGCAGCATGTTCTTTGTTCTTTGCATGCACATAAATCACTGTATCATCAGCATACATTTGAATATCACACCTGGCAAATCATTAATGTATAAACTGAATAAAAGGGGTCCCAAAATAGAACCCTGGCGTACTCCCACGGTAGATCTTAGAGTAGATGATGGAACATCACCCACTCTCACACACTGGGTTCTCTCTGGGTATTCGGCTTCAGGCTGCTAGTTTCTGTTCCCTCCTAGAGAATTTTCAAGCCTCCACCTTTCCTTAATGACACCTTTTCTGCTAAATGAAGCTTGAAGACAGTAACTGTTGTTTGTGTTGCAGAAATATGCCTATCCAGCAGATGAGCTCATGCCTCTAAGCTGCAGGGGGAGAGTCCGTGGCCAGGAGCCCAATAGAGGGGACATAGATGACTCCTTGGGGAAGTGAGTTCAGTAAAATGTCCTCAAACAAACCAGTCATGTATTTTTTATTTATCAGTTGAAATCTAAGTTGTACGCACAGTCACACACTTTTCTAATAAATATTTACAGTAACTAGCTTCGAGTGCTTTGTGTTTTAAGAGCATTGCTTCATAAAACTGTGCCACAGTTGCTTTGTAAACTCCTAATTTGCTGGGTATAAAAATGAAACTACATTATATAAACTTTGCTTGATTCTGTCCAGTTGTTTTATACGTTATATCTTTTGCCTGCTTTCAAGATTCCCTCTTTAATGAGAATGTTTAAAGATAGTAATATAACCAAAGAAGAAAAGGTGTTATATCATTATCTATGCTAAATTATAAAATAAAGCATTATATTTCTATTTGTTTGCACATTTTGTTATTACAAAAAATACTTTAAACTAAATCTCGTGCTTTGGATTTACAATAGAATGCATTTGTATTTTGCATTATATTTATGATGAAAATTTATATTTTATGATTGAAAAACCTTGATAGTATTTCTATTTTATGATAAATAACCAAATCAACATCCAGAATACATTTGTATGGGAGCAAATATGCAAGTGAATGTAGATGTAATACACATTAATTTACAAGAAGGCAGTAAATCACAGACTTGCAGTGCAATACATCATTTATGTACCATGCATGTTGCATAATGTAATTTTACTGCAAATATTTTACATTTCATAGTCTGTGGTTCATAAATATGAAACTGGATCAATGATGAAGTGGGACATCAGCTCCACCCTGCTGTGCCAGAGACTCTCTTCATAACGTGTCGTCCATCTTCTCTGTAGGTTTTCCCTCACACTGATCGACACGCTTGATACCCTGGTGGTGAGTTATTGCTCTATATTCTTTACAAGAAGTAGTTTGATCAGCTTTTATTTCCGAGTCTGTTTTGTCTATTTTTGTACCATTTTTTGAAAGTAGATTTATTCGTCTCTGTGTGTGTGTGCAGGTTTTAAACAAGCTTGATGAGTTTGAGGACGCAGTGAAGAAGGCCATGACCGATGTACGCCTTGACAACGATGTGGTGGTGTCTGTGTTTGAGACCAACATCAGAGTTTTAGGGTATGAAACATGTTATTAAACGCATGCTCGTTTTAATACATTAATCATTTAAAATAAATAAAAAGTGTCAATGTAGAATTATTCCAGATCATCACAGCGTATTGCTAATACAAGATCTAAGTATTACAGTTTTGAAAGTTGGTTGTTGAAATTAAAATCTTTCTTTCTTTTCTCCCTTCCTTTAATTCTCTCCAGAGGGCTTTTGGGAGCCCATGTGATGGCCGACCTGCTACGGCAGCGCGGGGAGAGGATGCTGTGGTATCGGGATGAGCTCCTACACATGGCCAAAGAGCTGGGCCATCGATTACTGCCTGCCTTTAACACCACAAGTGGCCTTCCCTACCCTAAGGTATTTCTTATTTTATTCTAAACCACAGGGCCTATTTTCTATGTATAATAAGCAGAAGGAACAGACAGTTGACTGACCAATCTTATCAAGGATGGCCCTGGAATTGAACTCAATGCATTGCTGGAGAATAGTTCCTCCACTGTCAGTGCACCATGAACAACAAAGGATTTATTTGAGTAAATAACTAGAAATGATTTGAGCTGAGTGTATTTCTAGAAGCTAAAGTAGACGAGATAAATGTGTCTTTTCTTTTTTGGTTCTCCAGGTGAATCTGCGTTATGGAGTTCTAAACCCACTTTCACGCACAGGCACTGAATCGGACACCTGCACAGCATGTGCTGGAACAATGATCCTGGAGTTTGCTGCCCTCAGCAGACTGTCAGGAAATTCAGTTTTTGAGGTATTATCTCCGTACACCACTCTAGAGATAGGGCTCTTAACATTTATCTCTTTGTAATACAGCCTTATTGTGAAATTACTGGGCTATAAGAGTAGAATACAGTCATTTTTGCAGAAATTATAGCTGGATATAACTGATGCCTGTTGTTGGAAGATGAAATCAATAATCATGTAAGGATGATGTAACTGTTTTTCTAGAAACATCTTAAGGATTTACTACTTGTTACTGTTTGATAGGAACATGCAAGGAAGGCTCTGGATGTCCTCTGGCAGAGGAGACAGAGGGGAAGTGACTTGGTGGGGACAGTCATCAATATCCATAATGCAGAATGGGTCCGGAGAGGTGAGGCAAAACGTTGGCAAAAACATGAGATTCAAACTGAACCCACACACTAATAATTCACATGTATAGTACAAACATATTCCACAGCTTTTTACATGAACCATATGATACTAATCGTCTCACTTCTGTGTGTGCAGAGAGTGGAGTCGGTGCTGGTATCGACTCATACTATGAATATCTGATGAAGGCCTACATTCTTCTCGGAGACAATGTTTATCTTGAGAGGTTCAACATTGTAAGTCCTCTATCACTGTAAGCCTGCATATACGTCTATATGCTGTATTGTCCCTCCTGTTGCAACATAATTAGCTATTGTGTTCATATTGTGATTGTGGGTTGGAGTGTTTGCCAATACACGTTTCATGTTTTTCTTTAACAGCACTACAGTGCCATTATGAAGTACATCAGTCAGCCTCCTCTGCTGCTTAATGTACACATGCACAACCCCACTGTGAACGTGCGCAGCTGGATGGACTCTCTCCTGGCATTCTTCCCTGGCTTACAGGTCAGGCATCCTCGATTAATCACATTTACTACCATTAAACATTGTACAAGGCGTAGAAATGGTTGCACACGTGTCTCTGGAGTCGAGTGACATTGATTGTTCTGACAGGTTTTGAGAGGAGACCTGAAACCAGCGATTGAGACTCATGAAATGCTTTATCAAGTCACCAAACAGCACAAGTTCCTTCCAGAGGTAAACAATCTTTGAGTTTTTGTTTATTTAATGACATATACTGGGCATATATAGGCAGGATATAGAAAATATTACGCTAATTTGGGTTGGTAAATATTGATAAAATGACATGTCTCAGTATAAATAATTGTTAATCACAATATAATTATACATTGCATTATTGTGCGTTTTCTGGAAATTTAAATGAACTCAAAACGGTATTAAAATGTAAATGTCTGCTATTTCTTTTATATTAGATTCATTGAGTTGAGTTAATATATACTTTTAGTTGTTACATTACACCAAGTAAAGGAATAATAAATGGAAATGTCTTGCGGCTAAGCCTCTTTGTCCCATTGTTCATGAAATCTGTTAGTTAATATAAAACAAAACAAAACTTAAGAGGCCAGTGTCACTCTTTAGCTTCCTGTGCTTCATCTTCCTGCAGGCTTTCACGACAGAGTTTAGAGTTCATTGGGGCCAACACCTACTGAGACCAGAGTTTGCAGAAAGCACCTACTACCTCTATAAGGTGACAGGCCAGTGCCATCGACAGACAAATACACACACACTATAATACTATTCAAATGTACTATTACTAATAATTAGAAAAGTCAGGTCCGTTATAAGTAGGCTAAATAACAAACCTGCTCCACTCCTGCACTTTACACACACAAAGCTTTTTATGAGCTGTGTGGTCGAGATTATATATTGGTTTCTGCAGGCCACTGGCGACCCCTACTACCTCAGAGTGGGACAGTCCATCGTGGAGAAGCTCAACGCCTACGCCCGGGTGCCTTGCGGCTTTGCTGCTGTGCAAGACGTCCGCACTGGGATACATGAAGACAGGTATACAAATGCCATGACACGCACGTTTACAATGTCACATTTCATTTGGATGAGCAACCTCAGAAGATGTGATCAAATAACTGTTGTTATGGAAACAAAATATCCCTTCTGAATGTGTGATAAGTGTCTCTGTGCATGTGTATGTTTCTGTGTGTGTAGGATGGACTCTTTCTTTCTGGCTGAGATGTTTAAATACCTGTACCTGCTGTTTACGGATAAGAGTCAGCTTCCCATCGATATTGACGACTACATCTTCACCACGGAGGCTCACCTCCTCCCTGTTTCTCTCTCCATCACCCAGCCGCCCTGTCAGAGCAACAATACGGTGAGAGCTCTCACTTTTTCACAAACACAGGTTCAAACATTATACATGCCTGCAAACTTGTCAGCTTTCGGCGAAATTCGCCGTTTTGAAATCAAAATAGGTCGTCCACGTGAATAGTGTAGATCCGAAGAGTTTTTGTTTTGTGGTAGGGGGGGGGGTCAACTGGCCGGCCGGCGTTTATGAGATTGGAGTGAGACACGGAGAAAATATGATGTGGTGATATTCACAATAAAACATCTTTGATGGGACGTGTCGAGTTGCGGAGCTTTTGAGACCGTCTTCGGCTTTAAACATTTTTTAATTTTTTTTATTACTACTGTAGATAAATATACCAGTATCGCATTTATGGTATATCGTATTTATGGTATTGTATTGAATTCTGGTATCGGGTATCATGATATTTATGGCAGGTATCGTATAGAAGTTATAATTTTAGGATTGTGACAACCAGGTAGAGAAAGGAAAAGACTCATGGAACAGAATCACGGAACAGAATCATGGAACGGAATCATGGAACGGAATCACGGAACAGAATCACGGAACAGAATCACGGAACAGAATCACGGAACAGAATCACGGAACAGAATCACGGAACAGAATCACGGAACAGACTCAAAGCTCAGCAGAGCACACGAGTCAAAAAAAAGGAAGTTGGTTCATGAATGACTTTAACCATATTAGATATTATGACAATATAAAGTTGTTATTACTATTATTAGGGCCCGATCACTGAATTATTCAGAGGACCTTTTTTCTTAAAATGTTTGTTATTATTATTTAGATTTGCGGTCAGAACAATTAAAAGGCCGTAGTTATAAAAGCTTTGAGGCGTCATCAAACAACGTGGATGTGGTGTGGCGACAAATAAAAAAGTCACCTGCACCTCTGCTTAACTCTATAACATTATTTGTAGAAAGTGTAGTTAATGACTAGCTGGTTAGTATGAATAGTCGTTTAATTAAATTTATTTGACATCATTTATACCGTTAATTTGATGTGAATTGAAATTTTTTACGATATGAGCTGAACGTGTTTTATGATCAATTGATGTTTCTGTGCTTCAGGAGCCTGTTCCTGCTTCTATAGAAGAAGATATGTTCACACACTCCTGCCCCAGCATGGAGACGTTGTTTCCCAACAACCCCTCATTCGCCAAAACCATACGGGACAATTACAAGTACCTCACTGGAGTGGGACGCGCCTTCCACCCCTCACCTGTCAGGTGTGTTGATTAGCATCCGCAACAGCTATGGAGTGCTGCATCAAAGAGTTTTAAAGCCAAGGAATGAGTTAGCATTGTTGCACTTCCAGATCACTCGTCTAAGTCAATTAGTTTTATGGGTTTTTGGTTAGAAGGCAAAAGGTCTGTCGTTAACACAAGCTGAAGAAATTCCCAAATGTTCTACAACATTCAAAACAAATTCAGTAAAAATCCCCTTAGAAGCTAAAATGTTTTACACGTCTCGAAATAGGCGGTTGCTAACAAGTGCCTAAATGACTACGCCACTCTTTTACCTTGCGAGTCATCATGGTAAAATAAACTACCACAGAGGTGGTTTAGAGTAATTTGCGACGTGATTGTATTCCTGTCTGTCTGTCGGGGGAGAGATTTTGTCCCTGCAATTACATCACAACAGAGCAAGATACAGTCACAACACTTTACAGTTGAGATTAAAGCAAAGATCAGGTTTGAAGATGGGCACGGTCTCTAGGGGATCTCCAGTTTTAGAGTGAATTCACTTAAATTTAAATTAGAACTTTGCTGTTTGTACTTTACAGGGAAATTGAACTCCCGCTCCATGATAATGAGATGGAGCCAGTGGAGTTCTTGAAGAGCATGGGGATTTCTCTCACCCCACTGAATGAGGTCTTTGCAGGACAAACCGTAAGTCGGAAGGTGTTTTAGTTACTTTGTACTCTCCTCATTTTGAACCAAATAACAAGGCACTGAGCCATTACTTCATCATCTTATCAGGAGAGATATGCTTAGTCCTGTGTTTACTTAAACAATACATATTATCTGGTATCATGAGGTGTCCCAACAGTGAAGGGGGGAAATAAATCATTCAATCCCAGTAAATGCATTCACCATTTAATTGTGTTTCTTTAAAAGGTATATAAGCATTGGGATTAGAGCAACCTTTATGGAGTAAACATTGGGTCACAATGATAAATACACACATGGCTGTAGAAATAATGCCTGAAATGTTGGCTACTAATCTTTACAGTATCCCAGTGCCCAGAGTCCCTGATAAACCAGGATACAAATGTAACTCGTTGTAGCATAACATTGTCACAGAATCTTTTTCTTTCCTAAAACCAGTCACTTGACATTGTGGTAAAATATCGAATATAAATGGCAGTTTTTATATGTGAATCCCTTTTAGGAGCATAAAGCAGTGTACCGGGTCAAACTTGTGGCAGAGGTGAACCACACCATGGAGGAGGAGGAAGTGTTGCCCCATGTGGTTCAGCTCATATCCCCCCCATTCCTGGGTAGGACAGTCCTCACAGCAGGACCTGCCACGTTTGGGATGGACCTCACCAAGCAGGAGCACGGGGTGAGCGTCCAATGTGACCATAATAAAGTATCCAGTGTCAACACCAAGGCGCCCAACAAGTCCTGTTGCTTTTGAAAGAAACATGTGTTTGATGATAAGATGACCAAATAATAGAATGTTATCAAATCTATAAGTTTTCAGCAAAATGATGGATCTTACCAAGGCCAAAGTATTGACTAACAATCACATTAACATTTATTTTCTGATCCATGCAAATGTTACCCGTTTTGTTTCACTTGCACTTCTTTGTCTCAACACAATAACTTACAATAACTTGCAATAACACTGAAACTCTTGTGCCGCAGGTGAAGGGCAGCATAGTGAGAGCCTCTCCGTACACTGCATGCGAGCCAATAGATAGTGCAGTGGCACTTAAAGGGCATATCGCTCTGGCACTGCGTGGTGACTGCATGTTTGCTGTGAAGGCCCGTTGGCTGCAGGAAGCAGGGGCCATAGGAGTCATCTTTATAGGTGAGGATGATTACCAGAGGAACTTAAGTCTACCTCAATCCTCATAGATTACAATGAATACCTAATACTAAAGGCTGGACCTCATGGAAATTAAATCATTCAAATGACTCCCTTATTTCTTTTCTCAGACCACCGCGAGGGAAGTAATAGCGTGGATACTCCCCTCTTCCAGATGGTTGGAGACGGCGACTCCACTGAAGACATCACCCTGCCTTTGGTCTTCCTGTTCAGCCACGAGGGGGCCGTGCTCACAGAGGCTCTGGAGGAACATCACAATGTGGATGTGCTGCTGCTGCCCAAGGAGAGGCAGCTGGGACATGGTGAGGAGCAGGAGGAGGAAGGTTAAAGGACAGTTGTATTGATATATTATAGTTGTCAACAAATCCCATGAAAAGGCCTTTTTAGTCAAATTGTAATTCTTCTCTCTGTTCTTTTTCTAATTTTGCATATCATTGTCTAGATAAGGCCAAAAAAACTCTCGGCATGAATATCAAACTCCGTCTGGCAGACGAGGAGGAGCTGGAGGACGGATCAGCCAGAGGGCCCACCTTGGAGTTTGTCTTGGAGAAAGAGGAGATGTTTCTTCAGGAAGAGGAAGAAGAAGAGCTGTGTGAACAACAACAACAACAACAACAGCCAGCACAGCAGCTTTGCTCAAAGGCAGCAGAGAAGGACAGAACTGATCCTTGTTCAGCAGATTCCTGTCAAACCACAAACTTTAACAGTAAACCCGACGCGAACCCTTGACCATGCTGATCCTGAAGCAGTCCAGTTTCCTCTCGTCATCTTCTGAATGGCGTGTGCCTCTGAGCCCCTCACTGCCTACATGGAGCCCTAACTGCAGCCTGCATGTTTACAACCGATGAAGGAGAGGAAAGCAGTGTGACGGCCACATTCACCTCCTGTTTTGACTTCTAAACCTAAAGATGGTTCTACATTCATTAGTCAAAGAATCTAAGTGAGGCTTTTACTGAAGCTTCTGAAATGAGGCATGGCATGAGACTAAACTAGGTGGAGGCCAAAAGCTGTAAGTTAAATATGGCTGGGCTGGTGCTGCCCACACCCAGCCTGCAGTGTTGCTCGGCACATACAAGTGTTTGTGATGATAAAGACGGATCACTGACGAGAATAAAAAAATGACCTCACCTTAGAGGAGACGTAGACAAGGCATACATGTACTCGGCTAGGTTTTTATGCAATGCGGTTTGCTTTTACTGTTGAGTGCATCTTTTCACTTCAACAGCTAATGTGAAGTAGTCAGTGACGGGGAATGGAATGTCACCTGGCGAGTAGGCGTGCGCTACCGTATAGCCTCTCAATGAAATAATGCAAGAAGATGAAGGCGATGAGCTGGGGCCAATTAGGAACGTTTATTTTCTTTTGTACCAGTAAATATCTTCAGGGAATTTCAGGAGTGAATGCAGTCTGCTAGGTTCTGCATTTCCGTTTTGCGAGTGTCAGGAGTGCAATGTGTTTAATAACAAACACCTAAAGAGTCTCAGCTAAAACATTGCTATTTGATGAAACCCTTTCTTTTTCTTTTTTCTTTTTTTTTACAAAGTCGTGCAAGTAATAGAGAATAAATGTAGGATCAACCAACGTGAATTTTAAGCAACTAAGTTTGGATTTGGATTCAGGCTGTATGCTTTTTGTTTTTAAGCCTGCAAATAACGTTGGTCATTTTTGAAGTGCAATGTATCATGCCACCTTAAAACATTGCAACTGAAGTCTTTTTGTCAGTCTGGTTTCAGATGCAGCATCACAGGTTGGTATGCGGTCCCAGACGTCTATGCACTTTGAAACACGGGTATGATGATGGTCTCTATGGCATTCGTGTGTGTTGCAATAAGTAACTTCAAGTCCGCTGATGCGATGTTTTAAGCCACTTACATGGACAACTCTACAAGGATGGTTTAAAAAAACAACAACAAAAACTTTGAATATTTAGTACGTCATTTAGATTGCTGGAGTACTGCAATGTTTTTGCATCATCTAAAATGGTAACAGTCAAACTGGAAAGGCCTATTGAATTATGTTTAGTTAAAAAGTATGATGGATACAGTTGTCTGTACACAAACTATTACGAGGAATCACTTCATGTAACAATTCAAGAACTCTTAATTCCCACTAGTAATTTGTTGCATGATTTTTTTTCTTTTTGTGGTACATTAAATGTCAGCTTATGTTTGTGTGGGGGAAAACACTTTTCATGCCCGAGTACATTTTCTTATGTCTTTACAGTGGACATGTTTTTGATGCTGCGGATTTAATTTCATCGAATTAATCCGAGATTACTTTTGTTTTGTTACGCCTGAATGAGGTTTTGCCAACCCGTAGACCTCAGGACTGTTTTACAGTTCACATAGAAAAGGACCATGGACAGTTTTTGTAAATCCTTTTTCTTGCTTTTTCATTTTCAGCTGTTAACATTTCTGTTTAGTGGTGCCACTTTCCGGTTAGCCTCTTCTCTCTTTATTTTCCAACTGAGCCGAAGCAGAACTGCTAATAAATTTGAAATCACAATTATCAAAGCTTTTATCTATGTTTTCCTGCAGCAGTCAGATTGGATTTGTCTGTAAAATGTTCTACTCTTTCACCATATGTTACTTTGGGAGAAAATAACTTATTTGTAGTCTCAGCTTTTCACATTCCAATAAGCCATTCAAGCATCACTCTTTCCTGTGAATTATTCAAAGAGGAAAAGTCAGGATTTACCGTGCGTCCAAAATGAAAACGAAAGGCCTCTGTGCTTGAGCTAGCAGGTTGTGTTTTGGTAAGTGCACTGAATGTGAATTTGTTCTCTATTGTTTTGTCTGGAGAAGATGAGACAGACATTGAAACCTTTTGTGCCAGATCCGAAGAGCTACTTCAGAACAGCACAATCATGAGAATTGATGATGTTCAAGATGATGTCATTGATAATGAGAGGGGTGAGTTTACAAAAACAAATGATTCACACATTTTGAATCATGAAATTACATGCATGATGTTCCCAGTCGTATGTTTTACAAACATTGTTACTGTTAATATTCATTATAGGTACATTGATATATTCTACTGGTGGTAGTTTATATTTGATAACTGACTGAAACAGCTTGCCAATCAATTTTCTTGCTCAAACACCATCGTATGTAGGCCATTATTAGACAATCTGTGTTGTTTAACGATGAATTAATTGATATAAATAAATATCTGGTTGATAAAGGGTAAACTCAACGGCATGTAAATAAAAGTATCTTGTTTTATTATCTGCCATCTCTAGCGGTGTGTAAACAATATGACCACACATCATAATCTAATATTTAAACTAACAAACCAGTTTACACGTCATCACGTCACACGTGCCTCCTGGGCCCTCTTATGTAATCTCCAAGTAAACTGCTGCGTTCAGGTGCTGTAGGAAACGGTGGCATCTCGATTGTGATAATTTGCAGAAACATTTAGTGGATCAATGTGGTGGATACAAATGAATGATACAAAAAAAAGTGCCTGTCCAAAGCTGACCTTAAAAATCAAATACTAATTTAGTTGTCAGTGATTTTACAATTGTTCTCTTCAGGTTTTACTCCGTTAGACGGGTAATTCTCATGTTTGAAGAAGAACAATTAATACAATTGAACAGGTTGATAATGGACTGTCACTATCCGACCATCCGCATACAAATATAATCATAATCTGGAAAACAAGTCTGCGGTCTATTCAGTGATGCATGCATTTTTATTTGGGCGTTTACTAGGAGACTCTGAAGGCGGCATGTCAAACACACGCACGCACACACGAGCGCACACCCCCGTCCTACCCTCCCTGAAGCCCCGCTATCTTTAGCACCGCCACGGATTACAGTGCGCAGTGTGTCACAGACTGCGTCGCGTCGTTCGCCAACCAGGACCGTCGCTGTGTGAAGCCCGAAGCTCTCTCGCATACGAACACTAAATAGAAACATAAACCCGAAGTGATGGGGGAATGACGACCAACTCCGTCTGCGGTTCTCCGTCATCGAGAAGACCCCAAGGATGCTGCTGCTCTCCAGCCCGCAGGACGGACGCCTGCGCCGGGCCTCGCTGCTGCTGCTCGCCGCGGTCCTCCTCTGCGTCGTCCCCGTCAGCGCCAGACTCCCAGGTAAAGACGCAGCCACACGCGGTGCGAGCACCAGGTGCAGCAATTAACCCGAGTGTCCGTTACTGGGCCGTCTTTAGCAGATGAGCTCGTGACGAACACAAACCTGAAGAGGATTTTCATATTATATATATATATATATTTTTTTTTTAAAGGAGACACGGGATGTTTTCTTTTTTGTATCGTTGTTTACGGTTTTAGGTTATCTGTTGATGAAGTTATGAGATAACCTATATAAATTAAGATGGAGGTTGTGGACAGGTTAGACAGGTATGTGTCCATCTCAGTGACACGAGAGCACAAAGGAAGGACGAGTCCTTTCCTTGTTAGGTTACTCAGTACATTTCCTTGTGTTCTCACATATTTCTATTCTGTTAATATTACAAGTCATTTATCAGTCTAATTTAAAAAGATATCCATGGAAATAAACAAAATAATATTATTAGACAGGGATATAGATTGTTATAAATTGTTTATGGTTTGATTCAGTATTTATTTGATTTGCTGATTAAATGGTACGTAATACCTGAGTGTATTTAAAACAAAAGCCTACTTCTCACTTGCTCTCAGCATCAGTCACAACAAATTCAAACAAATAATTTGCCACACATTTGGAAAATGACAACAGTAAGACATTATGTGTAACATGCATGACAAACAGATAATCTGGAAACTGGTCGAAGTGTGTGTGTGTGTGTGTGTGTGTGTGTGTGTGTGTGTGTGTGTGTGTGTGTGTGTGTGTGTGTGTGTGTGTGTGTGTGTGTGTGTGTGTGTGTGTGTGTGTGTGTGTGTGTGTGTGTGTGTGTGTGTGATGGGTCTCCACACATTGATGATTTCTGGGGAGATAATCTGCTTCTAAACTTTTAAAACAGAAACCATGTGGGAGAACCAACAGCTGGGGTTTCACATGTAATCTTTCCCCTCTATCCGAGGACACACACACACACACACTCACACATACACATACTCACACTCACACTGAAGATGTATTGCTGTGACATGGACCAAGTCTTGTGTGCATCTATGGACTTTAATATTTTTTTCCCAGCACAACATGAACCCATCCACGCAGTCGTCGTGTTCCACTCGCGCTCACCGAAGGCTGCTCGTGAAATCACGAGGGAGTGCAGCTTAATACTGCTTATGCGCGACGGAGAGGCTGTGTCGCAGTGTCAGTGTTCTTTTTCTTCTGGAGAGCAAACGTGTAAAGTCTGGCAATAGTATGCTTTTCATCTTAATTCAACTAATCCAAACATCATTATTTTGTCTCTCCAGTGCTGAAAAACAAATCTGGAGGGGGGGGGGGGGGAGAGTTCTGTGACATCGAGAAGTTTTCCAGTGTGAGAATGAAATCACGATGTTGTACCAGATGGAGATACCCCGTTGCCTCCAGTGTGTCTCTTTGACGAAGAACAGGATCGGTTTGGTGTCGGTGTCGGTGTGTGCATGTGGGCTGTTGCTCGACGTTGTTGATGTGTTCACAATCAAGTGAAATAAGGCGATTACAGCACAATGTAGCTGCATATGGTTGGTATGTTGGTATCGCCGTCATATACAGGACTGAAAATTAAATATTGTATTGTGATGTTTTTCTTTTTTTCTGTAAATGCAAAAAAAAAAAAATGTCATGCATTCTGGATTCATTACAAAACTCAAAATTAAACAATATACTCCACGGGCATTTTCCAAGCAAATGGTACTTTATATATCGTTGAATATATTAGAGGCATCTGCAGAACCACCGAAAAGCACATTCAGTATTACCAGTGACTCGGGTTTCAAGGTGATTGAGCGTGGAACAACAGCATGAAATGCATAGCAATCAGGTCTGTTGAGTCAGCAAACGTCAACGCATCATCATGGGCCAGAAAGCTTTCCCAGAACATTTGGTTCCTGGGATTTAAATTGTTTAAAGTCTCCATGTACCCAATTGATTACATGAATGAAGTCTAGTCTGCTTGTCGAGAAATAGAATCAATTTCCATGACGTGGTCAATTTGTTGTATAATTAAAGCTCGTTGGGGCCTGTCGAATAGTCACCTTTTTTGCTCATTTATATGAATGTCCTTGTTGCTCTAATTTGAGCATGTCCCTGAATCAACTTCAATATTTAAATTCCTCCTGATCATTGTCGTGCTGCCACGTTTAAATGCCAGGTGTGTGTGCTGTGAGTTGTGTGATGACTATTCAGAGACCCACTGCCTCTGGCCTTTCCTTCCACCAGGATTAGCCTTTAACGAGTAAGATCCTCTGTGACACACACACACACACACACACACAGCCACCTGCTGCAGTGTTTTCCAATCCCTTTTTTTGTTGCCTTGCAGCATAATTGGTCATCTGTGGGCGTTGTAGATGGGATTAGGAGCTATGAAAAGTCAGAAAGAAAAAACAGAAAAAGACCGGCGCACACTGCATGCGGAATAAAGGCCACAGAGAAGATGAGGGTTTATATGCAAGTATTTGTATCATCACAGGAGATTTAGCATGCAATTAAAAGACTCTTTAAACATGACATTTTCATTTGTCAGATTAGCCGATGATAATAATAATACCACATCTAAAAGGTGTTTATGGCAAATCACTCAATCTGGCTCTATTTCCCACACATTATATTGCTCTTAAACCCGGTGCTGCCAGGAAGTAATTTAGAACAGAGGTTAAATCTAACATGTGTTTCCTCTGCTTTCAAATGCATCTGTTTTGTAGCGTGTCTGGTCTTTGAGGGGATTGGACATTACCAGCGTTCTTCAGTCAGAGAAAGGATGAATGAGCACCCAATTATATGGTGGTACCCATCAGTCAGGAAAGATATTATTGATCGTCCCCATTGTGGTCCTCGTTGTCTCAACTGGGAGGTCTTGAGAATAAGTGGTCGGCTCAGGCTTTGCTGTGGCTTCTTCAAACCACTGCTCTCTCGCTCTCTGTTCCTTTCTTTCTTTCTTTCTATCTCTCCCCGACCTTCATTTGAGAACGCATCGTCGGCTACCAGACCTCTCCAGGAAATGAGAGGGCCACAATTAATCAACTTACAAGAGCGCGTCCAGAAATCGGATCAAGCCAGAGTCGGCACAGTTTAGCTGGAATGAAACGCACTATTCTCCATTACTTTCAGGACTTCCCTTAACCTTAATTGTTGTACTCACAGTCTTTTTTTGAAAACCCAATCCTGCAATTAAAATATATTGATTTTCTGACTAAATCAGAGAAGAGACAATTTACTACGTGTGTGTGTGTGTGTGTGTGTGTGTGTGTATGTGTGTGTTGCCACATCCTTTCCAGGAAAGTCAGTTTCTGAGGCGCCAATAATGTCAGTTCTGACACGTCTTCTGTGGCGCTCGTACTCAGAAATCTGTCTGTCCTAGATACCGTTCTTTTGTCAAACAAACAGAAACATACACAACATGTTTGTTATTGAGAAACTAAGTTGGAGGTCATTGTGGCCCAAAGCAGCCCAATCAATTAGTGTTGTGTTAGTTTGCGTTGGTCAGCTCTCAGAAATCTGTTCAAAACAGACTTTTCCAACAACTGGACCATAAGGAGGCTAACAAAGGAAAATAACGAGTCATTTCGGAAGCTTTTACACACATTGCTGCCATCGTGTGATCTCTTTGTCTGTTCTTTGTTCTAATGACCACTAACTATCCGCTGTGTACCCATTTGGACTCGTCCTCGTGTGACACGACTGAAGACGCTGCAACAGAAAAGAATCGGCCCATAACTCCGATCAGATAACTGCTCCACATGAGGGGGGAAACAAAGACTTGTTCCACCTCGACACACTTGACTAGCAGATTCTTTGACTTTTCTCATTTCCAGTCACTGCCTCTTCCCCTTAACCACCACTCCAGCTATTTCCTTCCTCGGCACAACGACACGCTGGGTGTTGAGCAGGTGCTGAGTCATGCCCCACTTTCCACAAAGTGTGGCAAAAAATGTTACACGAGTCCCTGAATGTGATTATGGTGGGAACCCAACACCTTCATTCCACCGGTACTGAAACTGATGAGGCAGACCGTTTCCACACACTTGGCATTTGCTTTCTGACCCATTTTTCGAGGAAGTGATGCGATGTCAGTTTCCGTGGCAGCGCTTTGTGCTACTTTGTTAAAGATGCAGAGCTGACTGAGCAATTTTCTGATTTTTTAATAATGAGTTCCAC
Organism: Pseudoliparis swirei; assembly: GCF_029220125.1. Taxonomy (NCBI): domain Eukaryota; kingdom Metazoa; phylum Chordata; class Actinopteri; order Perciformes; family Liparidae; genus Pseudoliparis; species Pseudoliparis swirei. Next base: position 11,020,934 of record NC_079402.1, on the reverse strand, counting down.
GGAACCAGAAACTACGCCTGTTTATGCTTAAATCATGACCACACCATGGCTCTGCTCTGGAGAGGGCGATGTGGAACAATCTGTTCTGGCGGTTGGTGTCGTTTTATGACAACACCAGTATTTAATATTGTGTCTTCCCAGTGTCTCCTGATTGTTAATCCCCTTCACCTGTTCTCAGCCACTCTCGTCTCTCTCGTGTGTGTGTGTGTGTCTTTTGATTGTCATTCCCCTCACCTGTGGTTACTACTCATGTATATGCTTTCCTGCTTTCCCTTGTCCTTTGTCAGATTGTCTTTCTTTCTTTCTTTCCTTTCTTTCCTGTGTTTCACCTGCGACTAATCGTGTTTAGTATCTGTTTCCCCGCGTGTTTGTTACTCTGCTTCGTGAATATTTTGTTTTGACCTCAGCGTGACTCCCGTCGGTTCCTCTGCTGCTGAGTTTTTGCCTTACCACACCCGGTTGTGACAAATGTGATATTTAAATCTTTCTGGATAATCAATTGAGAAACAGTTTTGAGATGAGATATTTTTTTCCGACGCAGTAATACAACTATGAGAATGGACCCTTAAACAATCTGTCACTTTATCATAAAAGACTGTCCAATAATCGTTTCGAGAAAATATATTTTTTAAACGTCTAACAAATCCCATATGACAAAGGAATCTTGTTGTACGGCTCCCACGGCGCATCGTCATGTCGCCTCATCCTCACTCGCAGCAGTCAGAAGCGGCGCCGGTCCCAAACGATGCCCGTTGAAACAAAGCACGAGGAGCAGGCCGCTCGCCGTTTGTTTTTGTCATTTCGTGAGGCCTGTTGGACGAACACGCGCACAGCAGCATGGTTACACAAGAAGCGACACACGAACAAACACACGAGCAAACATACACGCACGCACACTTTATCCATGTGGAAATAAACAGTGCGGTAATACACCAAGTGAAGAGCACCAAGCAGAGCTCTTAAAGCTTTCCACTTGATTTGGAGTGTTTGTCCAACCTTCCTGTCTGCTATCAGAGGGTCAGGAAACGCACACAATGGGAGTAGACGACCCTCCTGGCCGCCCCATTTCCCTACGTCTTCGCCTAAGTCACACACACACACACACATGCACTTAAAATGACAGATTGGGTGACGTTTTATTGTCCTGTAGCTGTAGAGCAGTTTGAGGGAACACAAGTTACTGGAGGATGAACGTGTGTGTCTGCGAGTGTAGCTGCTCACCAGGCGGTGACGAGGCCTCTGTTTGCCCCTCAGCTCTCTGGCAGAGCTGCTGCTGAGCACACGTCCCGGCAGCAGCAGCAGCAGCAGCAGCAGATGCTTTAAGACGGTGATGTTTCATTCCTCACAAGGACTACTTTCTGTGTCTCTGAGTTGCATAATATTTCCTCACACCTCCGCTCTCTTCGCCCGATGCCAAACGCCTTGACATGCTGCAGGAACGTGTCTGTTCCGTCTCCATCTCCCTGCCTCGCTCTTGTTTTGTATTTATTTCCCTCCTTGATTGAGCTTTATAATCCGCCACAGCATCGTGTGGGAGGCCTCCTGTGTGACACCTTCGGTACATAGACTTGAGCTGCTTTTGTCCTCTAGTTATCATGACCGGCGTCCACATTCACAGAGGCTGATGGAAAATGGCATTTGGCATAACCCTCTCCTGCGGTGCACCAAAGTGATATCGCATTGAGGTTGGAACAAAAAGGTTTTCACAGATCAAGTGCTAACTGGAGGTGCTGAGTTGCCGGCTCCATGATCATAAAGACGGCAGACATTTCATAACGCGGTTTTAATGCCTCTTTAATGACACAGGGACTCATTTATGTGCCAGGATTTACAAATTGTCTTTTTTGTTTCTGATGATTTGTGGTGTCTGGACAAATACAGCGATTGGTTCAGCTGTCACTGAGTTCTAGTCTCTTGCGATGCATTATACCGACATTACTGCAACAATATCTCAGAACACTGTGATGCTGAGTCGTACGTGTTTCTTGCTTTTACTCTCGACACTTTAATTCTAGAGCTGTTCCGACCACCGGCTGTCTAACATTTGCATGAGAGCACATGCGAACATATTGTCGGGTGTATGTTAAAAAGAAGTTTGAGACGAACGCCTTGTTTATCTCTTTTGTCCAACATTCTGAAGTATTGTGAGGGAGTCTGCGATTTCCAACCCTAATAACATGCACTCATAACAACGCACAGAGTCACACATTTGACTAATTGATTTGAAATGGTCTCATCCCTCGCAACGAAGAGAGGTCGAGGAGCTTTACACCGGGATGATGGCTCGTTTGATCTCCGAGTCGGAGTGCTGCCATCTGCACCTGATCTGGGGCCAGCCCCCGCCCCTCAGGCAGTCACCGGGCGGATCAAAGAGTCGGAAACAATGGTCGCTGGAATAATTTGTCGACAGGATTCAAGGGGGGTGATGCGGGGGGCTGAGAAGAAGAAGAAGAAGAAGAAGAGTGACAGAGAGTGATGCCTGGGCAGCATGTTTCAGAAGATACCAGCTGGGTCCTGTGTCGTGACCGTAGCTTGGGATGGAGTTGAGAACTGAGATTTACTAATTGGGCCGTGTTTAACTCAGACATGCAGAATTCAACGCAACAAAGATCTCTGGGGTTATATGGAACATTGTTATGGTTTTAAAATAACAAGTTGATGGACTGCATCTTAGAATATCGCAGACTCTGCAGTTCTGTTTGTGATCGACAGGAAGAACGAACGTTGTCACGCAGGAGACTAGAGGAGTTTGCAAAAGGAGGAAAAACCGATGACGTCATATTTTGACTGACTAAGACGAAACCTCGCATATGCACACGCCCTAAGATCTATTTCCAGTGACATTGTCTCCCATAAGTTCATCGGGGTTATAGGAAATCAATCAGAACGTGAAATAGATATCTGGAGGGAAATTAAAAGGAAGCCTTGTGCCATGTAAGAATAGACGCCACGACAACTGGGGAGGAAGAGGAGAGGAAACGATGAACATGAGGATGTGGATGAACTCGGCATCGGGGAGGAGCAGGTGAGGCAGCAGTTAAACATCCAGGTGACGGAGCGGTCGGGCGAGAAGGAAACAAAAGGACTTTAAACAACAAGCCACGGCGCGGTGGGAGTCGTCCAGACCCATGCGTGTGTGTTCTGTGGCTGTGAAGACAGCGCTGCCCGTCAGCCACCAGGTCACACACAGCCCCATCCTCCTGCTCCTCCTGCTCCTCCTGCTCCTCCTCTGACACAAAGCTTCTCCGATGACACGTGCGTCACTCCACCGCTCCCTCCCGCCCATGACCAGATGTGGCCGTGTGTGTCCGTCTCCCTGGCGGTGTTGCTATGTGTAGATAAGTCCACATGTGTGTATAACCGTGTGCATGTCTGCCGTGTTTTGCCATCCAAATTTGTGATGTTGAAACATTTGAGATTTTCATTTATTTCTTGCATTTTTTAGTTTCCAGTAGCAGAGAATTGCTCATTTTTGCTATTATTTATTTTCTTTATATTTTAGTTCATATGGTTTTAAGATGATCGTTTAGGTTAGGATTTGATGAACGTTTAAAACGGATATTTATATCTATCTTTAGCAACAGGTGAACAATCCTCTCCTAAAGTTGTCGCGGTTTTCCCTTTTCAGTGCATCCTAAAGCGACCAAGAGGAACTTTGAGTTTGTGTTTTTTTGGCGGCCCCTTAAGACAAACCCGACAGTGTTTCCGAGGACCAGAGAGCAGCACCAAAGCAAAAAATAAATGTTAGTTTATGAGTGACATAAGGAGCGGGGGTTGTGCATTTAGTGCAATGCTTTAGTTAATCATCCCAGTCAGACGGAGCAACAGCAGAGGGAACAGAGTTGACGAGGGGCCATGTGCGTGGAGTCAGACCGATGTCGTCAGTCTATCAAGTGAAACGGAATGAGCACATTTAAAAACCGAGGGACAGACAACAGTCAATATTAAATGTGGTCTGTTTTTATTGAGATGGATAAATCATTTAGCTCAATGTATCGATGCATGCATAGTTACATATGTGTACGCACATTTATAAAACCTTTATCTGCTTTTCCTCTGTGCAACGCTCGCTGCCTGCACACACACATGCCTCTTCTGAGGTTACAGGCCTTGTTGCCATGGAGTTCATTGAGATATCCCCCTCTGCGATGTCCTGCCTTGTGTCATGAATTCTCCTCATCTCTTCTAGAAAGGAGGTGGCACTGCACTCAGAAAAACAAGACGAAGATGCGATATTGTATCTCATAACACCTCATTTATCAAAGCACCGTCGGGCAGGTTAGCAATGAACACATTTCTGAAAACATAAATAATACAGTACACCTGGTTGACCGTTTATTTAAAAACACCCACCAAGCGTAACACTACTCTGTCACCTATAGACTTGAACGACCCTGACCTTTGGGCCTCATTAGCCCCAGAAAGACCCGGTCCGTCTGTGGTTCCTCCATATACCTCCTCCTGTCTGTTATGTCAGCACAAACGCCCGCTGGGCTGGTCACCTTTCAGCCGGCCGCTGTGCAGCGCCGCCGGCCTCATTATCCGCTCTGCGTGCGCTTTTCCAAAACTCGGTGATGCTGTGATGTAACTCTGACATAGGCAGAAGCTCTATTCAAGGGCAAATATTTCCTCTGGGAATGAGGCAGAAGAGCTGACTGTTGAAAGAGCTTTTTGTAAAGTTGAAGCATCTTTTATTGAGAGCACCGTTATAGCGTTTTGTTCAACTGTTACACACCTGCCTTATTAGAAGCACTATTTCTGCATCACATTCTAGTTGTTGGGATGCTAAAAAAACTGTTCTCTCGCTCCCTCCCTCTCTCTCTCTCTCTCTCTCTCTCTCTCTCTCTCTCTGTCTCCCTCCCCAGATGACAGTCAGTGCCCTCACCACATAGACTGTGCTAAAGATGGACGCCACTTCTGCAGACCTGGCTCCTCCCGATGTGGCCCCTGCCTCTCCCCATTGGAGGAGAACAAGGAAGGTCGCTGCGTGGTGAGGAAGAGGCATCATCAGAAAGGTATGAAATATACTCAATAAACATTACAAACACACACACACACACACACACATTCATGCAGGTTTGCAATCACGACACACAAGCTGGTTTTCATTTGATCACAATATAGCTGAACCCCAAACTGGTGAACTGAACTGACACAGAGAGAAGGGAAGTCAGAGGACACTCCAGGTTTTCTTTCACTCGCACTGACCGCCTGATTCAGTGGTTTAATATGTGCGCAAACCCCTTGTTATGGTAAGAAACCGTCATTTGACATTTACAAGGATGTCTGGTACCCTGGTGGTTAACATTGGAAAAAACCATCAAGAAATAGAAGGGCAATTTCTTTTATATTTCCTTCTTTATATCTTTGACTTTACTGTCTTTACAGGCAGTCAGTTTAGCAATCCAACAAACTTGACACAAGCATCACTTTTGTTCTCATGAGAGCTGAAGTGACAGCTCCTATTTTAATCATCAAAACCAAAATGTCAAAGATTGTCTGGTTTCAGCTTGTGAGGATTTGATACTTTTCTTTTACTAATATAACTGTCACTGGATTTTACAACTATGCTCTGATCCTGTGTTTTTTAATCCCTGCAGCATCTGCAACACACACACACGCGCACACACACACCACACGCATCGCCCCGGCATTAATCACTCAGACAACATACTCTCTTTCTCTGTCTCTCTCTCTCTCTCTCGCTCGCCCTTCATCTCCATCACTGAATCTAATTTATTTAACGAAGGAGCCGAGCGGCAAAAACAATAAATCATATTTCGATGATTTCCATGACGGGATATCATTGCACTGCTGGCACACACGCCTCGTTTCAATGGCGCTGCAGAAATAGAGAGAAATGTAGACATCTTGTGTATATTTGAGTGCACTGCCGTGTGCGTGCACATGACTGACGGACTGTATTTATGTCGGTGTGTGTGTGTGTGTGTGTTCTCTGCAGGATTAATAATTTAGATGGGTCTGCGTCAGGAGAGGATACGAACTTGGCTCAAATTATTGGCGCCAGCGTCAGAGAGAGAAGAAAACAGGAGAAGGAGAGATTAGTGTGAGGGTGTATTGGAGAGAAGTCACATCATGCCGCAGTGGAGACGAGTGTTTTACGACGGAAAAACCTGATCACTTATTCAGACTTCAGATTGTAACATGCGTGACGCTTTTGTTAGCGTGGTGTTGTGAATCCAACACATCATAAACCTCCGCTAAGCTCCCTGGTGGTTACATAAACCCCTGAGAGACCACGGCACACGGGAATCCGCATGGGAGACCAACTCTGTCTCTTTTTCACGCCGGCAGAGACGCATGTACACGGCGGGCACATGCAAAATGAACAGATGAAATCACATTTGGTTTACTTGGTTTGTCAGGATGCATCAAAACCCGATAGAATGGTCAGTCCAGCTGCTGCCCGGGTGGTGTGGCAGCATCACACGCTGCTGTCCCCTCAGAGGACATCTCATGGCGGTGTTTTCAGGACTAAACAACTGATTATCTCAAATGTTTGTGCACTTGCTAAAACAGGAACAATACACATAATCAAAACTGTTGAGTCTGACACACAATTTCCCTGCACCCCCAGTAGTAATGGTATTCAGTTCATTCTCTCTCTTTTCTCTTTCTTGTCCCACTCGCGTAGGTATATGCTCGTGAGTAATCCTTTGTTTTGTCAGCAAGCACACAGCCTGTCATCACCATCGAGCTGACTCACTGGCCCTGCAGCCAGGTTGAATTTTCACAGTAATATCACAAACACAACATGTTTTGAGAGATGTTAATCGTTGGATGTACTAGAGGGAAGGAACTATCGGTATGTCATTCTCGGTTTACAGCACCCAGGAGGATTCCACTCGTCACTCTCATCCTGCTTTTTCTTTTCTGGCTGTAGGAGATGTTTTATGTAAAAAAATACTGTAGCTACTGCTTTGAGTGCTTGTAAATTGCAGAAATTCAAAGTTATTGTATTCACTAGAAACTCCTCTGTAAGGAGTTTAAAATGTCTAAATGAAGTCAAAAGAGGATGAACGTGTGTATGTACAAGGCGCCGGGAGCACTTTCTATTGAGAGTAGGACCTGCTTGTGTTTGACGTGGAGGCGTGTGCTGCCGTCAGTCAACATAGAGTCTGCCTCAAAGCCATGTCCTTTGTCCAGCCGACGCACAAAGTATGCAAATTGTATGTTTTCCTTTTATATGCAGTGAAATTGTGTATGTGCTAAAGGCAGGGCTGTCTCCACGGCGCCCGCTGTTTCACAGACCATTTTTGTGCATGTTTATATTTGTGCGATTTATATAACCTTTATGATGGAGCAATCGACAAACTGAAAAGACAACGGCATTCAAACATCTGTTTTAGGGGCTCAGCAACACAAAACATCAACAGATAACCTGCAGCGGCTTTAATTAAATAACGTGAAGTTAGACAGCCAAACTACTACTTTAGTTCATTTGCAATTAAATACAAAATTTTACTCCTTTTTGAGTGAATTGGTAGCAAGGGGCACCGCTTTTAACCTGTGACATGATGTCACTACTGTTTCATCTAAAAGTAAAACATGTCGCATACAGATTTATGGCTGTTGATGTTGATGTCATCATTTCTACACGTGATGTTTTTCCACTTTGCACAATTATCAAATAGCTTCAACGTGACTTTTTTCAGCTTTTTACAATTTCACAGGTTGTAACTGTACAGTGTAATGATGTTCAGCCAGGGCATCAACATGCAAACATGTTTAAAGTTTAGAATGTTGTCGCTAAAACTTTCCTCAGTGTTTCCCATGACTTATATTATTATCAATGAATATAGTATATTTTACTCCACCACAGTTGCATAATGTTTACACTTCTCGTGGCTGGCTGACTCTTTGTGCAGCCACTCCATACCTGCAGCCTCTTCGTCTCGCTGTCAAAGTGCACCAGATTGATGCATTTAAAATGAGCAAAATGTTCTTGCAGCTCAGGAGCCATAGGATCAAAACAATCCTGTGTGAAACAGCTGCAGTTTTACACTTTCAGTTCAGCCTTCACCACCGTTCAGCCAGAGCAGTAACCGCAGCAACAACAGCTAAGAGCTGCTGATGTGGTGGTGTTTAGACGGGGAGGAAGAGGAGCATGCTTCTTCAATGTTCATGCATCAACACCTGCAGTAAATGGCTGTTGAAAGTTGCATTTATTTTTTCATTAAATAATAAAAAGATTTAAAGAAGAAAATGTGCCTTTTTGTCGGTACAATTGTATTTACAAAAAATCTAATCAAATATATTTATGAAATGCTGTATACTTATTTTCTCTGTATACTTATAACTGTTGTTTTTTTCAGATTACAATTAATTCTTTGAAAAACAAATACATTTTTTATTTTCAACATGGTCCCTTGATTAAAAAATATATATTGTAGAAATTAGGAGGTTTACAAGCAAAGATATACCAGAAACTGAAGTTCTGATTAAAAAAGATAAAAAATAGGTCACTTTTTAATGACAGGATTAATTTTAATGACGGTGAATGAAAGACAGGCGGGACTGTTTACTAAAGGTGAGAACATTGTTTTCACAAGAAGCTCTCTGCAGTCATCTGACTAACTTTTTATAGCAGGAGGGAGGGAGCGCCACTGCACTTAACATACTGGATCACTCCCTCATTCTGAACTGGCTAACTAACCGAGTCGAGACGAGTTTCTGTTCAAACTGACCTTGTCGATTTGTTTTCTCATAAACGCCGATCAGGCCTATCCTCCAAACACTGGGGAAGAAGCACATGAATTGGAGAGATCTGAAAGAGACCGGCCCCGTTTTGTATGTTTGCGGTCAAGATTCTGGTTTTAGAGGATTTGAGAATGTCAGTCAGACCTGAAGTCTCTCTGGTGACTTCCTCCTACGGACTCCACATATTTCCCACTAGAGGGCAGCAGGACACACGGAGTAGAAGTCGATGATCATTGGGCAGGACTGAGGACATGCTCATTGTGAGGGAGAGGCCCTGTGATCACTTACAACTGGCCCTTCTACTTCTAAGAACTCAACTCTGGTAAACACAAGGTTTAAAATGGAGCTTTTGTGGAGAAACTCTTCCAGATCTATCTGTTTAAAATAAACTAAACGATTAGTCGACTAAATCAAATGAGTTTAGATTACAGTCAAATGTTCACATAAATGTCGACCAAACCGTGGCAAGATCTGTGAAATCTGGCTGAGTTAGAGTTTTTAAACGATGACGAGGCGGCAGGAAGGAAAAGCCGCATTCATTCATATGGTTTGGGGAGGAAGAAAGGTGAATGTTTTTTAAGAGATTAAAATGGAACGGCACAGATGTGTGTGTGATCCTCGATCCCTGTTGAGCTGTTTATTGTTTGTTTGTTGTACCCAACTGCCCCCTGGGTGCCTCCCAAGAGGTTCTGGGTCATTATCAAGCCGGTGACAAAACTCTCTTACACAAGGAGAGGTGTGCGTGCTTAGTCAGCGTGTGACAAACCACACGCATGCAGAAAATCACCGCCTTTTTTTGTTTGTTGTGATTTATCATCTTGGGCGTAAGGTCCTGAGGATTTCCATATAAATAAAAACTGCTCATATTTCTGTCACCATCTCCTTGCTGATTTAAAATAAATCCACACTTAATAAATATGCGATTAACAACTTTTTTCGAGGAAAATCTCCTCTAAAGTGTAATCCTGTATTCCAACATGCTCCTGGTGAGCACGCGGGCACAGTTGGAGCTCTCAACCACCTGCAAAGTACAGATGGTGCATCCCGCCTCCACAGACACCTGCCATGGAGTGCACTAAATGGCCATTAGTGGAGGGGGGTAAGAAAATAACAAAGCAGGCAGTGAAAGTGCTGGCATGTCATATCAAACACATTAGCTCAGCCAGATGGCCGGCCTGGAGCGAAAGGGACAATGTAATCATTAATTTAATGTAGGTGGTGTACAAATGTGCCTTAACACATTTTGTTTAAATAGATTTATCCGCACTGGTCATTTATTTATCCGCACTGGTTTCCACAGTCATCAAAACCACTTGTTGTGGAAAAGGACGCTGAATGGGTCATCAACTTTAGCTTTTTGCCATTTATTATTTTGTTGTTCTTCTTTTCACACGACTGGCTGCCTCTCCAGCTTTGCGTGCAAACACCTATAATTTAGTATTTGATATATTGCAGGCCAACTTTTATGAAGGGAAATAGCACTTTGATCACCGCCATTAGCAGTGAGCTTTGGGATCTATTGTGAATGTAGCAACTGAGAGCCGCTGAAGCCAAAGTTTGGCTGATTGCTCCCACCCCCCGCGGTGCTTCCTCCCCCGGCCACACACACACACACACACACACTACCAGCCCTGGTCGCCTGGACACCTCGGCAGTACTGCAGGAATGCGGCTCACTGTCTGGCCCCAAAGGCTGTTAACAACAGTTTAGTATTGTCTCCTTTTTTATCAGTCCACAAACAAACACACACATGGGCACACTCCCTGCTCATCACCTCAGAGGCGAGACCCGGTGAGACACTTTGATATCTCTGGCTCTCCCTTATTACTTAGTCACGCTGAAAAGATATGTTTTTTTCAGACAGAAAAGCCCAGCATCTCATTTGATTAGGTACAACAACTAAGACAATTAGAGCTGATTAGTTAATTAGTGCAATTAGTTTTAAAAACATTTTAAAATTAAGTTTTCAAACCAAAAGGCCTTTTCCCAGTTTAGATCAATCATTTTGGATTTTATTTTCCGCTGTTTTTAGAGACCAAAAGATGAATCGAAGAAGAAACAAATCAGCTGATTAATTAACAGAATAGGATAGTGGAAAGAATAATTAGGTACACCCCTGAATATACACCTCTTTTTGAATATTTAGATGTAATTAATTGAATATTATGGCTAAATATTTGTTAGTATCAGAACTTTGGTCATTGGTGTTTCACCCTGTGATGCACCGTCAGTAGTTAGTAACTGATTTCTATGTTATGTGTATAAATGAAGGTACTTTGTCTTTATTAAGAGGTATTTTGTGTCACTACAAGTAGTACAACATTACATGCAATCTGTATTTCCTGTTGCCTTTCTTATTTAATTTGAATGTATACTTATACTTGAGTTAGTTACGGTTTAAGTTAATCAGTGTAACTTTAAATCTTGTCTGTAGGTAAAGTGGTATTCTACCCCGACCTGGATGAAGAGATCGATTACATTCACTCCGTCATTGAGAAACAGGAAGTGACAGATATCGAACCACCAAAACAATCCAAACATCCTGGTAAGAGCCTTGAGTGCAATGTTTTTATTATAAAGGAAACAGTTTTGATTTTGGGTGTGTGTGATTTACTTCAGTGGTATCGTGCTCACATGTCCTTCACTCAGCATTCCCCTCCATTAGATACTGTGCGTTCCCCTCCTTGGAGCCTCTGATGATGACTGTTTGTCTTCCTGATTCTCCAGCGGCCAAAGCAGATGTTACCAAAAGCAAGACAGATGCCTCCAAACTCCAAGAGGCAAGCCAGGGCCGTCTCCTCACTCAGAGCCTCAACGCCACCACTCCAGCCCCTGCGGTTTCTGCCCTCCCCAACACACCAACCCCCCAGCCCAGGGCCACTGGAGTTCGGGGCCGAGGTGGTCCTATCGCCGTGCCGGCATCCAAAAGTGACAACATTCTAGTCAGTGAGTATGATCTTATGTCCTCAACACAGACCAGAAGGCTTAGCTGCGCCCAGGAAGCCGGCCGGTATAGAACTCAGTGCTGGTACCAGATAAAGATTCAAGCAGATGGTGGATAAATACTCAATGTAACAAGTTCCAGGCTGACAACATGACCCAGGTATTAACAGTCTCATCTCTTATGGAGCAGTTTAGTGCTCCTTGCTGTCGGGGTGTTTGTAAGCAAGATGGTTTCGCGTCTGTTCTTCATTTGTCCCAAATGAACATTTCATTCTATTCATCCCAAAGTGATGATATGCGTCTCAGATCATTTTCGCCAAGATGGTCATAGCAACCCATATGGAGCAAATGGGCTAAGATATAATTATATGTATCACCCATAAAAGAAGATGTCTCAGCAGGGAAGCAGTCAGACTCCCGCTCAATCACTCATTGTTTACTCCTCAACATGCTCTGCTCCTCTTTGTTTTCCTTTTCCTTTTGTATCGACCTGCAGTTATGATCTCGGTGTGTGTGGTGCTGGGCACCGTGGCAGTGATCCTGGCAACCGTCTGCTACGTCAAGTAAGTCTCTACACCTGAATTCACAATTAACCTAAGAGAACGCTTGATTTGATATTTTTGTTGTCGAGTAATTTCTCTAAACCAAATTAAATTCACTAGAAAGACCATTCTGGGTTTGAGATTTATTGACGTTAATTGTTCATACTTATAGATTGATACAAATTTATGGAGGAGAGGATTTATAATATACACAATTGTGCATCATTTCCACTCATGGAGATCTTTTTTTTTTTAAACATTCAGAGAAAACAAATGTAATCTGGCTTTATGATATTAAAATGGAATTATGTATCAGATGGTTCAATGCCAGCAAGAACACCATCAACTACACACCATTACATTGAGGGGTCAGCCCTCACCTCATGCTGGTCAGAGATTAATTCAACTATCAGTTCAGCTAAAAGTCAAGAAGGACAAAGTATCTCCTCGAGGTTTGCCGGTTGATTTACTAACGCTTCACAGAAAGAGTAAAGAACTCTGATAAAACTACATTTGATTTGTTTTTCATTTTTTTCATTTTGTGACCAGTAGTAATTTGCCGATTGGACGTCTCGGGCAATTTCACTTTCTGTGGGTTGTCATGAACATTTACAACTATTGATCACCCTTAACCCTTGTGTTGCCTTAGGGTCATTTTGACCCGAATCAATATTACACCCTCCCCCCGCCTTAGGATTAATTTGACCCCATTCAATGTTTAATGTCGGTGTTCTTTCGGTAGTCAACAAACAAACATAAAGTGCCTCACACTTAAACTTGGAAAACAATATTAATTCTAATAATTTTCTGGAGGTTTTAATTGCTGGCGTCAAATTGAACCCAAAGGGTAAAATATGTTAGGAAATATAAAGGTAACAGGAGGGTGAAACATTGAATCGGGTCAAAATGACCCAAAGGCGGGGGGAAGGTGTAATATTGATTCGGGTCAAAATGACCCTAAGGCAACACAAGGGTTAAAAGCCGACTGCCACTTGCGGTTTGCGTATCATGAGTTCTGTGAGCTTCAGTTAAAGTTTGTTTTTAATGCCCAGCACAGGAAGCAGCCTTCAGAAAGGCAGGAAACTCTGATTCACAATGTGCCCCACAGGTTGCAGAAAGACGTGCGTCTGGCCCAGAAGGTGGACTACCCGGCTTTCAAAGGGGCCGGCCTACCCTCTGCCACCACAAACGTTCCCTCTGTAAGCACGCCGCTTTCTCTTCACCTCACTGCTATTGTTAGAGCTTGCTTAGTTTCCATTTCTCACTTCTTCTTCTGTGATGGAAACAAGATGTGATTGTGAACCGAAGATATGTATTCCAACGTGTCATCCACACTTCCTCCTTCTGTTGTATCCTCAGATGGGAGACAAGAACCTGGCCCAAAACGCTCAAATGTATCACTACCAACATCAAAAACAGCAAATGCTCTCGATGGGAAAGTACGTTTTTTTTGTGGGCTGCGCTCTCTGTGCCACTCCTTCCCTTTCCTCTTTTTGGTGTAAGCAGAGTTGAACCATTTCCTCTGACCTTGTCACCTCTTCGTCTCAACTCCACTGTCTTTTCCCTTCTTCAGAAACAAACCTGAACAGAAAGTCCTCGACTCCGAGGTCACATCAGATGAGGAGGAAGTGGGCGGAGACTTCACTGTATACGAGTGCCCCGGACTTGCACCGGTGGGAACACACACACACACACACACACACACACACACAAACACACACTAATCAGGTGTGATGATGTTATATGACTGAAAACCCATGTTTTCCCTCCTTTACAGACTGGAGAGATGGAAGTGAAGAACCCGCTGTTTGATGACTCGACTTTACATTATCAGGGGAATCACAAGTAAATTTTGGACACTTCACGCACACACATTTACACACAGGTATACACTTCTCTGGTGGAAATCACTTGATCTCACATTGCATGCATATAGAAATGGAGGATCCTGGCAGAGGTGATACAAAATGATTGTTTTCTTGTTGCCCCTTGACTATATCTGCCCACCCCAGAACGGCTTTTACTTCAAATGTATGTTGGATTCTTTCATTTATTTCTGACACTGATTTTGTCATTCCTGTCTTTTTACACAATGTTATCAGAGTCCTCCCAGATATGTCCCTGTCGGTGTTTTGTGTCCGAGTTGAGATTGTTCCTCCACCATTGTTACTTTCCTTAATTTCTGCAGCTATTTCCAAAGAATGTGATCCAATAGCAGACGTGTACAGCAGACTGACACACCAACACACATACATAAGCTGGGAAACAGGTGCCGTCTCCTCGTTTTGTCATGCATAGCTAGCGTCTCAACCACATTCCTGACAGATCAGATCTCTGTGATACCTCTGTAAAAACTCCCGAGCACAACACCAGGTTGTTACTGTCGGTGTTGCCTATTTTATTCCTTGTCATATAAGCTGCACATAAATATTTTAAGATTATAGAATATAAATATATATATGGAAATGAAGTACTTGATGATGTCTGTTTGCATGGTTTGATTTACTGTGTTTGAATAATGGCAATGCTTTACTCTGCCTCCTGTATGTATGCATCTTGTTGCTGGAGGAGGAACCTACAGTAAAAGTGGATTATGAGCACTTGAATAAAATGTTGGTGATTGACTATACTGTAGGTGGTAAATATCACTATCTTGTATCGTCTCTTTTTCCTCTCTGTCTTCTTGTCGGGCCCAAGTTATCTTCTTGCTGCAAAATGTACATACAAAGAGTGAATGTGTTCACTTTTTATAGATATTTGTACATGCAGACCAAGGATTGGAATTAAAGTTTTTACCACATGTGCAAAGTACTTTGTTTCTTTTTCTGCTTGGTATACATATTTTATTTTATATATGTATTTTTTTAATTTATTTGTGATAGTTCTGAGAACTAGGCAATTAGGGAAAGAGATGTAACAAAGGTCTAAACGTAATGCAAATAATGTTGGCAACTTTGATCACATTCTCTTGGGAGAAGTGCATCGAAATGATGTGAACAAGTATTCAATATAATCTCATTTTGTGCTGCCAAACAAATCTTCATGTTAGATTATAGTTGGGAGCCCAAACCAAATATTTTAGATTAAATTATAGGTATAAAATAATGCAATTTAAATAGTCCACTTGATGAAAGAGGGATGACATAAAAACATGAAGGCACTCAGTTTAAACATCATAAAGCTTCAACGAAGAAGTGAAAGAAGCTGATCCATAACCGTATGTGATGGTGTCGGCCGTGTTTTAGACCAGACCGCCTCCACCTAGACCAATTCATGATCAAGACCAGAGTATTTTAAGGCCGACACTTTGAGGTGTTGAGACGGAACCAAGACCGAGACCATCGTGAGTCCCACACCGTACAAAACATTTAAGATGAAATGTTTGCATGCAAACTAGGCATTAATCCACTACCCCATAAAAACACCCACAAAAAACAAACCCCTAGACCACCTTCATGACCAATTATGTAAAGAAATGATGACAACAGGAGGGATGTCAGATTCATTAAAAAATACATTTAGCCTTTCTGAGTTTAGCAAGTGAAGCACTTCCTGTTTAGATAAACTCTGCCATCACGCATGTCACCTCGCAGATGTGACACATTTAGTGTTGCCTCTGCCTCAAGCCCGGACTTTCTGTCTAGTGTGAGTGTGTGTGCGTGTCTCCATGTGGTTGTGTGTGTGTGTGTGTCTGTCTCCATGTGGGTTTTGTGTGTGTTGGGATGGGTCAGTCTCCTGTCCCCATTGAGCTGCATGCCAAGGGCCATTAAAAGCTCTTTGTGTCGGTGACAGTGAAAGGAAGGCAGCCATTGGTCCTCAGATTAAAAAAACTGAGTGGGTGAAGGTCTGTAAAGGTAGTAATCAAAGGCCGGGCTGAAGAAAATCAAAAAGCCATCAGACTTGTTTGAGGGAGATGTTTGTGCTGCTCAACAAGATGGGCAGTATTTACATTCCAGGGTTATTTCTTTGTTGAATCAGTAACTTTTAAAAAGTAGAGTCTGATTCTTGTGTCCATATTTATTTTATTAAAGCACATCACAATGAAGCAATTAAATTACATTTTTAGTTCTTTAGATTGCAGTGTCATTATTCAGGCAGATATTTTTAGACCTCTCCCTCATTTTTAGAAGACACCAGTATTTAGAGCATTTCTAATTAACGTAACTTCTCAGAAGTACTATAGTAACCACATCAACCCCTAAATTAAATTAATCTCGCACATCACGTATTGGATAACAAGTGAAGCTACATGTCTTTGGATAAAAGCGTCTGCTAAATGTAATGTAATGTCTTGACATTCAAAAAAAACATACATCTTAAAATAAAAGACAGCTGTATTTGTCAATTCAAAAAAAAAACATTTCCACAAAAAGCTGTAACCAGCTCAAAAAATCATCCCGCAAGTGTCTTACTGCTAGACCAACAGTCAGTCACATGACCTCTGAGTCTTATCACACACACATATATACCCATATACTGTAAATGCACACCGCCCACAGTGAAGGTTTAAATAAGGAGAAATGAAGACGAATCATTTTAAAGAGCAGTAGACGGTGAGGTGATCTGGGGTTGCTTTGGTTACGTTGCTCACAGGAGTAGTTTCTGTCTACGGTGGGCTGATTGGTTTAGGTGTGCAACACATTCACACTGCTGCTACATCAACAGGCTTTCTTTTATCTGAAACTCTCTCCCTTTCTCTGTTTGACCGGACTTGCCCTGTGAGCAGATCTCTGAGGTGTCTTGAAGTGGCCACTTAAAAAGAACTAAAGACAAGATCTGAGACAAGTGTGGGGGGGGGGGGGGTAGGGGGTACCTAGATACTCCCCTCACACATCTCCTCCTCACTGTACTGAGCTATTCAACACTAACCCCCCCCTGCCCTCCCTCCTTTGGACACCCTGAGAGCTCTGTGCTCTGCTGTTCCTTTCTCTCTGAAGCCCAGCCTGCTGTCTGCTATCTCTCTTGCTGGCTTTCTTTTGCATGACAATTATTCCCCCAAGTCCATGGCCCAGAACAATGCTGCTATGGTTGGGGTTTGATGTCTTTTAAGCCATTCCCCCTCAGGTTCCCTGTTCCTGGGCCCATCCAACTCTTTATATATGAGAGAGGCTGCTGACCGATCATTCGTCAAACTCAGAAGAAGAAATGTTCTCTCTATTCAATAACTGCTGTTTGCAAACTGTGATCACGAGAGAGACATGTGAGGTGTAACAAAACAACATATTTCTGCTATACCTCGAGACTAGAGGTTCATATTTGTCTGGTGTTATTCATTTTCAGCCTTTCTTGTGCAAAAAAGCCCAATTGTTTCATTAAATGTTTAACCAGTCAGGTATCACTTAATGTTAAGAGGACAATGCAATACAACAAATAACTGTTCTTTAAGCCTCAAAATAGATGAATCTGATACACATTCATCATAAACGGGAAGAGATATTCAAACCCAGCTGGATTATCGCATTTGACCACAGCACCTTGGTCCTCAGACCGGGTTTTGACCTTTAGGCCACAACTGAAAGCCAATGTGTATATATGGCCTCAATGGACCTCGGACCTGCAGACCAGGGGGAAACTGCAGCCTGGTGTTTGTTTCAGAGCACGGGAGGGGGGAGGGGGGGGGGACAGGAGGAGGTGGGTGTGGGGCGGAATCTTGTTGAATCAAAGGGTTGAGACTTATTGTTCCATTCTGAAAAGGAGCTAATGGTCGACCATCGCTACTCGGGATCTGAAATCCACGGGGTGCCCCGGGGCCAGGTCGTACAATGGCCCCCCCTCTCCCTTCCCGCAGTGTGTCTTCCTGCCGCAATCTGCAGCCAACGACTCGCGCTGGGGGAGCGCATCTGTACCAGTGCTCCGGCCATCCAGGCTTTTGAACAACCATCGATCAAGACTGAATGGGAGACGTTCACCTGAATGCTGGGGGCTGGTTTTATGAGTTCGCTCTCAGTTTTCTTCCATTCTTAGTTTGGCAAGAAATGCGGAATCAGAAGCAGCCCCGATATATTTCTCAGTGTTTTTACAGCTTTTGCTGGCAACCTCACATATAGCCAACAGCTATTGCGTACACATTATTAATGTTGACAAAGCAGTAGGCTATTGAGACATAACTCGTTAACTTCTTTTAAAAGAGGCGTATATGTGTGTCTATTCTTCCTGCTCATCTCGTGCTTTCCAAATATCACTCTGGGGTCATTTACAGTAGCCTATACTTTTCTTCTTCCTTATTTATTTCCCAAATATTCACAACACATTAGTTCGTTGTTCTCATATTTTATTGTGACAAAGTAAATGTAGCCCAATTCATTAAGTTAATTTGTCTTTATTACAGATGCCAATTTATTTCAGTTGAGATGTTAGTGATCACATTAACTCAGGTCTAAATGCCAGTTATTTTAATATCAAAGCCATGTCCTTAGAGACGAATAACTTAAACAAACCGAGCATTATAATTCATGTATGCAGTGAGCACGTTATCGTGTTACAATATGTATCTACAGGAGCGGTGACTCGTGCCTATTTAGCAATGTAAATATGCTTCTTTTTTCTTAACGTTAACTTAACATTGTTTCTCTATAATGCTTAGGATAAATTAAAAAATCGCTTTAAAAAAAGGAAAACACATTGTTGGTCTGCAGCAAAAAGGCTTAAAGTGTCTGTGAAACCACGCCCACTGCTTTGGAGAGAATCAAGGTCATTCACAAATTCACCATCAGCTGTGCGCAATTGTCTTCGCCAGCCAATGGGCGAAGAGGTACGCTGATCTCCCATCCCCGCAGCTGTGATTAGCAAAGCTTGTGGGAGCTGGGGACGGAGAGGAGCGGTTGAGCTTGAAGGTGAGGTCATCGGTGTTACAGTCAGAACTTCATGGACTAGGCCGGAGGCGTATTGGTGGTGATTCACCAGAACGGTACTGCGCAGGTCTACGTGTTCGCGCAATATCCCCATCTCCAAAACAAACCGGACAGTTCGTGGTTGGAGAGCTTCTCCCATCCCTCTTTGGTGTGCGCTGAACTTTTTTAAGAAACTTTTTAGATTTGGGATCCACGTTATTGATTATCTCTCACGCAGTTTGGAAGATGTCTGAAAGGTCGCAGAGTCCGGAGTGCCAGATCAGGCCGTACGACTATAGTCGGACCAACCCATGCACCCAGGTTTTGGGTCATGATGGTTCGGGCGGCTCTGCGTCATTCCAGCTTCCCCACGGCATGCTGCCGGACCCGGGCCTCTTCTACAACAAAGCCGCTTACGGTGGCATCCCACCAGCATCCGCGCAGACCTTCTTCGCCTTCCCGCCCGTCACCAGCGACTACAGGGGATCCGATCTCCAGGCTGGAGAGTTTGGGCAACCCAAGCACTGGTATCCGTTCGCCGGGCCCGAGTACACCGGCCAGGTACCCGTTGTAACGGTCGCCACCCAGCCTACCAACCTGAGTCCCTCCATTGCCGAGACCCGGGAGCAAATCAAGCTCCCCGACATAAAGACTGAGAAGGACACCAGCAATGACTACTCGACGGAGATTAAGGTTCAGCAGTACTCCACGGCGCCGGCCTCCGCCGCCATGTCCCATGGAGTCTTCTACTCTCCGGCCTGGAACCCGTCCTTCTGGCCCGGGATCACCCACATTACAGCCCCCGGTAGCAGTAATCAAAATCCTTCAACATCATCTGCGTCTTCCCCATCTATGTCCCCCTCTCCCCCAAGCAACGGCCTGCCAGGGAACGCATTTTTTAGCGTCAACACTACCCAGACGGCCGCGGGTCCCCAGACGCAGAACCCGGC
The DNA here is from genome assembly GCF_029220125.1 of Pseudoliparis swirei. NCBI lineage: Eukaryota > Metazoa > Chordata > Actinopteri > Perciformes > Liparidae > Pseudoliparis > Pseudoliparis swirei. Next base: position 11,000,948 of record NC_079402.1, on the reverse strand, counting down.
CTCCTCCACGCGGAGCAGCGGCTCCTCCAGCGGCGGCTGCAGCGACTCTGAGGAGGTGAGACCAGCCATTGGATCGGTGCTCCAGGTGTCTTATCGTGACGACAAATACAACTTTAATATCTTGGAAATAACTTTATGGCACCTAGGCTACAAACTTTCCCACGTTCTCCATTTTAATTTCTTTTCTTTTCATGTTTCCTGTTCAGGAGAATCTTTCCACAGAGGAGCTGGAGCTGTTCGCCAAGGACCTGAAACACAAGCGCATTACCTTGGGGTTCACTCAAGCCGATGTTGGCCTTGCCCTGGGTAACCTTTATGGTGAGTTTGGTGATACTGGTTTGGAGCATGCCTTTTTGATTAATTATTTAAATGGAAGTGTTGTTAAACTCAGGGGATTTTAAATGACAAAGGTTCAGCATCAGCCTCTTCAAAGCGGAGACATGGTCACGTCCTGACTGAGTCCCCAGTCTGTCTGGTCCACCTGGAGGCGGCTCTCTAAACACTGTTTTGGAAGTCCAGGTGGACACCTTCTGGAGTTCTATTTTGGAATGTAGATCAGTTCTTAATTACCAAAAGCAACTGATCTGGTAAATAAGAACCACATTCCTTAAACATTGTTTGGGCTTTAAAGTCAATGAGCCTTATTTGATTGTGTTCTATCATTGGTGAATGTTTGCATGTGCTCGTAGGTAAGATGTTCAGCCAGACCACCATTTGCCGCTTTGAGGCTCTGCAGCTCAGCTTTAAGAACATGTGCAAGCTGAAGCCTCTCCTTCAGAGATGGCTGAACGAGGCCGAGACCTCGGACAATCCCCAGGATGTAAGTCTGCCTCCCTCTGGCATCTGCCGACTCGTTTGCAACACAACAGATGATCGCGGAGCATCATGGGTCTTTTCAGGCCTCGCTAACTTTCTGCTGGGCAAGCCTGGACCAAGACCCTCTTGTGGAGTGTAATATGCCACCTAGTGGTCACAAGAAACATTATTTGACCTCAATATGTGGCATGCATTGAATTTGTTTTGGATTGTGTATTTTATGCAGTCAATCTTTACAATATTATTCTATACAAAACATAAAGACTGAAAAGGTATAGGTATAATTGAAAATGCTTATATATTCCTATCCTAAATTATTATTATCAGATAAATAATATAGAAGAATAATGCACCAAATGGAATATATATATATATAAATACGGCTGTACTCGAAACTGCATGACAATCTTTCTTATTTGTCAGATGTACAAGATTGAGAGGGTATTTGTTGACACCAGAAAGAGGAAGAGAAGGACCAGTCTGGAGGGAGCTGTGCGCTCTGCTCTGGAGTCTTACTTTATCAAGTGTCCCAAGCCCAACACCCAAGAAATCACACACATCTCGGATGACCTCGGTCTGGAGAGGGATGTAAGTACGGTCTAAAAGAGATCCCCTTTTTTAAATTTAGAAGCACGTGTGTAATGGTCACGTGTGTAACGGCCGAATGTCGTTGCTGGCAGGTTGTCCGTGTGTGGTTCTGCAACCGAAGACAGAAGGGCAAGCGCCTGGCCTTGCCTCTAGACGAGGAGTGCGACGGCCAATACTACGAGCAGAGTCCTTCCCCACTGAACATGGTCACCTCCCCCATTTCCAGTCAGGGCTACCCTACATCCAGCTACCACGGTGCCCCTCCTCCGACACTCTACATGCCCCCGCTTCATCGGCCTGACCTCTTGAAGCAAACCCTGCACCCTGGACTTGTTGGTCACCTGACTGGATAAACTCAGGAGCCAGATTGCCTTCCCGCGCCTCTGTCCAACCTCGACTAAAAGCTGAAGACGAGCCTCTCCACCCAGTCCCCAGATCATGGGATGGAAGCGGTCCAAGTGGGGAGGCTCGTCTACTGGCCGCAGCAGGGTGATTGATGAAAGTGTTCCTGTTTTGATGGTGAAATGTATCAAACTGCCACGGGCAACATCCTCTTACAATGACCAGCAACTGCTTCAACCTAAAAGCAAGCATTTAAAACTGAATATGCCTGTTTTCTTGGATAATGCGTAGTAAGTTATTCAATAGGCTTTATTTATCATTTCATGTTTAGAACGATGTCAAAAGGAGGTTTTGATGACTTGTTACAATACGTGGTCCAGTTGTTGGCTGAGAATGGTTGTAAATGGGAGCTGAGTTAAAGAGCCAAGGACTTCAGTTTTTGTTAAATCCCGGGCATGTTTTCTGTGACGCAGGTGAGGAAAGATCGACGGCTCATCAATGTTTGTGCAATACTTTCTTTGTTTAATCTGAATAGAGCAGCTGCTGTATTTGTCTGATCTGCAAAGTTTCCCACGTTTTTGCACAAAGTTGCCTTTTTGTATTGGAAAATATATCTGTTTTTGTTTCTTTCTTTTTATTTTTCTATAAAAGAAAATGCCCTGCTTGTATACTGAACATGGGTTTTGACCTTAAAGTTGTTGCTAATCAGTCTTTCGCCAATATCGTTGGCATCATTTAAGGGGGGGGGGGGGTGATTTTAAGTAATTTCAGGAAAGGTGATAACTTGTTACGCGTGTTTTAGCTGCTAATCTGCCATTTGCACACAATATTTTTCTCAATGTCTCAGGTGAATTGTGATATTAGGTCAACTCTGACCCAGCTCAATTGTGCTGTCAAACTGTATTTCATTAGTGCTTGTTTTGTTTTTATTGTAAAGGATTTTTATGTTTATGAAATGATGAATAACACCAAATACTTGAGACTGCTTAGTGGAGTATTTCTCTCGGCTGGTCTTGTATTAAGATATTTTTTACTCTGATGACTTGTCATGTTTAGACATTAAATGTCATTTATTCACAATTCGACTATTCCTCAACTGACTTAAGATGCCTGCATTAATAACGAGAACAAATGAAGTTATCAAAACATAAATGATACTTTAGAATTTCAGTATTCTAACAATCTTACCTCATGAATAATTTTAGATACATTACCAAATATTCGCATCATATCTGCTGGACTCTTACAGATAGTTCTTAATGTGACATTTTCTCTATGGATTGTAAATAGATATAATTGGAATTATTAAATGAGCTAACCTGAGATACTTTCAATCAAAACAACATTGAATGCCAACTGGCAGTTTACACGTCGATGTCTTGAGTCGTATCCAAAGAACGTGTTTTCTCATGTTTTCGGGTCCATCTTAACTTGGAACCGTCTAAGGAACTGAATAGTGAGGATGGTGTCTTTGATCTCAACGAGACGTCGCAACCAACTGACTCATTACCACAGGAACTGAAAACAACATCCATTTAAAGTTAGGAAGTTAAGCTTTGAGGGCAGAAGTAGTAAATGGTGTTTCCTGTAATGAACCATTGCTGTTACTGGCAAGGGAAGATGGACATGAAATAAAAAAACGGCATCAAATTATGCATTTATTACATCAACTACAAATGTAAAATGACAAACAAACAAATATTAAATCCTTCAACATGGTGCATGCCTTATTGAATAGCCCAGTATTATGAAAATGTACAATATGCAGATATTGAAAGGACTGAATACACAGTAATGGGGGGCCTGTGTTCATATCCGTGTGCTTGAGTTAAATTAAAGGAATAGCCATTCTCAGATGAGCGTGTCTAAAACTCAAGCAAGATAGGTAATCAGACCTTTTCCCAAACTGTTAGACTATTCTGTTAATCCTGGTGAGGTCAGGCATGTGTTATAGTGCTAGGGATGTCAATATATGGATTAATGAATATCAAGTATTTGAAGCATGTCAGTTGTCTGCATATATGTACATACACATGTTTCCAGAGTATATTTACTTTGGATGAGGTTTCTTAAATCTCAAGGCTGCTAATTGATCTCTACGGTAAGTGAGTCATAATTATGCAAGCTCAAGTGTGGTTCGCATTGGCCCAGGCCTCTAGGTTGGAGTAAACTTTCTCCTGAGGTAGATTGTTGTACTGTGAGCAGATCTTACACAGCCTCTCCCTCCAGTCGGTGTACAACTTCACTTTCCACTGACGTTTCCAGGTAAAGTATTCATTGTAGCGTTTTTCATCCCCTGCAAGTTCTTGAAGATACTTCCCCAAGTCCTTAACTGATGCAAACTCATCAACGTGGATGAAAGAATGAGGCAGAGCCACAGCTTTGTAATCATCTAATGGCGGTCCCAGGACGACAGGCACCGCCCCGCCTTGGAAAGCATTCCTCCACAGCTTCTCTGTGATATAATCTTTGCTGACTGAGTTCTCAAGAGCCAAATAAAAGTAGCAGCGAGAGATTGTAGGTAAGAGGGCTTTAGAGGAGAGGGGACTCTTTGTCCAGCGACCGTAAACCTTTACAGGAACTGCGGCATTGAGCTCTTTGTACACTTTGCTTCTCCGGTGGTGGCTCCTGTAGTGGCTGACCACCCAACAGACCAGGAAGCTCTTATTCACAGGGACTTCTTCAACCAGATGTCCTTCAGTCTCCTCTGGTAGCAGCTCACCGTAGGGTATTGGGATATCAGCATCTCTCCTGTAGGTGACGGTCATGTTGAAGATATTTGCATACTGCCATAATTTGTCATTGTGAGTCGGGGCTTCCAGGCACATCCAGGCCCACCGCTGTCCCTGTGGCCGTGAGAGGTTAAGGGGCAGCTTGTGGTGACCCAGTGCCAGCTCTCTGTTGTGGAACACGACCACATCAGCTGACGGGAACAAGGAGCGCTGGGCCACCAGTCTGCAGCGAGGGATTCGATAGAGGTCCCAGCACACGTCACCCTTCAGGCTGAATGGCCTTCTGAAAGGCCAGTGCCACAGCAGGATGGTGACGTTTCTACTGGTGCTCCCATTACGGAAGGTGAAGAGATTTATGGCTCTCAGTGCCTGGAACCCTCTCGGCCATCCATTGAAAAGACACAGTGGTAAAACACAGAGAAAGGAGAGGAGGAGGCGCATCTTCCTTGAGCTGAGTACAGTCCTCTTCATGTTAACACACCCCTGTCGCAAAAAGAATTAAGAAATGGGATCATAAAGGACAGATGAGAATTGTGACTTTACCTTTTTGTTAAAGCAGATGTTAAATCCTCATATTAGAGATGTATGCAGGTTATGTTTGTTTATTTCAAATTCCTCACCATCACATTCAATGATTTTGCAAGATTTTCTGCCGTATTTTAGAATATATGGATGTACTTTTCATTTATTCATCAGTTTCCATTTTTTTCATATGATAAAAATAATTAACTAATTGTAGCGCAGAGTTTTTAAATCAACGTTTGGATGCCCTGGCGGTGTTTGGGGTAAAGCACTGATGATGAACCACAATGTCCCCATCTCTCCCTTCATTTCCTGTCATATCTATAATGTCTACCAGAAGCATAAATTGTCCCCCAAATTTGCTAATTGCTATCAATTTTGCACCAGTATTTATGGTAACCATGGCCAATTCAGAATGTAACACTTCCTTTACAGTATTGTAGAGTATTTTGCAACAAGTTAAAATACATTTTTATCACATCACTTAATCTCTCTGAATCCTGAGAATGTCCAGTAGTTTTAGGCTCTCTTGGGCATCCTTAGTAAATATGATGTTGTGCAAATTATACCAGAGCTCTTTAAGATCTCAATTAAAATGATCATGTTATATACTGCAATCAACTTTTTTCTGTGTTCCTCTAACCTCTAACAGTTGAGAATTAAAGTCATCTCTGGATGGACAAATGGGCTTAAAGAATACATGAAAAGTAACCACAGGATCAGGAAAACATTGCATAACTACATCAGGTTTTCAGTCAAAATCTACTAAAGGTTAATAATGGAGGCTCACAGCCAGAGACATGTAACACTTACATGACCTGGCACTGACATGCAAACAGGAAAATTAGGCTATTATAACAAAGGGAGATTGTCAAGGTTGCCTTCAGACATGAGAAGCAAATACAGTTCATCACATTATTTTACTCAGGGTGACCGTCAGGTGTACTGCTTGACTTTTGTACAAGTCATGTAGGTTTTGTCCCAGTCTGTGTCGACATCCGATCTGTCGTTGAGCACCGTAAATGATTATCGTAACGAGAACTCACCATCATATACTTCAACTCAGCCGTCTGTGATGCCCAGAAGGAAGAAGACTCACCACCACCCACTGAAATCAGAGACCACGATGGTTTTTGGCTCAACCATTACTCAGAAGAAACATATGTATGAGCTTCCTTTTTTCTATATGGACAATTAGGAAAAAGCATCAGGAGAAAGTTATAAGTGATGTAGCCCAAACCAGAAAACATCCATTCATTCACATCACCTCACAATCCGTTTTCACTTCTGTACAAACATCTCAAGCTGTTACCATGAAAACATTTTCTGTGAGTGAAATCAAAGACACTGTTTGGCAATGATGCTGAAAACAGTTCAGTCAACAGAAAACGTCTTTTTTTTTCTAGTTGGGGTTGTGCAAAAGATCTCAGAATTTAAAAAAATGAAGTCTCACATTACGTAAAACAAGAAAAAGGACATCTGACTGAACAATGTGCAGATAAGGAAAACTAAAAGGCAAAAAACACCAAAAGACTTATTTGCATGAAAAATAATAAGTAATCTCAAAACAACAACACCAAAACACAAATACTGTTCAGAATTATATACAAATGTGTTTTCCAACCTGTGGAAACAAAAAAATCCTCTGTGTTTTGGCGTTTATTAAAATGGGATACATCACACATTTGAGAATGTAAAAGAAGATGTCTGCAACTGATACCATAAAACATCCTGCTCAGTCAAAGTTTGTTTTATTCCCTTACTTCAAATGTAAGCTACAAGAACAAGAGAGTGGCGAGTTGTCATATCATAAGAATATGACGGGTTATTCTTACGATCATTATTTTTTTAAGTGAGCCTCTATAGTTGAGACTTAAAGACAATCTGTGAACAGGATGTGGTGAACGATTAAGGATGGCAGAGGCACTCTCAGACTCACTGCCAGTTGTGAAGAAGCTGAACAACTGGCACACCAATTTACTTTCAATCCTCTACATATTCACCTACAATGGACTCGTATTCTGGACCAGAGTGATTCACGTCTAAGAGAAGCCCAAACCTCCACTAACCTGATCACTAGATGAGCTGCCAGTCCACTTCCCTCAGTCACCACACATGTTGGGTCTCTGCCGGGAGGAACATGATTGTGATCTTGAAGCGCTTATAAACCAAAAACGCAACCCCTTTCAAGAAAACTGAGGTGTGGCTCCCTTAAAGATGGTTGAATATGATTTGAGGTCAGCATCCTGCTTCAAGCGAGTCAATATAATGTTCTGTTCTGCTCTTTTGTCTTTTCGGCAACTCTCTAAAAAAAGATCAGAATGTTTCTGCCACATGTTTGCACTGACAGAAAAAGAGGAAGTGTGAAGAGAAATTTAGATGGCAGTTACACAAGGGTATGCACACACCAGTGAGTCATGTTGTGGAGAATACAATGTAATATATGGAAGTGCGGTTCCTTATCGGCAACACACATTTTAAGTTACTAATATGTGACTTAATGTGCAGTGCAAACATCTAATTGTGGCAAAGGCACTGAATGAGAAAATGCTCAATCCTTCTTTTTGTGTAGAATGTATGGACACATAGGAAACATGTTTGCTTCATGTTCAATACTCCTTTGATTATTTTCTGTTGTTTAATTGTTAAGATTTGATACAAAAGGTGGACCCAAGGAGACCGATGAAGCCTAACATGTATTGAAAAGCATTGCAGGCGAGGGCATTGGGGAAAAGAGGAAACATGGACAGGGCTGAGGTGGCACGGGGTAAGCAGGCAGCGAGCACGGAGACTGGAGGCAGGAATGATACTGAGGTGTGAGGAAAATAAGGTGCAGTCAGAAATCTAAGACTACTCTCTGTAGCTGATGGAACCATGTTACAAAGGCAGAGGGAAGCCAGGGTTCATGTACAGCAGGTTTGATGTGGGTTGGAGCAGGTGGAACTTGGCAGAAATTAGGGATCCAGGAGAGGGGAGAGGTCACACCCACAGACACGTAGAAATGTCTGTGGGTGGAGGGAGAGACACATCAAAGACGCTGAGCCACTATCATCAGGGTCTCAAAAATAAAGTCTCAAAAGTCAACTTGACGAGTGGTGAGCGGTTGCCAGTTGTTGGGCTGCATTTGAAGAAAAAGAAAGACTTTTATTGTCTTGTATAGTTACATACAAATATGAAATGAATTCTCTGCATTTAACCCATTCTTTGTTATTAAGGAGCAGCGGGCTGCAGTGAAACGCCCGCGGAGCAACTGGGGGTTCAGTGACTTGCTCATGGACAGTTCGACATGCAACTAATGGGGATAACGGGGATCAAACCGACCACTCCCCCCACTGAGATACAGCCACCCCAAAGCACACACAATCACAAGTCTCCCTCACACGGGAACTCCTGTGTATCCTGTTCGCGCCAAGTCTGTATGCGAGGAGGCATCTCTGAGGGAACCTCGAGCGAGGATGCCCAAGAGCAGGCTTCCAGGAAGTGATTTAAAGGTCGACACGCCCCTCTCATTGTTCATCAGTTATTTGATTTGACGAACTGATTGTTCTCAACATCACGACATTGCATACCAGAGTAAAGATTAAACTCAAATTATATGTGTGGCAGCTGTGGGGGTGGAGTCGCCAATTTGGCCTCGGCTGCTGGCTGGTTGGCAATCAGTCAGCAGCCGAGGCTGCTTCCATAAAAGTGCAGCAGAGCTGGAGTTTGGGAGAAGAGTGAGCAGAGGCGCCGTCGTGCGGTCTGCTGTGCTGGAGTGTGAATTAAATAGAGATGTTATCGAACAGAACCTCGTTGGTGTTGGAGCATCCTTGGTGCGTTGGGGGGAAACCCACGGGTGACAGCAGGAATCCTGTCACAATATATTTTATTTCTTAACCCTTGTGTTGCCTTAGGGTCATTTTGACCCGAATCAATATTACACCCTCCCCCCGCCTTAGGATTAATTTGACCCCATTCAATGTTTAATGTCGGTGTTCTTTCGGTAGTCAACAAACAAACATAAAGTGCCTCACACTTAAACTTGGAAAACAATATTAATTCTAATAATTTTCTGGAGGTTTTAATTGCTGGCGTCAAATTGAACCCAAAGGGTAAAATATGTTAGTAAATATAAAGGTAACAGGAGGGTGTAATATTGATTCGGGTCAAAATGACCCTAAGGCAACACAAGGGTTAAATAATTAATAATATAAACGTATTGGGCTGGTATAAATTGGTCCTTCGCTCATAAGCTGGACACAGAACATGTATAAAGACTCAATGCAGTTTTCTAAACAGGTAACAGACTACAGAGAGAAAACTACTCTGGCAGTGGTGATAGTGGTGTCTTTATTAGTATAAGTACAGTGCATGTGTGCAGACATTAACTCCATCAGACCTGGCTGTGTCTGATGCCTCTTGCCATGAACCTGCTGATGCACCCCGCCCACCCCGCTCTCTACCTCTTTCTGTCTCATGGATTGTGGAGGTCTGGATCGTGGTCAATACTAAGAACTATTCATACATTCTGTCATATTCATTGTGTTTATGTAACTCTGTAATGATTCCTTCTGTACACATGACATCTATTGCTTCTGTCCCTCCTGGAGAGGGATCCTCCTCTGTTGCTCTTCTGAAGGGTTTTTCCTATTTTCCCTGTGAAAGGTTTTTTTCTATTTCTTGGGAGTTTTTCGAGATAAAACATACTGAATTGAATTGAATTTTTTCAATGAGTATGACGGAGTGTATGAATAGTTGGTAGTAGGCATGGACCACGATCAAGGCCTCCACAATCCATCAGGCAGATGGAGGTAGAGAGGAGGAGTGGGCGGGGCACATCAGCAGGGCCATGGCATCAGACCCAGCCAGGTCCAATGGACCTTATGAGACGTGAAGTCACAAGGACTCCGGGGAGGAAGCAGAGTTAATAATGTACAATGGAGAGATGAACATTCATCTATAAGAGGAGAGAGAAGAGGAGAGAGGTGCTCAGTGTATCCTAAACGTCCCCCAGCAGCCTATCAGCCTATAGCAGCATCTCCAGGGGCTGGACCAGGTGAACCTGATTCAGCCCAAACTATAAGACTATCAAAGAGGAAAGTCTTCAGTCTACTCTTAAATGAGGTGACTGTGTCTGCCTCCCGGACTGAAGGTGAAAGCTGGTTCCATAAAAGAGGAGCTTGATAACTGAAGGCTCTGGCTCCCATCATACTTTTTAAGACTCTAGGAACCACAAGTAGCCCCGCATTTAGTGAGCGCAGCTCTCTAGTGGGGCAATATGGTACTACAGATATAATGGTGCATTACCTATCAAGGCTTTGTAAGTGAGGAGAATCATTTTAAATTTGATTGTTGATTTTCCAGGGAGCCAGTGCAGAGCAGCTAGTGCAGGAGTGATGTGATCTCTTTTCTTGGTTTTAGTGAGAACACGAGCTGCAGCATTCTGGATCAACTGGAGGGGCCTAAGAGACTTATTAGAGCAGCCTGATAATAAGGAGTTGCAGTAATCTAGTCTAGAAGTAACGAACGCATGAACCAGTTTTTCTGCATCTTTTTGAGACAAGATGTGCCTAATTTTTTTTATGTTACGTAAATGAAAAGATGCAGTCCTTGAGATTTGCTTCACGTGGGAGTTAAAGGACAAGTCCCGATCAAAGATAACAGAGATTCTTTACAGTGGTGTTGGATGCCAGGGCAATGCCGTCCACAGAATCCACATCACCAGATAATTGATCTCTGAGGTGCTCAGAGCCGAGTAAAATAACTTCAGTTTTGTCTGAGTTTAACATCAAGATGTTGCAGGTCATCCATGTTTTTATGTCTTTAAGACATGCTTGAATTTTAGTGAGTTGGTTGGTCTCCTATGGTTTGATTGATGGATATAATTGAGTATAATCTGCATACAAATTTAAGTTTATGGAGTGTTTCCTGATAATATTGCCCAAAGGAAGCATGTATAAGGTAAAATAAAATTGGTCCAAGCACAGAGCCTTGTGGAACTCCGTGACTAACGTTGGTGGTCATTGAGGCTTCATCGTTTACAAATACAATCTGAGATCGATCTGATAAATAGGATTTAAATCAACTTAGTGCGGTACCCCAAAACACCTCGGGATCCAGAGTGGGCTTCTTCAGGTATTCTTCAGATATTTGCTTTAGTTTGCGGGTTAAACAAGGGAGCAAAATGTATCCAAAGCATCGAGCTCCAGGAATGCTCGGCTGTCATTCCATGGAAGGTTTACTCTGCTGGAGCTTTTTTGGTGGCAATATGTGACCTCTGATTGACATTGGTTGACTCTCTGATGACTCCACTGCGTTTAGCAAAGAATGTCTGGGATTTCTTTGTGTTTTTTTACTATATCAAGGCAGAAGTGCGGTCTGTCCACATTGATTTCATTCATGGGACTTGTAGTTCTGTATTCCAAATGATGTCATCTATAATTGCTAAGATAGCCCAAGTCAATTCCAGTCTTGGATTTGTCAGCTGTGCCCATCACGTTTTCAGCATTACACAGTTATGACGACATAACCTTTTTCTCTCACGTCTCTGAAATTGTGATGTTCCTTTTGTGTTAACACGGACAATTGAGATCAGAATACCTTTCAATGAGATTTCTAACATGGCACTTAGAAATAGTAAATTACTTTAATTGACCTTGTACAATACTCTGACTTATGGATTCCACTGCACATAGTCATGCCATCACGCCCTCATGATTTCCTCTCTGGTGCATCCACGCTTATATAATGATATATATGACATGACATAGCTCCACCAATCTGTGTCATTCAATAATATGAGCTTTATCTCACTCCTCTCAACTTGCTACATTTTTGTTTCCCTTTAAATTTGCTTGAGGGCTGTTTTCTTCCTCCTCTCTCCAATCACTGAGACTTCCGTGAAATCTTTTGAATACCTGCGACATGAGAGCATTTTCTGACAGTCATGAATGCGGATCAACGACTGAAAGTAGGCTGCTGGGTGAAGCCAAAACAACACATACAACTAAGAGGAAGACAGGGGACAAGCAAGAGACACCAAACTACAAAAACACAATCGATAACTCTGAGAGAGAAAGACATATATGATATGAAGGCAGGTTTTTTATTTTCTTGTGAAACTTTAGACTTCTGACACAATAGCAAAATGCACTATATGGCCCAAAGTCTTAATATTTGATACAATATATATTTTAGATATAATATCATTTTGTGTTAGGAGTTTGTGGAAGGCGTATTCCTTTTTCAATATGACAATTCCTGCATGCTCAGAGCCAGGTCCATTAAGAGATGTTTATTTTCAGAGTTTGATGTGGAAGAGAAACTGACTGGCTTGCTCAGAGCTCAGACCTCAACCCCATCCAACACCTCTGGGGATGAAGAGTGCCGGCTGCTAGACAGGCTTCAGCGCCGATATCAGTGCCCGGCCGTATTGATGCTTTGAGGCTGAATGTAAGCAAATCCCTAAAGTCAGGCTACACACATCTTGTCAAAGAGGTTTTTGTAGCAGTATTTTAATTTAGTCATATATATTTGTCATGTTTACACATAGTTCTGTCCATATAGGGTGACCAGATTTAATGAAGAACTTAAAGGAAATACAATTAATTGTGTTATACAATCATTGTACATCCACATTTTATTTATACATTATTCTATATGCAGAAAGCCTTAAAGCAATCAATTTATTTGGCTTTATTCTCATTTGTTATTTGGAAAAAACTCAGATATGGCAGTCTCAATGATATGCTAATAATGCACTCACTTATTACAGTAGAGAGAAAGTGACAGAAAGTAAACAGGGGAACACAGAGATAGATAAAGACAAACGTGAGACAGTTAAAGATTGACAGTGGAACATTTCTTTCAGAGAATATGCTGGAAGGCAGACAGGGGAGAGATCCAGATCTACTGGTCTGACTGGAAAGGCCAGAGGGTGTGTGGCCTGCCTCCCACAGCATTATAGGTGTGGTGATAGACAAACAAAAAACAGAAACACACGCATAGAAGAGAGAGAAGAGAGGGAGAGGTGAAATACTGGAATAAAAAGTCATACGGTAAAGATAAAGCAGTGTTCCTGATTCCGTGCTGACTGTGAGTATAGACATGAATAATGCATCTTTCTACTCAAATTAAAACTGGAAAAGAGTGAAATAATGACATTGCTAACTAGTCATAATTACAAAGAAATGTAAAATTCACAGTCACATTTTTTTAATGACTTGTTTTTTCGCATTGACAGGGACTGAAGATAGAAGCTACCAGACAAAACTGAGAGAAATAAAGATGGCAGAGCCCCCCAAGATTGAACTCTTTGTTAAGGTAACAATTACTTAAAATAAATCCTGTGTAAACTCTACAGATGTGGATAAAACAGTTTAAATGCAGTACACCTTTTTTGTTATGTCTATATATTTTGAAGAGCAAACATCCACATTGCAGTTATTTAAACTAATATATAACTACATTGTAGGTTGTTAATCGTAACCCACTGCTCAGATATACATCTACAAAAAGAGGACAAAAAACAAAGAAAAAAAGAGTGTCTGCTTTAATAATGTTTTTCATTAATTGCGTTAAAGCTTAACTTCACTATATCCATCTCTTGTTATTCCTATAAAATATAAGAAAGAAAGAAGGAAATGTACATTTATATATTATTCCAGTGAGGAAATTCTTCTCTGCATTTGACACATTGAGTATTTAAGGAGCAGTGGGCTGCAGTGAAGCGCCCGGGGAGAGACTGGGGGTTCAGTGCCTTGCTCAAGGACACTTCAATATGCAACTATGGGGATTGGACACAGTACCTTGTTGTTACGGGACGACCATTCATCCCCATGAGCTACTGCCGACCAATGAGTAGATATAGTGAGCAGTGGAAACTAAAAAGAGGCCTTTTTAGTTGGAAAACCTGTGTCCTGCAGTTTCAAAATATATTTGCCTCCACGAATGCCTGTGACTCAACAACATTATCAGGCTGTATTCGAAAATGTATGAATACTGATAACTGGTTGTTTAATCTCGGTGTAAAGCGTCATCAACTCACCAGTGGAAATTCCTCAACGGTTGGTTTAAACTGTCGGAGCGGAGCAGGCTCGACAAGAACCTGTGCAGGTATTAATGATGTGGTCAGGTACTTTACAACCCTGATGCTGGATAACAATAAAAAAAAGATCCCTTCTGAAGTTTAAGCGTCACTATTTGCGAGCAATGAAAAGTGCAGGTGTTCATAATGTTATGTCTGTTTGTCTGTCAGGCCAGTGTTGATGCTGAGAGTGTGGGGAACTGCCCGTTCTCCCAGAGACTCTTCATGATTCTTTGGTTGAAAGGGGCCAACTTCACCCTCACCACTGTGGACATGAAGAGGTGGGAACATATCTTTTTTTCCTTCTTTTTTTAGAAGTGAAATTGGTCTTGTTTTTGAGTTTTATTTACAACTCACAATATAATGTGATAAAATACGACAAGAAACAGTCAACTCCCTTTGTAATGTGGTCTGAACAAAAATAAACAAGGGGATATCTTCACTAGTTACATTCATGTCAATTTCAGTGTAATGTATATTTTAGGTGCGTATTGTTTGCAACTACAATATTTCAGAGTAATTCTACATAAACAGTTGATGTGGGGCAAATGACTCACAAGACAAAGACAGGGCAGGGTTTGCAGAGGGAGTGCATCTTGTGTCACAATTAGGGGTACAATGGTAGCACGACAGACTAACATATAAAAAATATTAATACTTTTAGGGAGATTTTCAACTATAGGATGAAATAAACATACTTTGAGAACACCCACTCACACCAAGCAACATAAAAAACACACACAAAAATGCTCCAACCCAAAGAGATCAAACCCAGGATCTACTTTCCATCATCAATTCATTTTAAAATTAGGATTGGTAGTCTGTTTGTTGATATTATCTGAACATGCCAACACCAATCAATAAATAAAATGCTCTCACAAAAAGAAAGAAAGTAAGAAATCCGGTATCTGTATGTGTGGCTGTGACAGATTCATAATAAAGGTCAACTACCTGCTAATCTACGAACGTTTTGTGCGTGCACTCATTGCGTGTCACCGGAATCTTCCTAAATGTATAATTATGATTGTAAACATATGCCTGGTTAGTACTCACAGCTGCTTGACATTTTGAGTTAGTGCTGCTTGATATATAGAAAAAAGATAGAAAGAATATGATGATGTTCTTTTTTTTTTTCTTTATTGCAAAAAAAAAAAAAAAAAACATCATGCATGATTTCATTACAAATCAACTGAAATATTGCAAGCCTTTTATTCTGATTATATATATATATATATTAGTGCTGTGAAAAATAACGCGTTAACTCAGTTAATCCAATTACAGGTTTAACTAGTTTTTTTTATTTAACGCATTTAACGCATGCGCAGAATGAGCTTCCAATCCGTCTGTTGTTGGTCGTCGGGACGAAAAAAAGTCACTTGCAAAATGAGCTTCCAATACACCACTTCAATCTGAACTATGTCCGCTCTCATGCAGACGGTCTGTTCATCGGTAATGATCCTTCCGCAGGTTCACCTCCGGAAACCTTGTTACGACTTTTACTTCCTGTAGATCAGGGTCTCAACACGTCGATCGCGACCTGCCAGTCGATCGCGGCGTAGTGTTGGTAGATCGCATGACATTAAAAGATTGGCCCGCCCCTGACATGTTCTCTATAGCACGTCTTTGTTCTTTTATTAAACTAAACGTCTGTTGTTGATCGTATCTCCACAGCAGCATGTCATTTCTGTCTCTTCGCGTTGCGTTAACACTTATCGATCTCCGTCTGGCGCGCCACAGAGCTCCGTGCGCGCGCATCAGGACCGAGCAAAAAAAAGTCACTTGTCAATCTGTCCACCTTTAGATTGTATCATGGTGGAGTTAATGGTTGACAAACAAGAGAGAAATGCTCTGTTTAACCCTCCTGTTACCTTTACATTTACGAACATATTTTACCCTCGGGGTCAATTTGACCCCAGCAATTAAAACCTCCAGAAAATTATTAGAATTAATATTGCTTCCCAAGTTTAAGTGTGAGGTACTTTATGTTTGTTTGTTGACTACCTAAATAGCCCTTTAAATAAATACAAAAGTTGATATTTCTGATATGTTTGACACAGTGAAAAACAGCCTGGGGTCAAATTGACCCCAAAGAACACCGACATTAAACATTGAATGGGGTCAAATTGACCCGAAAGGTAACAGGAGGGTTAAACATTCTGTTTAGGATGAAGATGTATTAATGTTCCATATGGAAGAAAACTGCTAAATAACTGCTGAGTTGCAGCACCATTGTATAGAAGAATGTATAAATGTATATATCCGTCTTTTGTCATAAATCTCTATGTTCTCACAAAATATACCGAGAATATCGGTAATATGTGATTAATCATGATTAATCCACAAAAACCTGTGATTAATCCGATTAAAAATGTTAATCGTTTCACAGCCCTAATATATATATATATATATATATATATATATATATTTATATTTGTTATCTAGCAAACTAGTTTCTTTCAACTGTAGATTTACTGTTAGACCAACAGTATTGAAAAGGAATACTACTTCCACAACTACTACTACTACTACTACTACTACTACTACTACTACTACTACTACTACTACTACTACTACTACTACTACTACTACTACTACTACTACTACTACTACTACTACTACTACTACTACTACTACTACTACTTCCACAACTACTACTACTACTGCTACTACTTCCACAAGCACAACTACTACTACTACTACTACTACTACTACCAATGATAATCAATAGGAGTTTGAAGTTGAAATGTAATATTACAAATATTACAAATAGAGAGAGTAAGAATGAAACAATACGATCTTATTGGGAAATCTACCTTGAGTTAATTTTATGAAACCCGTAAAAGTGAGCTCATTATTGTGTTGTACTTTTTATCATTTGACCATCTTTGGTGAGCTTAACTTTTTAGCTGTTCTGTTGCAGAACACCTCAAGTGCTGAAGGCTCTGGCTCCAGGCTCTCAGCCTCCGTTCCTCCTCTACAATGATGAAGTCAAAACCGACATTAACAAAATTGAGGAGTTCCTGGAGGAGAATTTAGCCCAACCACAGTGAGTAGACTGTAGGTGGTTTTCTGTCCAGTATTTGTCTTGAGACACATTCATTATTGCACTGACACACATTCTTTCAACCAATGGCAGGTATACAAAGCTGTGCTGTCGCTTCAAAGAGTCCAACAATGCTGGAGAAGACATCTTCAGAAATTTCTCAGGATATATAAAAAATCCTAATCCCGCATTAAATGACAGTAAGGGCATTAGATGGATGACTCACAAATAAATGTACAATCATTTTCTGTTTGATACATAACTACATGATGGAGACCTGAAGGATACGAAAAGCCTTTTACACTGTTTCAGGGCTCGAGAAAAAATTTCTGTCAACTCTGGTGAAGCTGACCATGCAACTCGAGACTCCTCTCCCCGATGAGCTGGAACGGAACCCGAATGTCACTGAGTCTTCGCGCCTCTACCTGGATGGTGACACCTTCACCTTGGCAGACTGCAATTTGCTTCCCAAACTTAATATTGTCAAGGTAGGCCGATTATAATAACTTCCTTTCCATCGTATGGACAGAGATCTACAAAATGTTGTCTCCTGGAAAGAGATTAGTTCTAAGTCATAAGGAGCTGTTCCAGCACTTTAAGTTCTGCTGTTGTCTTTTTAAGAATAATACAATACCAAAACTCGTCGTTCCACAGGTGGTGTGCAAGCAGTACCGCAACTTTGACATCCCTAAAGAGCTGAAAGGTCTGACACGTTACCTGGAGAATGCCTACAAACAAGATGAGTTTCGTTATACATGCCCAAAAGACTCAGAGATCCTCATTGCCTACCAGTCCGTGGCGAAGTACCTGAACAAATAACACATTAAGAGGGAGGGATGAAGCTGCGTGAGTGAGAACAAAGAACAAGAGAGAGAGAGTAATGCAGAGAATAACTGAGACGGTGACAACATGTCTGAAGATTTTACATGTATCTTTTATTTGTGTCAAAATTAGAGTTTGGATAATGAAAAGTGTTGGTAGTGTGTACAACAATTGGCTTTAAACAAAACACATTATTGTTTTCATCAATTGGGTTTTTATTTGCCAACTGTTACTTTAAATTTGCTTACAATTTGTATTTGTATGTATGTACTGTTGCATACTCTGGTTGTACTGATGTATATTTCTTATTTAACGCCAGTAAGAGTACATAATCACTGTAAATCCCAGAGGATGTTTATGTTATGTCTTGTTTTGCATGTATATTTTCTGTCTAAGCAAATCCATGATGTTGATTGCAATTTATTAATGGCATGTTGACATTAAATCAGATGCATATTTAGATTAAATATCAAATTACAAGTGTAAAAAAAAAGGCAGATTTTCCTAAATGTTCTTTGCTCTCTAAGTCTTTTAATGGGATGGTTTTAGGCTAACTAGGAACACTGTTTCTTTTAATGAAAATGAGTTAACAATCATTTTTCACAGTCCGTCCCGTTAATTTGTTTTGTGCGTGTAATAAATTCATATATCTCAGTAGTAACTCAATTATGTTTAACTTTGACATATAATCCAACTGAATGAGGACAGAGTGAAGAGATGTATATTTTTCATGGTATATATTAAAGACTTTTTTAAAGTGCTGTGTTGGTTGTATGAATATGTAGTAAGTTTGCAATGTGAAAAAAAATGTATTCGTAAATGTCAGGAAATATATATGTAACACAGTATGTTGCCTGGAAGCTAATCACATATATTATAATAGTAATACAATTAAAGCTTACAATTAACCTATCGTATACACTCATTAGATTATCATTGAAGCAATTCATTAACATAGAGCAGCCTTTTAATGTTGTAACTGTTCAATGTCGTGTTACTTTGGACTACTTTATATACTGTTATGTAATTTACGATGCATAATTTTTTTTATGCACACGTATAACCAAATTTAAAAAAAGTAACTATTATCAGCTGCTATAGTAAATAATACTATAATTTACCATGTAAATATAGAAGAAAATAAGTATGGTGGGGATACTTCAGCATTGTACTTAAGCACAGTAGTTGAGTAAATGTATTTTACTACTTTACACCATTTTATTTATTAAATCCTTCCTCTTTTAGCTGAAATTGTTTGTTGTGTAACAAACAACACAGCGGTACAGAATCATGTGCTCGGTCCGTTCCTGATTGGACAAGAGCATTCCATGGTATTGAGGCAACAGCAGATATCAGAAACGCTATTGGTCGACGGACACACGTGGGCGGGGCTAAGCAAGTGACTCGCAGAATACAGAAAACTTTGAGCTACCTGCTAACTTTGCTTCATCGTCTGAGGAGATGTTACTGGCTAAACGCAGCATGTCAGAAACACTCGAGAAGTAAGTCTTGTCATTTATGTCCACTAAGAATGTCCTAATGCTTAGATGACGTTGACTTTGGTTATTTAGAATCACTGGCAAGACAGGTTAACCTAAGTCAGCCAGCTGCTAGCTAGTGTTGTTTTGCTAACGTCAGGCTCCAGCTACAATTGAAGCCACAGACTGCAATCAATTGAAATCAACTTCAGCCGCAATGTAGATCGTCCCAGGATCATCGTACTAGCTCATCGTGTAGCTGCTTGATAATGTCATGAAGTCCTATTTAAATGAAGACACGAAGCCAACTGATGTGCAGCTGGTGGAGCATACTGCTATTTCACAAATCCACCTTCCTCTTTCCATAGTTTCCCTTTTTCACTCCCGAACAATTAGTGAGCTTTCCATGAAAGATATCATGCTCACACACACAGCTATTTTATGTTTCGAGCATACCCACATGTCACCGTACGCAGGCGTAATGTAAATGAGCGGTCTTGTCTTTTTGCTTATGAATGCTTCTTGAACGTTTCACGAACTTACTTGCTTTTGTCGTATTTTCTCTGTTGTGCTCATAATGCACCAAACATCAACATCTCTTGTATGTGAACACCTACTTTGCTTTAAACCTCCATCTGATTCTGACTACAGCATGGCCTGCCAAGGGGATCATGAAGGAGAATTATGCAGACTGGCGAGGGCGAGTTTGGTAAGCGACACTGTTTATTTTCTCGACGTACAATAAACAGCTGACATAACAGGGTGGACCTCCTTTGAGCAATACTAAATTGTGCTAATCTTTCTTACGTTGTAGTTGCTGATGAACAGCAAGAATGAAATCAGCGCACGACTGCAACAGTTTGTGGAGGAAAGGATGCAGACCACCATGGTATGAAACGACAGTTCATTGTGACAGCCAGAGCACGGCCCTCCCTGCACACAGTGATGCCAGATTGGCATATTTTTGATTTAATCGGGCAGTACATAACAGTTGTGGGTGGGTTGTGGTCATCTGGATTATTTTTTCCCCCCGATTTTTAATGTTATACATATATTGGCCCCTCCACTCCTCATTTGCATAATTGCGATAATAATTTGTTCCTCTTCACATTATTATTTCATAGCTCAGTCAAATCGGGCAACACTGCATGCATACAGTGTGTGTCCATTTATCATGAGCTGTGTCCCAAGACCAAACAACATTGTGTTGGTTTTCACTATGCAACATAAATGCAAGTTCATCGTGTCCTGTTAATTCCAATTAGTATACAGTAAATCAATACTATACTGATTTGAACTAACAAACGATGACAATGGAAGGTTATTATCAGTTTCACCACAATCCACACTTTTTCCAGCTGTTAGCAGCTCCTGCTGTTTATTTTTTTCATTTCCATTATAGGACTCAATTACTCTGTTTACTGCGTACTTTTAGTCTCTTCTCCATTTTAAATGCACAATCTACTCAAAACCTGCTTTAAATGTGGTATTGAACTGGGGCACAGCTTTGGACTTTGACAGATAATGTCACTAAACCAGCAGATACATAACATCTTATTCGGTGGGAACATGACTACAACCTTTTCATGTGTCTGTACTGTTGTTACAATGCTCTTGTCTGTCTTCTAGCTCACAGGTGTACTGATTGGAGCTGTAGTCGCCATTTCACTGATCGGCATTGTGGTGCTTTTCCTTTACAGGAGATTCAAGCTTGCTCGTGAGTCACCCAAAAGTCACTCATCCTGACCTTCATACTTATTCTAATGCCATAATGCATATTTTTTTTGTCTGGCTCTAAAGAAAAGTCCATGTTTTGTCTTTTTACAGTTTTCTTCCGAATGTGGTCTTGACATGACTATCTGCATTTTGTTTTTTTATTCTGTGTCAAGGTCAAAAACAGTCCGGTGTACCTCATTATCGCTTCAGAAAACGAGATAAAGTGCTCTTCTATGGAAGGAAGATCATGCGAAAGGTGTTCTCTATTTCCATTTGTCTCGCACTCTTACAGACCTTTACAGGGGGGTAGACCCATCTCAGTGTTATAAATTGTGTAAATAGGCTTTTATATGTATTTGGGACATACATTTTGCTTTGCACATTTCAAATGTGTACATTTTCCATGCATGAAACTAAATGTTCTCCTTTGAGTGTTCCTATCTTGTTGCACTACTGCATGAAACCTTCTCCACTGGCAATATAAATGCTAATGCTCCAGTAGCTTATTGTAAGACAGAAAATTACTTTTGCATTTAGCGTAGATATGAATGCAGGTCCTCAATATTGGCTACCTACATTTAACCAAGAACGTTCTTATTTATTTTGTCTCTGTTTATTAGGTCTCCTCTTGTGTCATATCCATATAAATGCATGTTTCTGTCTGCAGGAAAGAAACTGCAAACATGAACATCTTGCATGTGTTTGTCTTTCTAAGGTCCAGACGCTGTCAGAGATTCCTTCTCCCAACTCTGCCTCAGTGATGAAGCAACCGCAGCGCATACGCAAACGAACCAAAGTCCTCAGTATAGCTCGCAAGTATGCTTAATTAATTAATTAATTAATTAATTAATTACATTTGGTGTGTGCGCAATTGAAACCTAATTGCATAACATTGTTGCCCCCCAACTTGTTTCAAACTGTCGAATAATGTTTGATTTGTTAGCGTGTTTGGTTGAGTTGCTAAAGTTGACATGCTTTCTAGCTTGTTTTGCTTGCAAAGGTTTCAGGATTGTGATTCACTCTCGCTCGGAGCAATGGTTTTAAATGTGTTGGGCATTGTTGAGAGAGTTGGATAATGATGAATTGGAAGCTGGGGTCCAAACAATGAATGGGGGTACAACTCTATGCAAGTCAACCAACGGCTAAATACTGGCAAACGTTACTTTTTACTGGGGTAGGGTTAACGCAAACTGGCTTGCATACCAGCGTGATCATGGCTGAAAATGGCCTAATCTTTGAAAATAATCTCTAAATACGACTCTGAACCCTGAATTTGATAAGTATTTTTGTTGTTGTATCGGTCATCAGAATCCTGAGGATCCGCAAAGATCCTCCCACCCTGCAGCCGAAGGAACCTCCGCCCTCCCTGCTGGAGGCTGACCTTACAGAGTTTGATGTGCAGAGCTCAAACATGCCCTCTGAGGTGCTCTATATGCTGAAGAATGTCAGGTTGATGAATTTACAACTTTTCCTCCCGATTTTTACTTTTCCCATTCTCCCATTAGTTTTCATAATGTTTGTGTTCTGCAACTTGTTGTAGAGTCTTGGGCCATTTTCAGAAGCCCCTGTTCCTCGAGCTGTGTCGCCACATGGTGTTTATCGAACTGCAGGAGGGTGAAAGTCTTTTCAGGCCGGGAGACGATGACGACAGCATTTACGTGGTCCAGGACGGACGACTCGAGCTCTGCATCCACGAGAACGTATGTGGATATCATATTAAGTTTTCAGCAGTTTTCTTTCCAGAAAAAAACTGAGTTTTGTTTTGTAGTGTTTCTTGGACACATGCTTATTTATTATACGACATGCGGATGTTTAATCTTTTTTTTTTTTAAATAAAAGAGAAGCCTTAAAATGTTATCTATACAACTCTTGAAAAAAAAACACACACTACTAAAACGAGCACAGGCACCATCGTGTCGCTGATCAACAACACATATAAATTGTTGTCTTAGGTGTGAAGCAAAGGCACACTTTACACTGCGTTAAAAACGGTTACAATGGCCCCCTCAACCTCACAATACTTATGAAAACATATGACCACCAGAGAGCAGTCATGCAACATTTATCTAGATGCAAAGAAAAAGTATTGCTCTCCACACCTTTTTTGTTTGTATTTAAATGTATTTTTGTGCTGCAACTTGCTTCTGTCAATATGTACCATTAAGGAGGAGCATCCCATCCTGTAGTTTAATCTCACTCAACTGTGGGGAGTATCTCACTGAAATCCTGCAGATTTGTTTGACGGGTGCAATATATATGTGGCTTCACAGTTTAAATAAAGACTGTTTTTTAGGATGGTACTGAACCAGTGGTGAAGGACGTGCTTCCAGGAGACAGTGTCCACAGCTTGCTCAGCATTCTGGACGTCATCACTGTGAGCTCCCTTTTTGTTTTCCTGCATCTGCACATACTTTGTTATTTCCTTTGTAATACTCCGTTTTGTTCAACCTTTTAGGGCGGTCTGTTGGTTGTATTTGATTAGTCAACTTCATTAATTTATGTATTTTTTAAATGGGGAAAAAGACACCCATAGTGTGTTCGGTCAGGTTGGATTTAATTAATCGGTTAGTGTTTCATACAAACACTGAAAAAATCAAGACCTTTTGAAGTCTGGAACAACTTGACAAATAAAGAAGTTTGATCACTAATTAAAGAAATTAGTGATCCAAACCTGTATAATACTAAGTTTATTTTAATAATGCTTCAGGTTTTAATGATGCATATACAAGTTTATTGAATGGAGGCCTAAAAGGTGCTTTGTCCAATTAATTATTGCAGACACGGTTCTAATTAGGTGGCCATCAACACTGCACTCAGATCTGTTTATTAGGTTCTAGTGATTACACCTTTTGTCTTTACTTCGTTCTTCCTGTTGTGTTCTTCCTTTTCCAGGGTTATCCAGCCCCATATAAGACTGTATGTGCACGGGCTGCAACTCGTTCAACCATCTTACGTTTACCTGCATCAGCCTTTGAGTCTGTGTTTAAGAAATACCCAGAGACGCTTGTTCGCGTCATTCAGGTAACATATTGTTTCACTACATATTTATACAGTTTATAGCATTTATTTTTCTTTGAGACATGTTCCTATTACTGGAAAACATCACATTGTAATGTAATTACAATCTGCTGTATTAAATGTTCTGCTCTGTTTACCGCTGTGTTTGATTCTGTGTGTGTTACAGATAATCATGGTGCGCCTCCAAAGAGTCACCTTCTTGGCGTTGCATAACTATCTGGGCCTAACAACTGAGCTCTTCAATCCGGTAGGAGGGAAATTAATTAGCTCACATGAATGTGTGTGGCTCGCATTGAATACCTAAACACCAATGTATATGAATGTGTACACAAACAAGCACTGAAATGCACATACACACTCTTTCACACATGCAAGTTAATTTCACACAACGTTAAGCATAGTATCAAAATGTGGTCCTTCATAAATCTCAATGAAAATGAGTAAAAAATATTACAACCCCAGTAAATAGGGAGGCAAGTAAACCTGGCCTGCCTCGCACTTTATGATGATGAACCCTAATAATAAATATATATAATGTATGTATGTATAAATATATATATATATAATTTTTTGGAGGAAATATGTGAAAGGTTTTTCACTTTGCCAATTCCTGATGTTTTAAAAGAAGGTTTTATGTATATTTTAATTAGTGCTGTGAAAAATAACGCGTTAACTCAGTTAATCCAATTTCAGGTTTAACTAGTTAATTTTTAGATCAGGGTCTCAACATGACATTAAAGAGATTGGCCCACCCATCTCCACAGCAGCATGTCATTTCTGTCTCTTTTAAACATTCTGTTTAGGATGAAGATGTATTAATGTTCCAGATGGAAGAAGAATGTATAAATGTATATGATTAAAAATTTTAATCGTTTCACAGCCCTAATTTTAATTAAGTATGAGTATAATGTGTTTATTTCCCTGTGCTTCAAATCCATTATGCATTAAATATTTCATGGTAATTCCAAATGTTACTGTAGTCCCGACTAATTTAAATGTGGACGGTTATTATTTGTTTTGTTGCCTAATTGACAGGAGAGTCGGGCGGTGCCCTTGTCCAACATAAACAGTGTGTTGGGAGATGCGACTTCCTGGAAGACGACTCGTCGTTTGTACTTCCAGGACGAGTTGCCCACTGGGACCCCGGAGAGCTCCACAGAGTCAGGTCAAACAAATAACTTTAAACCTACACTGAACACACATTTAAAAAACAAAACATGCTTTGTGTTGAGACTGATCCTGTGATGTCACTGTACCATAAGCAGACGGTGTAAAGGACAGTCCTTCAAGCAGCTACAGGAAGCTGCGAACCACGTCAATGGCCACCGACTGCGCAGGTTGGTCACTGACGGGGACAGAAGAGGTCACCAAATGGCACATGTCTGCACTGATTTCCTGCAGTCACTGATCTGAAAGGAGACACACACACACACACACACACACACCTAAAATCATAATCCGCCCCCTTTGTCCTGAGTTGCAGGTAATGACCTGAACATGGCTTTTGAACGAGCTCGAGTCACTATAGATGAGGCTCCATCCAGTCCAGTCACTCCCAAAGTAAGACTCTCTTGGCTCCTCTTCACATTGAATCCGTTCGGCTGTGTGGATTTAAAACCATATCCCAGCACCCACTGCAGCTTATGCTGCTGCCGTCTTGTTCATCCTCACGAATCCCTCTCTTTTGTCTGTCTTTGTAGTCCAGTCTGAAGAAGAGTGTGACAATGCAGCACACACCCTCCGAAGTGTTTCACTACACAGACAGTGGGGGGCACTCTGATGCCGTTCACCTCAGTAAGAGTTGCACAATCCTCCAGGCTGCTAAAAAGGACCTGCTGGGAATCATCCAGCTGCAGGTGACTGGCTTATCACAGAAAATAAACAAAAACATACCACTTATTCTGTATATTTCTTTCGTCAAACCTTTTTTGTTTGTGCTGCAGGACCCCAGTCTACTTGAGGGCAGAGTGACCCTCCATCAAGTCAAAGCTGGTTCTGTGGTGGCTCGTCAGGGAGACCAGGTTAGAAGAACAAACACTTAAAAACACTTATATCTTCCTTTCTGCTTTCTGACACGTACGATTCATTTAATTTAAGGGTTTTCCATTCGTATCCCTGCCTCCTTTTTACCAATGGAGGCTGTAAACACATTGTAGTGTGAAACTCGATTTGTGGTCCCATCAACAAAACACTTTATCGTATCGAAGCTTTCTCCTGTTAAACCTAATTTGGCAACATGTTCCACAAATGTTGTAAAACACATTTTAAACTCTCCTATTGGACCGAGGCCTTATCTGAGCCACACGTATATATTAAGTTTGATCTCTTTTCTTTTCAAGCTTCAGACAGTCGGGTCCATTGAGCTGTGATTGGCTTTCTGATGAATTGTAATGTGTGTTGTGTATTGTAAGAATTGGGAAGATTTTTACCAAATGATGTCACTGCATGAAACATTGAATATCTAAGAACATTTTGTTTTAGTGCAATACACAAAGAAATATTTGACTCATCAGTTATATTTTTTTTAAATAAGTCTTTTTCACAACAGTAATAGACTCATGCTCCAAACTCTAATGAACTCCTTAATCGGTGTGTCCCATTGGCACACCTGGATCTTGGCATTCACCTGCAGCATGTCAGACGTGTGCTCTGCTCTCCTCATGGTGCTTTAGGAGGTGAGCATCCAGTTTGTGATCTCTGGCCTCCTCCATGTTTACCAACGGATGATTGACCGCGAAGAAGAGACGCGTCTGTTTGTGACGCACCCTGGAGAGCTCGTCGGTCAACTTGCGGTCCTGACCGGAGAGCCCCTCATCTTCACTGTTCGAGCTCAGCGAGACTGCATCTTCCTTTCCATTTCCAAAACCCACTTCTACGAGTCAGTACAACTGCACACACCCATCTCAACAGAAATGTGTTCTCAAGATGTGAAGTGTTGCATATCAAAGGCAGAGAGCAGTAACTATAGATGGCGAAGTTCGAGTGTATAAGAGATTAATAAATTGTAACATTTTATTCTGATTAATAATAATCAGACCGACTCTAAAACATCAACTTTTGGATAAACTGCAGTATTTTTGGTCTGTCTACAAACTAAATGTGTTCTTTGGTTTCTACTTTAATATAATTTGAATAAAGAGCTACTTTAATAAATACATTAGGAATTAAATACATAAAAACATGTGATATTAAGATGGTTTACAACATATAATAATGTGAAACAAAAAACTGATGTGAACTCATGTGGAATGTTTTAAAACTAACTTTATAAAACTTGCTCTAAAGTTTGACTTCAACCCTGTTTTCCTGAATACATTTTAAATGTTAGTTTTACCCCCAAAAATGACACATTTTTATAGTATAATATTTGAATGGTAATATAAGGCATTAAAAAATCTGATTCTAGACCAGAAATCTAGTTTCTGTGTGTTGGGCTTTGTACTGCAGTGTGAAAAACACACTTGCATGATGTCAAATGTTTACAAAAGCAATGACTGGTCATATTCCCGTGTCCTCCTCAGGATAATGCGCGTGGAGCCCAAGGTTGTGCTGAACGTTGCTCACACGGTGGTGAGGAGGATGTCATCTTTTGTCAGGCAGATAGACTTTGCTCTGGACTGGATGGCTGTGGAAGCGGGCAGGGCGGTCTACAGGTACTCCACTCACAATCATAAAAAAGTCTTCAGAAAACAAAGTCAATGGATTTCGTCTAAAATGTATCGACATCTCCAGCATGAATGTATAAATGTCAACAAACAATTTAAAAAGTGGAGGTTTTGGTTTTACATGCATATTTGCAGTGATTTTTAAGTTGTGTATATTTTCCAGACAAGGAGAGAAGTCGGACAGCACCTTCATCGTGCTGAGCGGTCGACTGCGCTCCGTAATCATGAAGGAAGATGGAAAGAAGGAGCTCATAGGAGAGTACGGACGCGGCGACCTGATTGGAGTGGTAAGGACCACGACGGGGAGGGGGAAGACGGATGGTGGCTCGTAGTTGTTAAACTCTAGTATACTTTAGTATCTTCATAATAATGAATGACTGCATATCAAGTTTTTCTTCAGACACATAGTCGATCAAAAACATGCAGATTTAAATATGCATCAGGAAAACTGTTTGTCATTAACAGTAGTTAATCCCCACATAACATATTCAAGGTCTACTCTAAGGAATATTTAGGGAGACAAAGTGACTAAACACTAGCTGCAAGCCAGCTGGAATTGATTTTAAATGTATCTTTATTATCCATACCATACTGTTAGTTATAGTTTACATACAGGTCTATTCATTCATTCCACATACATTATGAAATTAAACTTCTTGGTGGCTTCAAACACATTTACACTAACAGACAGACGCCACTTCCCACGTAAAAGTTGTGATCTATAAAAACAAACTTGAAGTGAGACTGGTGCGCATCTGTACAGCCATAACGTTGAGCACATTTCAATTGTAAAATATACAAACCATATTAAACTAATATTAGATCAGCGCTGTCTGCTCTACTCAGCGTGGGGAGAGTGGTGAATGACCAGCGCTCCTGGTCAGCTGTATAGCAGCTGATGAGATGAGCTGTAAGATCAAAGGGCTGCAGAACGGCGCGACAATATATATATATATTTCTTTCTTTATTCCAGACTCATGGGTTCATAAAACAACAAACACATATACAACAACAATATATAAAATACAATACAATACGAGGACACCGGTCCAGCCATTGCAGCCAAAAAGTCACTCGGGATTAAAAAACATACAAACACCTGTTCCATTGCTTCCAGAAACAAGACAAATACCTGGTATCACTCAGTGCTGGGTCAGCCAAGGCTTAAATAACTACATTCTCTGAGACACTTAGTCGACATTTAAATTTATACATAAAATTCCTCAAAACAGCATGAAAAGTGGGAACATTCCGGCTCACAAACATCTGACTTGCGCTTGTCCATCTCTGAAGAGATCTTGAGCTTGAGAATAGTTTTTATTACTGCATATATCAACAAGTCGATCTTGGATTGCATAATGTGTTCGTGAATAGAGTTGCTGCAGTGAACACAACTTTATTTAGCAATTTATGGTTTATAGGTCCATGCATTGGATACATGTTTACAGTCTGTGTATAGTATGCTTTAATTATTCAAGCTCACTGGAGTTACCACGGTGACACATTCTGCCTCCTCTTGTCACCTCACCTGGCAAATCATCACCACCTGCACAATCACTCCATATCATCATACCATATGGAAACATATATATATATATATATATGTACCTATCAAACTCTTTAAAAAAATGAAAACCAGGGGAGAGTACTGAGTCTCGATCATTTTGTCTCATTCCTGGAAACATGAATACTGCGGTGACGTGTGATGCAGGCTCATGTCTAATGTCTTAACATTTCCATTGCCCATTTATGGTCGATTGTCGGCGTATATTTCAGGTTGAACCAGCTGCACACATTTACAGATCAATTTAGAATTTATAAGAGGAAGTTGAGCACTGACGGGCGTATGCGGGCCTATTTTTTGCTGTACGTGCATTTATTTCATTAAAATTACGCATACATTTAGTGTTGCTCCTATTTATTGTTTTATAAATGAGGACTGTTTGTGTTTTTCATTTTGATAAACTATGTGAAGCAAAGTCACTTTGTTACACTTCAGCCACTTTCCGATTGGCTGGTTTGGCGACTCTCTGCTTCTAATAATACCTTGATGGAGACTATGGTTACTGTTCCCCGGAGGTGGGAAGCTGTTGCAGCTCCTGTGGCGCAGGGAGTGAGATTGTTCTGAAGGTGGCAAACATTCTGAGCCGTATTTAGCACTGCAGTGCTGACGTCAACTCTGGATGAGATGGAGAGATCTTATTTATAGCTTTTCTTTTTTTTAACTTTGGAGCTCGTGGAACGAACAGTCATGGACTAAAATACAAACTTTAAACTGATTTGAACTTTTTGCCTTCTGACCAAGAAAACAATGTGATGTGTCCTTTTGTTTCTCTGCAGGTGGAGACCCTGACCCATCAGAACAGAGCCACCACAGTGCACGCTGTACGAGACTCTGAGCTGGCCAAGTTGCCAGAAGGAGCTCTCAGCTCCATCAAGAGAAAGTTCCCGCAGGTAAGTGAACCTCAATTGTTAAAATACATTTCAGCTAATGTGACAACACAATTCATTCAGAGCTGATTGCTTTAAAATTGGTTGATTAAACCCAACCTTTGATAATGAGAAGTTGATGACTTCATCGACTGGCCAGTTATGTGGTAAAGGTTTCCCTAACAAACATTTTTTATGTGAAATACTTACTTAATATAAATAAAAATGTTAAACATTGCTAAATACATGGTGAAGAAACTGCAGTTGTCAGTCAGTCTGATGGCTAACATGGAGCTTCTTTATAACATGTTCTTTTCAGGTGGTCACCAGGTTGATCCACTTACTGGGACAGAAGATCCTCCAGCAGGTCAATGGTCCTCTGACAGGTTTGTGCTTCTCCATGTCTTCTTGTGTTAATCTCCACTCACTGATGAAGCAGGGGGGGGGGTTTACCAGTATGTGCTTGTCCCCAGCTCGCAGTTTGGCCCTCCACACTCCTGGCAGTAAGTGGGATGCAGGGAACCAGGCCTCCAACCTTTCCACTGTGACGGTCCTGCCTGTATCCGAAGAAGTACCGCTCACTGCCTTCACCCTGGAGCTGCAGCATGCACTCATAGCTATAGGTAAGAAAATAAATCTATGAGCTCAATAATCCTACTTTGTATGTTTCACTGTCAACAGAGAGATCAGAGCGTAGCGTTGAGGACACTTCAGGTCCTGGATGGTCTTTGTACCACCTGGCCACAATGATCTCTACTGCTGCTGTCTGAGACGCACACAGGTTGTCAGATGCGTCGGGTCCTCTTGTGTTAAAGGTTTACTCCCTGCTACGGTGTAACTGCTCTAAGTATCGCCATGTTTTAGAGGACCCGTTTACTCCATAGGACAGCTGCTGTCCTCTCTGTGTGTGTGCGCTTTGGGTCAAGTGAGATGACCAGGGTCAGTTCATATTGAAGTAAGGAATTAGTTTTTATTACGGGAGCATTTACTGTTAGCTGGGAGTGACCATGAGAGGGCTGACGGTGTGTTACATTCCAAGTGCAGCTCTCTTGCTTGTTTTGTTGTAATATTTAGATTAAAAGCTCTTCATGAATTCGTGCCTCCTGTCTTAGTGTTGGGCCACTTATAGACTGATCACACTTATTGACCATAACCGCTGTGATTTTTCACATAAAGGTCCGACTCTTCTGCTGACCAGTGAGGTTATCAAACAGCAACTCGGAGCTGCGGCATTAGACAGGTATAACTCACTCCTACTTGTTGGCCTATTTCATTTTCTTTCTGACTTTGTCCTTAAATTCAGTTTGAGTATGCTTTATTGGCAAAAAAGGATCTAGCGTGCTGCCAACGAGGCAGCAGTGGCTGTCATTAATGGACTCTTATCCTCTTTAGTGTCCACGAGTATCGTCTGTCCAGCTGGCTGGGCCAACAAGAGGATCTCCATCGCATCGTTCTTTACCAGACGGACTACACACTGACCCCGTGGACACAGCGGTGCATTCGTCAGGCTGACTGCATCATTATTGTGGGACTAGGAGAGCAGGACCCTGTCGTTGGGGAGGTGAGGTGTTCGGGCTGGGTGACGGAAGAATCGGTGGCAACAGTAGCTTTAGGAATGTAGTTTTTGTTTGATGGTTTTATAGTTGCTTCACATTCGTTTGATCATTAGCTTGTTGTGAAAAATGCCCATCACAAGGTTCCGAAGTCCGAGGAGACGTCTTTAGATTGCTTTTTGTGTCTAATCAACAGTCCAAAACTCAAGTTATACATTATTTAATTTTCTTTAACATTGCTTAGAAATACAGTTCCTAACTGTCAAGTAAGATATTGTTGTATCCGTTCTGGACTAGACATGGAAAAGTCACGGAAATCCATTGGTCAACACGTGTATGAACCCTGGTTAAGAAAGAAGTGGTTAAAAGTTTACGTAATTACTTTGATTTTGATAGTAGCAATTACACATTAATTTGCATAATATGAAGAAATACAATCTAATATCCCATCCTATCAAGACAAATCACTATGCTCAATACATTTTCATTACTAGCTGCTTTGGCATAATTCGTAATTATTCATATAGTATAGGCTCTATAGTATATAACAGTTCACCGTAGGAGTGCTTTTTCTATTTAAACATAACACGACTCGGATCATTATCTCCACTCATTGAAAAGTTTTGATTTGTTGGTAAACTGATTGTATGCTTTTTAACTATCATTTAAAAAATATATTATCTCTGAAAACGGTTATTACAGCTACAGGTTTTTTTTGTCCAAAGGGGTTGGAAGCAACTTGTTAGATGTTCAATGAGGGCCGTGTCTTTTGGCTGCATATGTGTAAACACGTGTCCGAACCTTCATGTGTCCAACAGCTCGTTCATTCATAGGTTCATTGTGTCCGTGCATCACATACTGGATATGTCCCTTTTTTTCCTCCTTGTTATGCTACGTTATACGTCTACATTACTCTATTCATCTGACGGCTTTAGCTACTTAAAAAAACCTTTGTGTGGATGGGTGTTGGGAAAGCGAGGTGGGGCGCGGCCATCCAGATAATTAAGGGGAGGTAATTGCCTTCCGCGATAAAAATGGGCGCAGAGAATAGTAAGGAATGTGTCCCCGTTTAACAGGAGATGGTGAGAGAAATGGAAAGATAAATCAATATTTGCTCAGAATGAGTCATGGTGCTGTTTTGAAAAAAATAATCTTTCAGGGCTCACACACACACACACACACACACACACACGGCTTCCTGTCACCTTGCACATACACTAAACCTGTAGCAGTGGGCCTGTTGAAGGAGGAAGAGATCTGACCTTCCTCTGACTATATAGCTTTAGAAAATTGCACTTAGAAAAAATGTGAAGACTTTGATTAAACTTCAAATGATCTCCATTCTGTTCTGCACTTCCTGCTACCCAAAATGAAAGAGTAGCTCTTCACAAAATTGTAAATAAAAATATAAGAGCTTTGTCCCTTCTCAAAACAAAATCTGAAATGTTTCTCAAACCTAAATATGAAAGTACAACTGCATACCTGTACACATGCTGGTATTGTGCCAGTTCAGTCTCTAGAAGTCACGAGGTTTCACTTTATTTCTGGGCTAGCATTAAACATTCTGTTCAGGAGCCACACAGGTGCCTCTCTGAAACAAGAAATGTTGTAAAACATCTGTGCTCTCCGTCTTCCCTTCAGCTGGAGCGTATGTTGGAAGGAAGTGCAGTGCGTGCCCAGAAGCAGCTGGTGCTTCTGCACAGAGAAGACGGGCCCCCCCCCAAAGGAACTGTGGACTGGCTCAACATGCGGAGCTGGATCTCCAGACACCTCCACCTCTCTTGTCCCCGCAGGGTCTTCTCCAAGAGGAGCCTTCCCAAACTGGTAGCGTCTCATTGTTTTTCTTCCATTTCTCATCGGCTGATCAAAACCCATTTTGTTTTCCTTCCTATTTAATCCGAGTTAATTAACAAGGAGTTTCTCTCCGGCACGCTGGGCTGCGCAGTCTGTGGCGTCGGTACGATTCCATGGCAACGGCTCGCTCAGCTTCTCCTCTACGGTGTTCGCCCTCTCTGTCACCGACGCCTTCATCACCCACGTTTATTCAGGTCCCGTGCAGCTTCGTCGGCGCTTTCATAGATCCTCAGTCCGGCGTCCCAGTACACTCGTCTTGGGACAGGGCGTCTGGTACCGGATGGTACCGGATCCCTTTCGCCTTCAATTCCGCGTATGCTTTGCATCTTTCCGTTATGTCGGCCGCGTTACCTTTTTGTCGAAGAACAATCGTTTGACATTCAATTCAATCTTCTGCTGCCACACTTTCTTAAGCATCAGTTCTTTAACATTAAACTGTAGAAAGCTAAC
Organism: Pseudoliparis swirei; assembly: GCF_029220125.1. NCBI lineage: Eukaryota > Metazoa > Chordata > Actinopteri > Perciformes > Liparidae > Pseudoliparis > Pseudoliparis swirei. Next base: position 10,966,855 of record NC_079402.1, on the reverse strand, counting down.
TATAATTGATCTCGGAGTTGAGGTCGTAGCCGACTTTGGGATTGGGGCTCTGAGAACTCGCTGAATTTGGAATTCAAAGCCGTCCGGGAGCGTAAGATTTGTTTTTAAACAACTCTGTTACAAATTCAATGACAAATCGCCCTTCCTTATTTTCTGGGACTCCGTAAATACGAAGATTGTTTCTCCTGGAACGGCTCTCCAGATCAACAAGTTTGTTGTGCACGCTCGAGTTTGATTTCACTCCAGTTAGCAGCGTGTCTTTCATCTCCAGGCAAGCTGATTCCAGGTCTGCTGTACGGGGTTTGCTTGAACGTTGACTTTGCATCAACTTTAAACTCATTAAAGTCCTTCTTTTATAGTTTTCTTGACATCTGTTCTAAATTCACCAAGGTCCCGCTCCACATCTGGTTTGAATCCTCTCAGTTCCTCTGACGGTGTGCGAGGCCCTCCAGCAGCACGTCTTGGTGAACTATGGTTGCCTCTTCACCTGCAGCCGATTCTGCGTCTTCCTGATTACCGACTTCGTTAACAACCGGGCTTTCCTGTTTTTTATTCATTTTCTTGTCAGACTTGCACTTCCTTTGCAATCTCCTCTCATATTCAACTTGGGATAATATATGTGCTGCTTTATATTAATAGGAGGTATATTGAATAACCGACTGAGGAGCTCAGCGCCACACGTCCATCGTGTTGTAGCGCTTCCCCAATATTTCCTTTCTTATTTAACATATTTTCTCTGACACATTCAAGCCTCTCAACATTTCCCTCCATCCTCTCTACTTTTGTTACAGTAATTTATCTGTTTTTCAGTTGGAGCTGTATCAACGTGTGTTTGAGAAGCCGGCAGACCGCCACTCAGACTTCTCACGCCTGGCTCGAGTCCTTACAGGCAACACCATTGCTCTCATTCTGGGAGGGGGAGGGGCCAGGTAAGGCCACCCGGCTGACTGTCTTACTAAATAGTTGTTCTAATCTAGGACACAAACTTTTAAATATCAAATATCGCATTTTAAATATGACTCCTCTGGGCTTAATGGATTTTATAATTCACAGTCTCAGAGTGTAATTATAAAGCTTTCTCTCTGCTCGCTGGTTATATGTGTCTTTTTCATCAAATTTCTCTGTCTTTGTTATTTTCTCAACCCTCCTGTTCAGGGGCTGCTCCCAGGTGGGGATAATGCGAGCTCTCTGCGAGGCCGGCATCCCAGTGGACCTGATTGGTGGCACCTCTATCGGTTCCCTGATGGGGGCACTATATGCTGAGGACCGTAGCCACAGCCGCATGAGAATGAGGGCCAAAGAATGGGCGATGGTGACTCAATGCAGCAATGACACTAAACATTTGGGTTGAGGCGGTTCAAATTAGATCCCTCTTATCATCAAAAGACCAATACAAGCCCCGTTTCCATACCTAGGTAGAGATACTATCAGCGTAAATGTTTGGTACATGTAGCTCATGGACAGCACTTTTTTAGTTGTGATATGAAGTTCATCCCCGTTTAACCCTTATCCATGACGCTTGACATGAGACATCTGCTCAGTCTCGAGGTCTGCAGGCGGAAGATTTGGCACGATTCGTCTTCCCACAGTGTTTCCAGCCCCTCCTCCCCGGGCTCTGTCCTTGGTTCTGAGTCATGTCTAGAAGCAGCTGGCTGTGTGGCTGCACCCTTCATATCGAACAAAAATAACTACTGTTGCAATAAAACATGTGTCCTTCGCAAAGTAAGAACAGGATAGTTGGCTCTGAATTTACTCTTTTTACGAAGTATGTGTCCTAAGAAGAACCTTCACATACACTACAGACTAAAACAATGAAAACAAATTTAGAAGATTTTGTTTTGATCAGATTATCCTGCTTTTTGTAATGAAGGAAACGTATTGTTGTGGGGAAAATAGGAGCCATATGACCTTTTTTTATTGTCTCTGTCTGATCTGCAGGAAATGACATCTGTGTTTAAGAAGGTTCTGGATCTGACCTACCCGGTCACCTCCATGTTCTCCGGCGCTGCGTTCAACACCAGCATCAGCAACGTCTTCAAGAGCAAACAGATTGAGGTGAGTTCGCTATAGAAGAGGGCACAGGGATAACAACGAATTACTTTCAGCTGATTTAAGATGGTGTAGGAGAAGAAAATGCATCATGTGAAGTTATTATGTTCATCTATGTGGACGGAACATTCTGTGTATGCAGGACCTCCGGATCCCGTATTTCAATATTACAACTGACATCACTGCCTCTGCCATGAGGGTACACACTGATGGTACGTACAGTGTTCTGTTTTTTTATTTATTTTTGTAATTTGACCCTTTAGGTCAGAAAACACTTCCTTTTTGCTTAACCCTCCTGTTGCCTTAGGGTCAATTTGACCCCATTCAATGTGTAACCCTCCTGTTACCTTTATATTTTCTGACATATTTTACCCTTGGGGTCAATTTGAATTAATATTGTTTTCCAAGTTTAAGTGTGATGTACTTTATGTTTGTTTGTTGACTGCCTAAATAGCCCTTTAAATATATAAAAAAGTTGATATTTCTTATATGTTTGACACAGTGAAAAACAGCCTGGGGTCAAATTGACCCGAAAGAACACCGACATTAAACATTGAATGGGGTCAAATTGACCCTAAAGGTAACAGGAGGGTTAAAGTATCATCTGACCATGGTTTTAGATCATTTCTGTTTGATCTGCCGCTGAGATTTCTGTCCCTGATTAGTGAACTGACCCTTTTAATTATTGTTAGTTCAGGTTTGTTGCTCTCAATGAAACACATGGTTCTAAATGGGCTTCCCGTGTTTGCTGTCTGAGGTTCTCTGTGGCGGTATATTCGTGCCAGCATGTCTCTGTCCGGGTATCTGCCTCCTCTCTGCGACCCAAAAGATGGACACCTGCTGATGGATGGAGGCTACATCAACAACTTGCCCGGTGTGTTACGCTCAGTCCTTTCGGTTGACTTCATTCCTCACTGGGCCGTCTTTCTCTCGGGGCCTTGACCATGTCGTAGTTTAACACTCATGTAGGATCGATTGTTTCTCTCTCGCCTGGCTCACCGTAGTTTCTGTTTCCTCCTCTTCCCCTAGCCGATGTGGCGCGCTCCATGGGGGCCAAAGTGGTGATCGCTATTGATGTGGGCAGCCGGGATGAAACCAACCTCACTAATTACGGCGACTCCCTCTCAGGCTGGTGGCTGCTATGGAAACGGCTCAACCCCTTAGCGGAGAAAGTAAAGGTAATTGGTTGATTTTGAAAATGAAGACGCAGACAACCGACTGTGCAAGATGAGTATTGAAACTAAATATGTCCTTTGAATAACAATGAGGATATGTGTGTTGGTGTTTTCTCGTGGTACTGTATGTTCATCTCTCAACTTGTGGTCTTAGGTGTTAAACATGGCAGAGATTCAGACTCGGCTGGCCTACGTGTGTTGCGTTAGGCAGCTGGAGTCTGTGAAGAGCAGCGACTACTGCGAGTACATCCGACCTCCAATCGACAGATACCGAACCCTGGAGTTCGGCAAGTTTGATGAGATTGCCGTAAGTTTGAGTAACAAATACCGAACAAGTTTACATAAAGTTTTCTGGTGAACCCGTTAATGATTTTGCAGTAGAAAAAGTAATAGTGACATGTGAGCGTGTGTGTAATGTAGGAGGTGGGATACCAGCACGGAAAGACTGTGTTTGACGTGTGGACTCGCAGTGGAGTGGTGGACAAGATGTTGAAAGACCGACACCAGGAGGAGTTCCACAACACCCAGAGAAAGAATAATGTAAGTCTGGAGGGAGGGGAAACGTAAAGGAATGCTGTAGCATATATGACAAGAGAGCCATTAGGCCACTTTAATGCAGAGCAACAGCCGAATATAACGATCAACACAGATTGTCATCGCAATTCTGATTCTTGTCTAATTTGAAGCAGCTGACGGGAGACATTTTCAACTCTAATGTCTTGCACTTGTGGTTTAAACAAATCTATTAAGCGTACAACTACAATGCAATCAAACTGATGAGGTCACGAACACATTACCTCAGTAACTGTTCTGCATTGGTACCCATCTGGGCTAAAACAAAGCAACATTCTCTCTTGACATTGGTCGATATCTGTAATCTCATTTGCAGTCCATACATGTTTATCAGCACCATGGGTGTACTATATTTTCTCATTGTATTCTCAATTCTACATTATATCGTAATTTCTTCTTCTGTCGTCAGCAGGCTCATGTTAGCCCTTGGTCTCCACTGCTGTTCAAGTAATAACATTAAAACGATGCATCCCACTGCTCTTAAAGCACAGAGGAAACGGATGTGTTCCACAGCAATGACAAATAAAGACAAAAGAACCAACTTAACAAGGATGGAGAGAGAGACTAAAACCAAATCAGCGTCCCTTCTGCATGCTGCTTATTATTAAGTTATTAAGCCTGGCAGCTAAAATAGTTAAAGCACAATTAGTTTGTTATCTTTTCCAAGATTATCGAGACCCATTGCATGACTGTTTGTTGGCTAAGTCTATTTGAGTATGACTTTCATTAAAATATGAATGTGTTTCCGTGTCTTTTCAGGTATTGTCATGTCCCAACGCTTCCTTTACGGACCTGGCAGAAATTGTGTCGCGCATCGAGCCCGTCAAACCTGCTCTGGTGGATGGTAAAACTACTCGCACACTTTCACGTTGAGCCACGATCATATGTTTATAGAACGCGTGGGCATAGGGCGACTGTGGCTCAGTGGTGAGCAGGGTCCTTTAATCAGAGGGTCGGTGGTTCGACCCCCGGCTCCGCTAGGCCATGTCGATGTGTCCTTGGGGAAGACACTTAACCCCAAAACTGCTGTGAATGTTAGTTACTGCTGATGCGCATGTAGAACTAAGCTCCTCCCATCACAGGGTAGGACATTTAAATATGTTTACCCCCACTGACTGAAATCCAGGAGCCAAAGAAATTGGGGGCACTTTTTTAAACTTGTTTTTTAACCTTTGTTCAAAAGTAATAAATATACTTATTTAGGCTTACAGTATATGAGCAGTTGTCATAGAAATGGCAATAATAAGACTATTATGCAGAAGTCTACAGATAATAAGACAATCATATTCAATGTTATTCTTATTTCTTTATGGTTATTTATAATTACATTTTTTTAAACCACGATTAACAATTATAACTTATTTCTTTGTTTTTTTATAATTCAAAATAATATTAGATTATTTGTGTGTACCTACCTAGTACAGGCAAGACAGATAGGAAACACAAAACAAAGAACAAACACAAAACATTATAACATTATTAGAGGAAATTATGGGGGCATTGTTTGCCCCTCCCCCCCCTCCCCCCTAGTGACTTCAGGGACATTATATTTCTTGGGGGCAGTGTTTCCCCTTTTCCCTCGTGTATTTCCGACGCTGTCCCATTAGTGTGTATGAATGGGTTAATGATGTCACGTAGTGTTGAAGTGTCTGAAAGGTTGGAAGACTAAAAATAATAAAAATAAATATACACTTTTATTAATCCCCAAGGGGAAATTAGTTCTCTGCATTTAACCCATCCTTAGTTATTAAGGAGCAGTGGGCTGCAGCGAGGCGCCCGGGAAGCAGCTGGGGGTTCAGTGCCTTGCTCAAGGACACTTCGACTTGCAACTAATGGGGAGAGCGGGGATCGAACCCACAACCATGCGGTTGCAGGATGGCCCTCTTACCCCACTGAGCTACAGCCTCCCTAAACTATAAAAGCGCTTTACAAGTTCAGGTCCATTTACTATTTACAGACGTGGAGGAGAAACGTTAATAACGGGCATTCTGCCGCTGTCGTTTGTTTTTCGATGCGTTTCCTCTTCCTGTCGTACTAAAAAGCACCTAAATGAGTTAATGAATACATTTTTATCAATTATGTGTTTGACTCAGGCTGGTCCCACGTGCTGGTCACAAAACCACTATGGGAACAAATCTGTGTGCATTCACACCTCAAACTGTGTGTACGCTAAACCACAGAAATATGCATTCCTTTTGTCACATTTCTGAAGACACATGTGCGGGCGCCTGCTTTTGATTAACGTATCTCACTCACGGTGGAGCTGGGTGCACATGAGCAAGTTTCCACTCCCACGGGTGGCTCTGAATCTAGAAAGACCCGTTAACAACCATTTGCATATAAATGGTTTTGTCGAATTCAGTCGCGCTAAGATAAATGTGGATTTATGTCAAAATCTCATTTTTGGGGCTTTTGATTTATTCTTATTGAACAAAGTCTTTTTTAGCTTGTAAAGGCATGATGACAAGCTTGCAGAGAACCGGTCTACCGTACTCTGATCATGCCCCCCACAGTGGGATTTTGTCTTATTTTAACAAAGTCTTGGCTTTCACAATATTAAACTAATCGGCATAAATTCCGAGGACCTGATCGCATATTTGACCGAATATTAGAGGATGACGATCGTCATTTACACTTTATTTTACAGTGGGGGGTTAACGTTAAACTGTTCCACAACATATGAATTATTCTCAACAAACTATACAGACTTTTTCCGACATACATTTTCTGAGATCCTAAATCATTGCACAAGTTGGACATTTTGTGATGTTCTGTAGCTTTGCTTGAGGACATTGTGTCTTACTGGACCTCATTTTAATTGATAACTTATTATAATATCCTTTGCTACGACTTTCTTAGACAAACCACATGACGACCTCATTTAACATACTGTACTAGGTCTTTCTATTACTTTGTTAAAGTACAATACTTTTTAACATACTATACCTTTACATAATTTTTTTAAATATACAATTACTTTTTGGGGATCTTTTATGGAGTTTTTATTAAATTTTGACATACAATAGTGTACGTTTTTATTACAGGGAACTCAAAGTGGCTTCAAATGGATGTTACGGGTCTTAAAAAGGAAATGCAGTGAACCTCAGGATTCCTTTTACATAGCGTGTTGTAAGATGCTGATGTAAAGTAGGAACTCTGCCAATTTCAAATCAAGCTTTGCAATAAAATAGAAGCAACTTTTACATTAAAGTCTTACTTGGCAACCATCTTTAAGTAATACAGCCACATGTGGTTCTCAGCTCTTGCCATCTCTCCTCTTCTGGATAACCTATCAGCATTCCTTCACTTGTCACACTGTCCTGTTTGACTTCTCACAATATTTCACATTTTTGCTTTTCTGAACTATTCACCTGCACACTCTCTACACCACGTATTCCAACTTATTTACTCACGATGTGCTCCTTTGCTTCCTGTTTTGCACTCCTTCCCTTCATCAGAGGAGTCAGACAACCAAACTGACTATGAAGAGGAGGCGATGGAGAGCGCTCAGTCGGACATGGAGCTATACAATCGCTATGGAGAGCACACTGAAGGGGAGGAGACTGCTGACACGGTGTGAACCACTGCATGCACCGCTTAGGGTGGACAGGACGGGCGTTGGTTTCAATAAGAACTTGCAACATATCCTGAAGTTAATTTGAAGACACTGCACAGCCACCTAATTAAACTAAAGCAACTTATTATTTGAATTAACGTGATTCAATCTTTTTTTTAAAGCACATTCCAGTCCAGACGAGATGCAGGTCTATTGGGATCTCTGAGTTTAACTGCTCAGTCCAGCTGTGTTTATATTCAGATGGTTAGATAGACGATACAGAAGAGAACGGGACCCGATTTAGGCTGAAGATTATGAAACGATAGAGACAAATGTCAGTGGTGGAGTAAAGAGATGATCATTTAGAATTAACTGGAGGTGTCCAGCCCATAACACTAAAGAAGAGGCAAGATAAGGAAAATATATTTGACTTCTACAATTACTCAATATGAACAGTCAGATTTGGTTAGGGTAATTGTTTCCAGAATAGGTAACAAATTCTGTAAAAAAAATTCAAGCAAGGGCCAATGATGCTTTATAAAAATACACAAAACAAAGGGAGCTAATTTCCATTCCCACTATTAAGCCGGTGCATTGGACATCGCTCGTGTATCATGGTAGCTGTGCTATTTCAGAAGTGGCCCATTCAGTGGACTCTTATGGATTTCTCATCATTCAATCGACAATCAAATTAGATTAGATGTAAACTATTATCCAAATGAATTTTGAGCTTTTCTTCACTGATGCATAACTTTACTTCTGATTCTCAGGATGAAGAGCTTGAAGGGAGACGTGCAGGCCACATTACCTCACTCTCCAGCAGCCACCCCCAAACTCCCACCATCTCCGACAGTCCATCAAACCAGGAAGTCCTCCCTTAACAGTCCATTAAGAGAAGAACAGTCTTGTGACCCCCCCGCCCCCCCCAGCTCGTATCGCAGCGTCCCCTCCGCTGTACATCCTATGCATCCATATTCTCGAAGAGCAGCTGCAAGTCTAATCATCTCTCACGTCGACAGTCAAGAGCGCTCTCTGCAACTTTACACCAATCACAACGGTCCAGTTGAAGATGGAAGGTTGGCTATACTATTTCCATGAAATATGTATGTGATGCAGCTGAAAGCTCTGACTTTTGGTTGATAACACTTCGACAGAGGCGGTTCATTTAAATTACAAAATAATTTCTCACTTTTCTGTCCTCTGAACGTGGGGATCATTTTGACACATCCAGAGTTCTGCCACACACAACTAATAAAGATTACAATGACACATTCAGAACATCTACATATGATCAAAGGGACAAGAAAAGAGAAGAACAACATTTATTTGTATTTATTTGTGCTAATTTAAACCCTTTTGAAATTCAGCTAAGAACACAGCGCCTCACAATCTCTAAAACTTGGAACAATAACACCAAAACTCTCCCTGACTATTACTTTCCTGTCGTGGTATCTAAACATGCCAGTGGCCACTCCACAGGTACCGTCTCATTCCGGCCAATACAGCAGATCATAATCTTCCCTTTTTGCTGACATTGTTGGAAATGTGTGAATTAAATAATGCGTTTGTTACTGTGGTCTCAAAGGTGTTGCGCTGGACTACATTATATTGAGGTGCATCGCTCTCAATATGATGTAGTCCAGTTCAACGCCATCACTAAATTATAGAGAGTTGAATCTTTTGAAACTGCCGTGAAGATTATCAGATGCATACATAATATATTTTAAAAAAAGTTAGTAAATGCATATTTTCATATTTAAGCCAATAATGTCTACGAGCTGAGCCCTAGATGATTTTATGCACACGCCCCACCAGCTGCACATTTATTCCAAAAAATGCAACGCAATGCAAAAATACTCTTAAACATTTCTTTGTTATATAACCTTATTTAACATGCCTCTTGTCACTTTACTGATTTTAGAGTTAACTTCTTAACCTCAATCGCACCTCGGGCTGCAACTAACGTTTACTTTCATTATTGATTAGTGTGGTATTGTATTAAGTGATTCATCTTTTGTTCTGTATTATGTAATTTCTTAGAGCCCATGGTGACATTTTTTAATCTTTTTTGTCTAACCAACGGTAAAATACCCAAAGATATTTAGTTTACTCAAAGTAATTCCAGGAAACAAATCCTCACTTATCTCAAACTGGCATTTTGCTTCAACAATTAATTGATAATCAGTTAGTAGTTTTCTGTTTAACTGTTTCAGCCCTAATCACTTTTTTACCCGAGCACTAGCGAGACTGCACAACAAATAATTTCGACGAGGATTACTTTATATTTTTTCTGAAAGAATAATGATCAAAATAAATATTGCGCAACACATTATTTTGAAAAACAAATGTCTGTTGTCTGGTCGATTAACTATGTAATAAGGATTGTTCTGCAATTTGTTGTTACTTAGCGGCCAACGCATGTCAAATACAAATATAGCTGCAACAAGTTGATATCAGCCGGCCAGTTTCTGGGTTAGGCTCTAATCATAAGAAAATCAATGCAAAACTTTTGATGTAATTATCTTCCCCCTTGATCGAGCACCGTGTGAGCCTCACCATGTGAGCTGTGATCTCCGCTAATACCGGTGCTACAAGCCTGCAGCCTTACACGTGTAACCGCAGAGACGCCCAGTGGAACCCAATATGGGGATGCCGAATGGCGCTGGTTCAATGGAGTCTCGAGATGTGGGAGCAAAGCAGGCGTTAGTACTTAACCGATGAGGTCATGGTGTTGGGTCGTACTTTTGGGTGGTTTCCAAAAACCAAGCACAATGAATTGATGTTGTCTGGCAGAACGAATGTTTCACTACTTTTATGAAATGAAGTGCTGATGTAATGTGTGTGTGTGTGTGTGTGTATGCCATAAAGTTAAAGTTTTAAAGCCTTAGATGACACATACAGGGCAGAAAACACGTGTGCCCTCATTTAGCATTAGTTTCCAATAATGAATGTTTACCACTAAGCCTGTACTGTATCACATCAGTCACTTGTCTATACTTGTGTTATTTGATAAATATTGTTTTTGATAATCGATTGTTACTAAATAAACTGTTTGTTGTTGTATTCTGTCCCTTTTCATTTTTATACTTCCTGGCTTTGTACTTTGCTGTAAAAGAGAAACGACTCTTTGAATGATGGACAATAGTCGCACAAGAAAACAAAACACAAACGATAATGCCTCTCAGAGCCCTGAGCGATAAGCAGAGCTAACTGACACGGATCAATATCGTATGTATTCTGAATACAAACGTCTGCATGGTGCTGTTCTCCGATGAGGTCAGGCTTCGGCTTTTACAACAACCTGCATCCTGAATCTTTACCAGCTTTAAACTTTCATAAAGCTCTTTTTATTTCAGAACTAGATTGTCAAAAATAATGTTCCTAAAGAGGACCGGTGGTTTGTGATGTCTCTTCTTAGTAAGAATCTGGGATTACATTTCTTGTGTGGTTACGTCTGTCTAGCTCAAACTAATACGGCCTAATTTAACAAAAGCCTGTAATAAATCCTATCTTCATCCGAGTTATGTCAAAAACTAAAAACTCATTAAAAAGTTGTCGTGTAGGATTTGAGTAAAAGTCATACGTCAGAGGTAAGTATGTCATTAAAAAAAAGGAAAAGTATGTCGGAGGTAGTAAAAAAAGTCAGTGTAAAACAAAAAGTAATGTTATAAAAAAGACGAATGTTCCATAAAGTCATAACAATTCATGATATAGCATGTCATAAAGTCATGATATAAAACGTCATGCAAAAGTAAATGTTACTCATTAAATCTCGTAGACCGTGGAGGATGCAACCAGTAACTGACTTTTAGAATCAGAGATACCGACTGGATTAAAGCAAACAGAGATTATCATGACGAAGAGCTTCACACCTGCAGGCCGGTTTGATGCAGGAGCACAAAATGTATGATTAATCCCAATCTATTGATGTGTCCTATAATGAGCTTTTTCAATCCCCACCCTCCCTGGGGAACTTCGACTTGCAGCAGCTAATTAATGAGCATGCAGGAGGGAATTTAGGTCACACGAAGGGAGGAGAGAAGGAGAAGGGATTAAGTGGCACTCTCCTCGATCAATACATCACGGGGAAGAAAGCAAAGAGACAACACATGGGGTGAACGAGTTCAGGCTCCCGGGATGTTCGAGGCCTTACAAGCGGCACCACGGGACGTTGACCCCACTCTGGACTGAATTACTGCGTCAGGCAGCAGGAGAATTTGGAGAACCATTTTGGAAAAATGAGGCCGGGGAAGAGCGGCAACGAGACGTTCCTGCCCTCAAATAGACCGACTTTGATTAATCGAAGCTCATGTGTAACGGTCCACAGCCACGTACTGAATATCTCTTTCCATACATACAGCGCCGCTCTTCTTCCTCCCTCTCTTCTTTCCCTGCAGACAAACTTCAGGGAATGGGGACAAAAATAAATTAAAACAGGTAAGTGAGTCACACTTTCTGTCGCTGTTGTGAAACAAAAAAAATTACTCTGTGACGTGAATACAAAAATAGTGTCGACATGCAGAAAGGTCCCCATCCCAAAATGTTTATAAGCATTACAGAACCTAACATGAGGTGAAGGTGAGCTGGAGACTCTCCGGCTTGGCAGCATTTTATAAATCTAACAATTAATCACTAATAAAACAATTACTTGCAGTCATCCACCAACCACTCTATAGAGAAAAAGATGATGCATTCTTTATTGATTTCCATCAACTAATTGCAATACATTTGATTTTCAATGCGTCTCACTGCAGCTGGTCGGTTCTCACCGTGCTGACGCATGAACGAGGCTCATATCTATTATTCATGAACGGCCACTGAGGAGCAATTCCACACACACATTAGAGAAAAAATAGCAGCTCATTGTATCGTTTCTCGTATCTTTGGCGGAAACATTATAATTTCCTTGTAGCTTAAAGGAGAATTTGAGGATGATGGCTGTGAGAATATACAGGACTGTCTCAGAAAATTAGAATATTGTGATGAAGTTCTTTATTTTCTGTCATGCAATTCAAAAAACAAAAATGTCATGCATTCTGGATTCATTACAAATCAACTGAAATATTAGCCTTTTATTCTTTTAATATTGCTGATTATGACACAGCTTAAAACTCTAAAATCCTATCTCATAAAATTTTTAATATTTCCTCAGACCAAAAAAAAAAGATTTATAACAGCTGAGTGTTTGTCAAGGCTCAGGAAACCCTTGCAGGTGTTTGAGTTAATTAGACAATTCAAGTGATTTGTTTAATACCCTACTAGTATACTTTTTCATGATATTCTAATATTTAGAGATAGGATATTTGAGTTTTCTTAAGCTGTAAGCCATAATCAGCAATATTAAAAGAATAAAAGGCTTGCAATATTTCAGTTGATTTGTAAAAAGAATGCATGACATTTTTGTTTTTTGAATTGCATGACAGAAAATAAAGAACTTCATCACAATATTCTAATTTTCTGAGACAGTCCTGTATTTTGAGACAGATGCAGTCCCAACAGAATAAAACTGATGTGGATTCAGGGAGGATTCACTTGGGATTGGTGAAAAGGACCTCGATAGATGACAATTTGAGGGAAACCAGTTAATTTCAGTGCTTTGTTGAATGGTGAACAATTTGAATTGCTATTCACTTGAATAAAGTCGCTGCAATGGGAGCATGAGAAGAGCACTAGATACTGAAGGACTTACGCACAAGATTTCCTCTGAATGTTAAAAACTATTTGGGGAATAATTCCTGCTGGGGGTGGTTTCAAATGTGCAGAAAGTATTTTAAAGCGGATCGCGTAATCGCTTTAATTTAAACTTCCTGTTTTTCTTGCCTCTGTCAAAACACTGCAAGTAAAAGTGTAACGAGAGCAAACCAGAGGAGACGGATCCAGAAGTCCAGTCGGCTATAACTAGAACAAAATCATGCTACAGCAATACTGCATGTTCATAAAGCAGATATCAAAGGTCATTTAGATAAACAAAAAGCAGTTTGAAGACCCTGGACTCTGAAACAATCTCCACTTCCCACTGTGTTTGAACACTTTACAGACCGAATGGTTCATCAATCATGAAAATAACCATCACTTGCAAACCTGGTTTCAATAGAACTAAAAATCACACAACATTTTAGGCTTTAGGCAGAAGTTCATCCTAAAAGAATTACAGGAGTAGAATTCTCTGATTTATTTGATAACAATAATTTAGGATAGGAATATATAAGCATTTTTTGCTTCTCTCTATACATTTTCAGTCTTTCTGTTTTGTATATTGTGGCAGCTGTGTCTGATTTGGCCTCGGCTGCTGGTGATTGGCAATCACTCAGCAGCCGAGGCCACCCTTATAAAAGCTCCCACTTGAGAGTGGAGAGGGAGAGGTGAGCAGAGGCACGTGATTTGCGGTCTGCTCGGTGTCGTGTGTGCGGAATAAAACATGTCTTTGAACAACACCTCTTGCTGTCTGGCGGATCCTTGGTGCTGGGGGGGGAAACCCACGGGTGGCGGCCTCAGGCGTGCTACATATATGTTATATATATCAATCAAACTTTTATTACAGACTCAAGGTCCAGATAGTACAAAACATTAAAATATAATAAAATACACAATCACAAGTAAAAAAACAAAGAACTACACGTGCTTTAGAAATAGACAGCTGTACCAGTGTCTCCACAGCTGGTAGCGTGTAGTGCTCTATTTTATGTTTGATAAAAACATAATGATCACATTTTCGGAGTCATCAACCCGGCAGATACATTTGTATATTAGATTTCTTAAAACCGCTATAGAATAATATTGTATTGCAATGATTGACTCAATAAAATACACAACAACAACAACAAGCTTTGTGGCAAAGCAATGACCAGAGCCCCGAGTGAATAAATAAGAGACTCCCACATTACTAACATCAGGGTTTGTTTGTTTTGAGTCAGAGCTGCAAGCGCCAAGAAGAGACAGTAGTCATTTAAAAAAACTCAAAGCATATCTGACACTTGCTCCATCGGCTCTGGGCTCTGGTCCAGTAATTTAAGGTTGTCTGTTATCTCGAGATCTTTCCCTTTTCTGTCTGTTTCAATCCGTCTCGGCGTGACTCAGTTGACGCTGCCGCCGCAGGTCTGCACAAGATGGAGCGATGAGAGAAGAAATGAGATTGCCTGTTGTTCCAGGAACATCAACATGCAGCTGTGGCCTCCCTGCACTCGAGTGACGCACATGTATCAGAATTAAATCGGTGCACGACTGAACTTCTCTCATTTACAGGACAGCACTTAAACATCTTCACGATAAACACTCATTTAGTCGACTCGCTCTGATTACCTGGTTTCCAATGGCAACACGTGGACGTATAGATGGAGCCTCCACGGTGCTGCTGTCTGGAATGGAATCAGCTAATATGCAACCAGGCAAACGGGACGCGAGGGTGGAGGAATAAGATGAAAGCCCTCGCCAAGAAGGAAGGATATACTGTCTGAAGCTAAATTGGAATAAAATCTAAAGTGAACGGAGGTCAAAATCACAATTTTAACACTTCAATTACAGAATTTCCCTAAAACGTATATACATTTTGTTAAGATAACTTCTGTTCTGTCTGATATATTATTCTGGTTTACTTCCTGGATCTTCTACACTCTCCAAAGAAATACAAGAAGATTTTCAGAATGCATTCGTGTAGTTTTTTTTGTTGCTATTTCAGAAGTCTTCTCATTTCCCTCCTCTCTAGAAATGAATTCTTTAAAGTCGTGGGAGGTACGATCTACTATTTTATACCCAAGTCAGTTTAAGTATAATCTCCATATTTATTCTTACAGGAGGGTATTAAGATAAATTCATCAGTTTACCCGTTATGTTTATGCAAATGCCTGTCAACAATTAAGTAGTAAACAATATGCAGCCTACATTTTCACACACAAATATTTATTTATCCATAGTGTCAGGAACAACCTCGACCAGCGCTATCCACAAACAGGTGAAACAAGCCCCATTAACACAAGAAAAGAAAACTATCTATTGAAGTGCAATTAGCAGGATGGATGGACCACTTCTTCTCATAATCCCACTACGAGAGCCCTGATAACAGAAGTACAACAGAAAGGAAGGGAAAAAAGCACATTTGAGTACGTTGCCAGCTAAAACTAGAATGGGCACTCGGTAGAGCGCATACCTTCGCATATCACAAGATTGGGCATTGAATTATGGACATTTTGGCATTATTTGCATGCCAATTGGATACAAATTGACCGTGCTATGGTAAAAAGAAGATGTTGACCTTTCCATGACCTTGACCTTGACCTTTGACCCGATTGATCCCAAAATCTAATCAAATGGTCCCCGGCTAATAACCAATCATCCCACCAAATTTCATGCGATTCAAGAAGATTTGGACCGTTTCATGACCTTTGACCTTGACCTTTGACCCAATCGATCCCAAAATCTAATCAAATGGTCCCCGGATAATAACCAATCATCCCACCAAATTTCATGCGGTTCGGTTTAAAACATTTTGTGTTATGCGAGGAACACGCATACAAATAAATAAATAAATACACGGCGATCAAAACATAACCTTCCGCATTTTCAATGCGAAGGTAATAAAAGCATGACTGACAGCATCTGTGGGTGTGGGTACGAGTCTGAGGAAACCCAGGAACAATATGGCTCCAGATTAGTGTGTGGGAGAGCGCAGTGTAAGACGCTCACAGACACTCGGCATCGGAGGTCGGGATGGAAACAAAGATGGAGTCACAGCTGCTGCTGGTCGATGCAGCATCATATTTGGGCCGAGCTGCTGCCTCTTCCAGCGCTCTGCCAGGCTAATAATATCCTGTGAACGCTGAAGATCGGGAACACGAGGTGAGAGCACCTCGCGGCCCGAGTGCATCACCGCCGTTTGCATCTGTGAGATTTTTCTTAAGATAGAAACAGGCTCACAGGTTTTTATAAATCCTCCCACAGAGTTGATCGAGATTATGGAGAGCAGACTACAATGATATTAATCATTTGCATCCGGCTCCTTTAGGTTCGGTCAGACGTACACTACCGTTCAAAAGTTTGGGATCACCCAGACAATTTCGTGTCTTCCATGAAAAATCACACTTTTATTTATCAAATGAATATAAAATATAGTCAAGACATTGACAAGGTTAGAAATAATGATTAATATTTGAAATATGAATTTTGTTCTACAAACTTCAAGCTCAAAGGAAGGCCAGTTGTATAGCTTATATCACCAGCATAACTGTTTTCAGCTGTGCTAACATAATTGCACAAGGGTTTTCTAATCAGACATTAGTCTTCTAAGGCGATTAGCAAACACAATGTACCATTAGAACACTGGAGTGATAGTTGATGGAAATGGGCCTCTATACACCTATGGAGATATTTCATTAGAAACCAGACGTTTCCACCTAGAATAGTCATTTACCACATTAACAATGTAGAGAGTGTATTTCTGATTAATTTAATGTTATCTTTATTGAAAAAACAATGCTTTTCTTTGAAAAATAAAGTCATTTCTAAGTGATCCCAAACTTTTGAACGGTCGTGTATATTTGAGGTTGTTTTTAAATAAATTATAAACTTTTAGTGTACCGGCAAACAGCTGGAGAGGTTGACATGCAGAGGTTTTCAGAAATCAATCGTCATTTTTTATTTGTATGCTTTTTGTACAGTACATTTCTCGTTTGACAGTTCCTTTAGCTCACTTCTTTTGAGCCGTGGGAAGTTGGATTCTCTCCAAGCTTGCATTGAATCAAAGAAATGCCAGATTTCCAGTCTGAGAAACATGTATTCTCCAATCTAGATCGATGTCGAGTGTCTCAACCACCTGGCGTGCTACCCTTTGAGAATAAACCCTCAGAAACATGGCCCTTGTGTGTGTGTGTGTATGTGTGTGTGTGTGTGTGTGCATGTGTGCGTGTGTGTGTGTGCGAAGGTCTAAGGGAGTGCACGGTCTGTCAGCACTCGGGTCTCCCACAGCTCACCCACTCAGCCTTCTGGAGACGCTCGTTTATCACTTTCGCCTCTCGCCTCTCGCCCGCCTGTCACGTGATCCGGGACTCGATGGTCTGCCAGCAGCAGCCCGCTTACATCCATGTTTCATTTCTGTATGTATTCACTCTGATCACCTTTATTTGTCCCCCCCCTGCTGTCCAAGAACTCATTCATAGGTTCATTCATAGTTTATAATCCTGGACTCCCCCCCCCCCCCCCTCCTTTCCATTCCACTCACTCTTCTCATTGCAGGAACAGTCGGCTTTCCACAGAGCATTTCCTCTCTGACATTTGTTGCCAACTCACAGAGGTCTGAGGCGTTTTGGCACAGCTGCTTTCAGAGGCATTCGGCCACAGTGAGTGTCAGAAGGTGATGAATTCATTTGATCGTAAACATGGGGGATCTCTTGTGGAACAGCACGATGTCTACACTACCATAACAATACTTTGGCTATTTCAAAATGTTTTTTTAATTTTATTGTCCAAAATAGAAATAAAGATGTTTGTGTGTGCATGCGCATACTGTGGCCGGGAGCTCCCATCAATTCTGCTGCATTATTTATTTCTTTTTAATTAGTTTTCATGTTTATCACTAATGGCCTCTGACAGAATCCATTCATTACCGTCTGAAAGGGAAGCGTGGGGATTGGATTATGTGCAGCAGACTTTGAGACGATCAAACCTGCCGGACCAAGTGCCACCGACCTGGAGGAGAGGGAGGAGATGGAGGAGAGGTAGGAGATGGAGTAGATGGAGTAGATGGAGGAGATGGAGGAGAGGGAGGAGATGGAGGAGAGGGAGGAGATGGAGGAGATGGAGGAGAGGGAGGAGATGTAGGAGATGGAGGAGAGGGAGGAGAGGGAGGAGAGGTAGGAGATGGAGTAGATGGAGGAGATGGAGGAGAGGAGGATGGAGGGAGAGGAGGAGAGAGGGAGGAGAGAAGGAGAGGGAGGAGGAGAGGAGAGGGAGGAGAGGGAGGAGAGGGAGGAGAGGAGGAGAGGGAGGAGGAGATGGAGGAGATGGAGGAGAGGGAGGAGATGGAGGAGATGGAGGAGAGGGAGGAGAGGGAGGAGATGGAGGAGAGGGAGGAGATGGAGGAGATGGAGGAGAGGGAGGAGAGGGAGGAGATGGAGGACAGGGAGGACAGGGAGGAGATGGAGGAGATGGAGGAGAGGGAGGAGATGGAGGAGAGGGAGGAGATGGAGGACAGGGAGGAGAGGGAGGAGATGGAGGAGAGGGAGGAGATGGAGGACAGGGAGGAGAGGGAGGAGATGGAGGAGAGGGAGGAGATGGAGTAGAGGGAGGAGAGGGAGGAGATGGAGGAGATGGAGGACAGGGAGGACAGGGAGGAGATGGAGGAGATGGAGGAGATGGAGGAGATGGAGGAGATGGAGGAGAGGGAGGAGATGGAGGAGAGGGAGGAGAGGGAGGAGATGGAGGAGATGGAGGAGATGGAGGAGATGGAGGAGATGGGAGGAGATGGAGGAGAGGGAGGAGATGGAGGAGATGGAGGAGAGGGAGGAGATGGAGGAGATGGAGGAGAGGGAGGAGATGGAGGAGATGGAGGAGAGGGAGGAGATGGAGTAGAGCCGTGATGGAAGCCCAGCTCACCCAGTGCCTCCTCAGGCGCCTCCTCCCCCAGCTCCTGCTGGTCGTCTGATTCCAGCTCCCAGGAGAACGAGACGGATGAAAGCAGCGAGAAGTCGGTGACCGTTGAGCCGACGTGAGACCCGACCCCGTCGGTCATCCCGTCAAGCTGCACATGACGAGCGGACAGCAGGACCGAGCGCAGGACTCCGGTGGGACGGAGGAGCTCGATGGATCATGTTTTCTTTGTTGATTTTATTATTTAAAATGTCGGCCATGTTATCCGCACAGAGAATCGTTGCTGCTGTTTCCCATGATGCACGGCAGCAACGCACGACTGTTGGTGTTTGGTTTGTCGTGTGTTACAAACCGGCTACAACTGGATTTCGTTGTCCGTCCCTGTCTTCAATAATGACAATAAACTATGCATATAATCAACTGATTTGTAGCAGGTTTCATATTTAGAATTTTCACCTTCTTATTTTTGTTTGTTTTTAGCGCGCTAACATTTGCTGATAGGAAGTAAACATAAAGTACAAACAAAGTACTATTTCTGACCTAATGATGCTGCTGCATAAGTTAAGAGAGTTGTCACAACTATTCCTGAGGGGAACACGAGTACAAGTCATAACATTTCACCTCAAATAAAAAAAATATTTACTTCCTGGTGGTGCTAGAAAATAAGTAATGGGATCACCAACGTCTTCAGGGTCCATCAACCATGAATTTACCAAATGTACCAAGCCATCGAGCAGATGAGATGAAAACTGCAAATGGCGCTTGAAGTAAATTCAGGGGACCACAGAAGTCAGTTCGCTTAATACGCTGAAGACATTGACATATTTAAACAATTTCACACCAACCATTAAATGGATTCCCTCCAAATGTTGTACAATCTGGACCAAAGTGGACTAACTACCATCCCCTTGAGCCATTCCACTCCATCATGGCTAAGAACTTTAAAGGGTTTCAGAGTGGTGGTGTTATCTAGAAGTGTCAGAGACCTTCTTTAACCCTCCTGTTACCTTTCGGGTCAATTTGACCCCATTCAATGTTTAACGTCGGTGTTCTTTGGGGTCAATTTGACCCCAGGCTGTTTTTCACTGTGTCAAACATAAGAAATATCAACTTTTTTATATATTTAAAGGGATATTTAGGTAGTCAACAAACAAACATAAAGTACCTCACACTTAAACTTGGGAAACAATATTAATTCTAATAATTTTCTGGAGGTTTTAATTGCTGGGGTCAAATTGACCCCGAGGGTAAAATATGTTAGTATATGTGAAGGTAACAGGAGGGTTAAGCATCTGTTTTTATAAACACTTTCCATCGGTTGAGTTAAATGCTCTTCTGGAATTGACAGTTAAAGCTACAACTCTACGAATGTTTCCAGTTGAAGGCGACAAAAAGTGATTCACACAGGGTCAAGTACATTCATGTTGTATGTGTTTTTCTTCGGGTCTTATCTTTTTGTTCCATCCATATCACACTTCACACACCACAGTCTGTGTGTGTGCCGTCTGCATCCCGGTGGTCAGCTGTTCTTTGTGTCCATCTGTCCGTATCGCCCTCCGGTCGTGGTTGTTGTGCAGGAGGAGAGCCGCAGTACACCGCGGAAACACACGAGAAGAGCGAATCAAGCACAGGTACATTTCTCTGAGTAAACAGAGTCAAACGGGCCTCCCTAATTCATCCGTCAGCCTCTGGGAGGACAGCCAGCCCTGGCCTCAGCCTCCCATTCATCTGCAGCGTAACGGCACTGAAGCCCCATTCACTCCGGGCAAGGCTCACATTTACCCAGTGGACATATTTCCAAGGAACCACTCAGATTAGTTTACCGTCTAATACCTGCTAACGCTGCAGGAACTACAATAGTTTCGCTGGATCTGCAAATAACACATTCATGCTGTTGTAGTCATAAATATTGACAAAATAATACGCCTTTTTTACGCTGTTACCCCGTTATTGTCTTGAGGTGATGCCATTGAACAGCGACCTTTTTAAAAAGATGTTCCTGTCCGTGAACACAAGAACAAGGATTTTAGATTTAGCTGCCAAACAAGTAACCATTTTAATGAGAGAAACAAATTCACATTCCTTTTCACAGCCTCCATGTTTACCTTCGCATTGAAAATGCAGAAGGTTATGTTTTGATCGCCGTGTATTTATTTATTTATTTATTTGTACGCGTGTTATTCGCATAACAAGAAAAGTTTTAAACCGAATAGCATGAAATTTGGTGGGATGATCGGTTATTATCCGGGGACCATTTGATTAGATTTTGGGATCGATCGGGTCAAAGGTCAAGGTCATGGAAAGGTCAAAATCTTCTTTTTACCATAGCACGGTCAATTTGTATCCAATTGGCAACTAATGCCAAAATGTTCATAATTCAATGCCCAATCTTTTGATATGCTAAGGTATGTGCTCTGCCGAGCGCCCATTCTAGTTGTTCAAGTTTTACAGGTTGATATCCCCAAAACTTTCCTCACCAAGGCGGTGGTTTTCGGCGTCTCACTTTCAAATGTCTGATGTCCATTTCAAGACAATTTGACAAACTAATCATGAAAATATGAATTAGTGAAAGCCTTATTTCAAAGTGACGCTTTAAAAAATGGCCAGCAACAAAGCATAATGTGATCTGCTGTCCAGATGAAACATCGACCTGTGCACAGGTTCCCTCTTTCTTCTCATCTATTCCATTTCCCCATCTCTTCTCACTCTACACATCAGCTCTTTAAACAGTCTCTCCTTCACCTCTCAGAGAATCAAACCACTGCTCTACAGCAGACCAGAGAGCGCAGGAATCTATTAAGCCCCATAGTGGAAATATGTCACCTGGGAGTCGATGTTACGAGCGATTTAGTATGGAGGGAAGAGGGTGGATGCAATGGAAGAAGGAGGTGTGCTGCAGTACCAAGGTGAGACAAGGTGGGGATAGACATGGGTGTCACGTACGGAGAAGGCCTTCCCTCTTCCTTTCTCACACACAGAGGGAGAGAGAGAGAGAGGGAAAGAGAGAGAGAGAGGAAATGTCATTAGTCTCAGAGGTGATTCAGGACCAGTAATGAGTTTGGAGGACTGCCCTGTTAGAGTTATATAACCCTGAACAACAACATCGTAAATCCTCCTGCTTACACAGCAGTGGACAGATATACATGGCATGTTCATTCTTTTTCAATTTCATTTGACGAGATGTTTATTGTTTTGCACCGGCTGGTTCATATCATGAAGAGCCACTGAATCAAAGTGTTGATTTGTTCATTTTAAGAACAAATATTTGGAGACAGCATGTTGACTTATATACTGTATGATTAAAAGACTTCTAACACTTCTAAAGTACAATTGAAACTATCAAATGTTGTACATGCCTCGTACATTAGAGGAAACGGTGAGTTAGTGCATTAGTACAGCTGTAGATATGAATTTGTTTCTTCTTTTCATTCAAATATACATTTGAGGTCATAACATGTGACACATTTATGGAGTTTAAAATTGAAATCTAATAGATTAGGCATTTTATTTGATATAAAGATTGTTGTTTTATAATCTGTAATTGATTTATCGAGGTTATTTAATCATAGTCTGGTTGTAATGGGTCTATGAGACACACTCACTCACCCAAAATATACAATATATATTTACTTTTTTAACCTGATTTTTTCTCAATCAGCTTCAAACAGCAGTGATATTCTACATTTATATATATTTTTTAGATTAAGATATTCAGTATTAGTATTTAACACATTATAAGCACATGAGTGTTTGTCTGCCGCGTTGACATTAAATTTAAAACATCAGCGAATGTTTAAAGTGCCGCAGGTTGGCCAGATACTCTCTTCACACACACACACACACACACACACACACACACACACACACACACACACACACACACACACACACACACACACACACACACACACACACACACACAAACACACACACACACACAAGCTCCCCGTGTTTTAATGAGGTGCTTCTGTATATTGGTTATGGCATCTCATTCATTTTGCAGTTTCTGCATCATTCAGTGAGACTGAATGGGTTTCTTTAATATTTTCTATAGAATGATTTGGGGGCATGCTGCGCTGCAGATAAAGCCAGCAGGGAGCAACAATAAGAGCAGATAGTATTCTGTCACATTACATTTCAGAACCATTTACAGAATCAATTGTGTTATATCCTCTCATTCTGAAATATATAAAATGGGACGCTGACTATTTGCAGACCATAGTTTCACATTAATGTTCAGCAGACCCAAATTAAGATGGTAGTAGTATAATAATACTAATAGTGATTATATGATGTACACGTACATATTATACTTGTACTATGTCATTTCTATGATATGGCTATTTCTTTCCTCCTGTTTAGCAACTTAACAATACATGTATCAGTTTGCCAAGCCTTGCATGTTGTATGTATTGATCCAACTCTCCCATTATTCCAGATTAAAGTATTGTGAAAAGTAGTTTCATGTGTAAATATATGCAAAGTGCGATGTGTGAGGAGGAGGTGACTGTCTGACCTTTTCGCTGAAGGGGCTCTTCTCTGCTTCACTGTTTGAAAAAGAGCCTTCCTTTGTTGAGCCGTCTGCGGATGACAGTGATGAGACAATCCTTTGCTCTACAGGCAGCTCTCCCCGTCAGCTGTGTCAACATGCAGAGAGTATCAAGTACTTACGGTGCTACTGAAGCATTTGTATTTGTGCAGCCAATATCAAGGTTTGAGTAAATGACATCTAAACTTTCTCCAAAAACTAATGAAAAATAATAATTAACTTATTATTCCTGAGACAATTGGTGCAAAATGCTTATTCCGACTGGTCTCAGGCGAACAGATTCATTTAAAACATTTATTTGATGAGGACTACATTATTCCAAGTGTCAGATGAGCAGGCCAGAGGAGCAGAGGATGATGACTGACCAGACAAACACCAGAAAGAAGGATGAACACCATGACGGATGTGATGGGGAGCGGACGCAGTGATATTTAAGCGTTGCCATTTCCTGTGTAGTGACATTCCAACGTCAAGCAAACAAATTAATCTTCCACATCATCTACAGGTTCCGATGGCTTATTTATAACACTGCTGTCTGAATGTCAAAGGTGCGTGGGTGGATTACGTGACCGCGGGGATTCCCGTTGACAATTACCATCCAGATACCTTTGTCCAGCAAGGAAGAGAACAGACATGGAGCGATGGCGGATGAGTCACGGGAGGAACCACCCTCTGATGAAGCTCATGTCTTCTGGTGATAAATAATGAGGGCTGCCCTAAGTCTCTGGGGGGGAGGAGGAAGTGCAGGTTCACTCTTTAAAACACAGGCGGACACTGACACCCCTTTTCAGGGGAGAGTTATTCTCTCTCCCTCTTTGTCGAACATTTTATT
This sequence comes from Pseudoliparis swirei, assembly GCF_029220125.1. NCBI lineage: Eukaryota > Metazoa > Chordata > Actinopteri > Perciformes > Liparidae > Pseudoliparis > Pseudoliparis swirei. The sequence goes on along the minus strand of NC_079402.1, from coordinate 10,942,544 downwards.
TTATGAGTCGGTTTCATTTCCCTCTGGCTCTCTTTACCCCTGCTATTAAGTTTGTGTTTCCCATCTGCCCACTTACCATCCTCTATTTTTAAGTATCTCTTCTCTCCTTTCTTTCCAGACATCTTTTGCCAAGACTCTGCCAAATGTTTTTTCTAGGTCACTGTCAACATTAGCATTCACGGGAGTCATTTGAGTGGTTCTCCTTCCAGTTCTGGAGAGTGTCTGGTTTCAGCACCATGGACAGCAATGCAGACTTTTACTTCCACAGGATTTTTATAACCTTATTTATGTAACTTTGGTAAAAAATCCTTGGAGTTCTGAGAACATTTCAATCACTTACTTAATGATGTCACGGCATTGCTAGAAAGTTTTCCACTAAGTCTGAAGTTTCCACATGAAGATGCTTGCACCAGACCTGCACTCCATTTGGATATTACATATAATCCTCAAACTGTAATTCTGACTCAGTGTCACAGTTCAGTTATTACATTCACATGCCCACCCTACTGCACTCGCTCTCTTCTGTATTACCTCGTCAGCACAATCACCCTCACCTGCCCAATCTGCTGCCCTCCCCATATCAGCTAATTCAGTGCACCTGGTAGTCACACCCACCTCGTCAGCTCTATTACTCTCACCTGTCCACTCTGCTGCTCCTACCTATCCCTCTAGTAGATAAGCACAAGGCCCGGCTTCACTCACACTCACTGCCAGATCCATCTCTGCAGACCGTCCAGCAATTACGTACTGGACTCTCCCGTTGCCAACCCTCCCCGTTAGATCTCCCTGCCTTGTCTCTGTCCCGGTACACCGCCATAGCCTTCTTTCCCCGACCACGAGAACTGCCTCAGCTCCCTATGTTCCCTCTGTTTCCTGTCGGCTTTCCGCCGTAAGCAGATCCTTGACTGTTTGTGTTGTGTAAAGTCTACCTGGATTAAAGCGTGTTGAAACGATTCACGGATCCTGTCGTTCTGCATCTGGATCCTTAACACCCCCGCTGTTAAACAGAGTTTGCAAATGTCTTCTCCACTTGTGGCTTTCTTCGGCTTTTTCCTTTCAGAGAACAGATGTGTCATAGGGCTGTGCAGGTGAAATAGGGATCTACTATGAAGAAAAAAAAACAATTTAACTGCAGATTTTGTAAACTATAAAAGAAGACCATCAATCACTGCTTTCATACAGTATGGAGTTTTCAAAGAAACAATGACAGTGATGGAGCTCAAAAGAGGCCACATGATTTGATACTGCAATTGGCAATTTAAAAGTCAGTCAACAAGCTATTTGAAAAAAACTGACAACAGCCAAACAAACTGTCAGCAAAGATGAATCATAAGATACGGTCTGGCTATTATTGTAAGGCTTTTGTTAGTTTAGTGTCCCATACCAAACAATTCCTATCTAAATTAACTCCATACAACCTCTGTCTGATCGTGACTATAAAATAATGTTAACATGACATTGTCATTTTAAATTGAGCAATTTGTTAAAAGCCACATTACCTTAATTCCTAAAGTAATTTATTGAGACAGACTAACAGCTTATTTAAGCGGCTGACCTTGTTCTTTGGTTTATTTGCCACAAGCTCAGTTGGCTCTGAAGAAAAAGTGTAGAAACAGCGAAAACAGAATTACTGCACCAAAAAGGATTTGTGGTTTGGACTTTTCAATCCTTATTTAATGGAGGAGCAATATATCAGAGTTCAATCAAGAATAGCCATCACTGTATTTTAGTATTTACAAGGACAAGTCCTGACAAAAACATTGTTTGGCTTTGGCAAACTGCAGGATGAAAACCAAAGCCACTCTTAACAGATTTAAATAATGTTTTCCCCTTTGTGGATAGATCTAATTGTTTTTTAGAAGCTGCAGTAATGGGACATAATATGTTTTTGATATGTGATATGTTCTGGTAGTTAATTTAAACTGAGACCCGAGTCCTCTCAGCCCCCGATTGTTGTTACCCTCACACCTACAAACACACTGGTTTCTAGTCTATCCTTATGGGGCTCTATACATCACATGACTTTGCATCATTTTAACAACACATTTCAGGCTCTAAACTGAAGTTATTACAGATTAAAGAGTGTTTTGAATGTGAAACAGTGCACCAGTCCTAATGTAAAGTATCACTCACGATTAGCAGGCTGGAGGCAATACTTTCGAAGGATGCAGCACACACAAATGTACTTATTTGTTCTATTTTTGCCTCGTAGTTGAAGTCAATATTTTTCCTTGTGTGGTGTTCATATTTTTTTTATTCAGCTGGTATTTGTGGCGAGGTGGATCTGATGCATTTTTGTTTTTTCAATTTAACACAATCAAACAATTTTATGTTAAAATACTCAACATATGTTAACTTCATCCCAATCACAGGCAACATGAACAGCATATATGGTTAATATTTGCCCTTTACTTTTGTGAGATCACTTTTTTTTAAATTTAATGTGCTTCTCGTGTTTTTTTAAATAAAATGTAATAAACAAGAAAATCTCCTATAATTAAGATAGGAGTGCTGCTCCTCGCCACAGATTCACCCACCCCTGTGTAGTATACTCATGAGTACCACATTATTGCCTTTCTTTGGCACATAGGATACAAAAATATGGAAGAACCGACAGGCCTGTTCTGTGTATCAGCATGGTGGGAGCTCAGACAGTATTTTTTTGTATTGTTCCCTCAGCTTCTTCTTTAGCAGCTCCTGTCCCAGCCTTTACAGGGTAAAATAAATGGTTGCATGTGATTTTGTGTCCACTGAGTCCCTGAGTCATGTCCAGGACAACTCTCATTCCTTGATTTATGAGTGGCTCCTCCAGCAGTCTTCCATTTTAGACTTGTAAATTTCAAGCATATGAGGAAGTGGCTTCACAGGCAGCCCATATCTTTATGAAAGAAGACCATTCAATTTCACAATTTTACATTCATATTTCTTCACTTGCTGGCTGATGCCGAGCGTGTTCTGGTCCGGGGTCTGGCTGCTGACAGGCTGGTCCTGGGTCTCGTCTTTGGAACTAGCTGCTGCTCAATCTCATCCTCTTCTTCAAAGTCACTGTCAGACTCTGAATTTTCATAAATGTGATCCTCACATTTTGAAACCTCTTCCTCATCATCAAAAGCTTATCACAAGGATTAAATATTTGTATAAACTCATTTCTGTACCAAAATGCCAGTATGCAAGAGGCACTGGGGTTGGAAGAAGAGGACATTGGGACATACCTGCAATAAGGTACCTCAAGGGTGCCTGCCCAAAACCAAAAGAAATCAGCAATAAAGAGGTGAACAGATTGATGGACTTTTGATTGCCGGCAATTCCGCTTGGCTCCAACTCGGCAGACCCACAGTCATTTCTGATTATCACGGCACAAGTGCCCGTACTCATAGAAGGCCATTCGACTCTGAGTGCCAGCCAAACCATTCCCTGACCTTTGGGCAACCTCATGTGGTCGTCCAAGTCCTGGTACCTGGCTAACGTCCCTACCGGTCTGTTGTATATCTCCGTAACGTAGGCTTCCGAGATCAGGCATAACGCCCCACCCTCGCAGAGTCTCGTCCAGGCTTGGCTCCCGATCTGTGGATGACAGAGAACTTAAACTCTTGCAACGAGATAAACCATCTCCCTAACTTTGCATTGGTTAATGTTGTATTGGCAATCCACTCCAGGGGAGCATGGCCGGTCACCAGTGAATTGGCGTCCCTAGAGGTAATAACGAAGGCGCTATCCTTGTTCCCTTGTGTTCAGCTTTTGACTGATGTAGATAATTGGGTGCGCCTCACCTTGAACTTCGTGGTAGAGTCCTGCCCCGATGCCCACCTTTGATGCATCTGTTTGAACAATCATCTCCCGGCTGAAGTCTGGGGTCAACAATACTGGCTGTGAACTGAGAGCCCCCTTTAGGCCCTGAAAGGCCTGTTCAGCTTTTTCTGTCCACTTAACCCTGAGTGGCTGGAAGGCTTTGGTTAAGTCTGAGAGGGGTTATTGTTATTATTTAGTGTGTGATGCTTCCTTAATAATTTCAAACTGTGTATGAGATGAAGTCAGAAGATCTTCTGATAGCGGATGAATAACGACTGAATTATATTCTTTTTGGTTAAGCCGCTTTAGATCTCCGACGCCATCGGTGTGAGACAGCCGCTCTCCATCTCCGTGTTTCACCACGGCTCATCGAACAGTGATGAAGACGAGCTGCTGCAAATAGTGCAGAAGAACTTCCACTGACCTCAAACTCCACGCAGAGAGAAAGGTGGAGGCTGATCTGAGCGATTGTGTCACCTTGCGTTTTTGGAAAAGTGTGGCGAGGGACTATTTGGGTTGACTTGAGTTGCTTATTAATATATAAGCAGTGTGTGCACTGTAACATTTAGAGGTGTCCAAACTTGTTTCACTCAGGGCCACATACTGAAAATATACAAAAGTCTGGCCACTAGAAGTGAGGTATATCGTTTCACCTCCATTAAAGTTAACAAAATGAATTAAATTAGGTAGATGATGCTTTTATATATTTTAATATGTTTAAAGAAAAATGTGACGCTGCGCTTTGGACTGAAGGATGCTGGCAGTCAGGAGTCAGTTTGGGGATTGAGATGCGAAGGACATCGCTGCCGGTCCTTTTGGTTCTCAGCCAGCTTTTGTTCAGAGTGAACAATAAATGTTTGCTAACAGACTCATCATTCGTTTTGCGTGATCAGAGGAAACTTGGCCTTTTCCAAGCTCTGGGAGAAGTCTTGTCGGGAGAGAAGCTGAGGCTGAATTTTCAGAGAATCATCACACTGCATTTCTGTCGGTTCTAATTGCAGACTCTTCCACTTCTGCATCCATCTGCCTTTTTAGCAGAAAGATTTACCTCTGGAAAAGCATATTGATTTCAGACAGCGTGGGCAAGAGTGCAACATTGAAGTTGCGTAGTCTCAAAGAGACGGAGCTTCGCACAGAATGCTTTCATGTGGTCGTAAAGTTGTGGTACAAGCTGGTGTTTGCAGCCTCTTGTTCAGTATGTTGAGATGATGAGCAAGATCAACTCGAAATTACAGGTCTGCCAACCATAGGGGGGTCACTCAGTTCATGAAGAGGTCCTTTTCCAGCGCAGCTCAGGATGATGGAGATGGTCCACATCCCCAAGCTGGACTGTCTTGGCACAGAGGGTTTCTCGGTGGATGATACAGTGCATTTTAACACCTTCACCTCCACTCTCTTGCACCTTAGCACACACCATAGAGGCCATTCCTCTGCGCTCGCCGGTCAAAGCTGGAGCCCCACACAGCTTGTCGCATTTACGTCCCATCCTGTCGATTGCATCCGACACGGTTTTAAACACGTCCTTCCCCGTTGTTGTGCCCTTGAGACTCCTCAGATCTAGCAGCTCCTGCGTAGTGCAAAAGTTATCGTCAATTCCCTACAAACAAATGTACAGCTGAGCGGTGTCTGTGCTCTCGTCACACACAACTGAGTACAAATCAAAAGAACAAGCAGCATCTGACACTTGATACTTAGCTGACAAGTCTTGGAGTTTCTGGGCATCTTTCTGCATATTTTCCTCGCACATTGTCCCTGCAACTTTAGTGAGGCACTGTTTTAGGATGTTTCAGTTGGATAAAGGTTTCCCGTGGCTTTGAGTATTTAGCTGCCATTTGCTTAACTTTCTCTTCTTGCTCGGGACCAGTGTAAGATGTGGAGGTCTGATGCTTGGTTTCGTAGTGTCATTGTATATTATAATCTTTTTTTTACAGCAACAGTTTCATTAGAAATCAAACAGACACACTTCCCCTTGACTTCTTAGAAAAAATATTAATTTTCCCTTCATGTCTGCCATATTTGGTCATCTGCGGCAACACCTTTTCTTCGATTTCTTTTGCAAACATTTCCAGTAATATTTTTAGTTGTATAAAACTATGTTGTACTATATTTCTAGGTCAGATCTCCGAACCATCTGCAGTGAAGAGCTATGTCGATTCAATTAAATTATTCCACTTTTCTGTAAATAAATGCTTCAATTTCACATCACATATTTTTCTCAAAAGAAGATTAAAAAGGTTCATTTCCATGACAAAATCGAGACAACACAAATATATCTTGGCTATGTTGAACTTGCTGTAAAGGCCCCTGGAGAACCTACAGGAAAACATGGCTGAGACCCCTTATGATTTAAAGCTGGGGTTCAGAGGAAGGGGCTTACTTGCACATTGTGTTATGCTATAAGCGCCATCTTGGATACAGGTGGTTGTTCCATTGACTACTCCGCGTACATCACAAATCCTTAAAAATATAAATAACTAATTGAAATTGGTTCACTAGTTATTGGAGAGGTTGTCTTCTCATGTTTGATACCTGTGCAATTGATTTTATAAAATGTTTTCACAGAGCCATGATGTTCAAAATAATGGGATTTGAGGTCTTGTATTTTACGCTGTTGTATTTCTCAGTACTATTCATTGACATACGCATGTAGAAATAACACATATTTAGGCTAGAAACAGATCAAACTGCCTTACACCATGTGGTTCTATTATCAACATGGGGATGTTTTCACATTGCTCCTCTGATGCAGCGTCTCAGTCAGGTTACTCATTGGGTTTTTTGATAGACTTCAGATTGAGGGATCATACGTAATCTGAAACACATAGCCATGCAGCCATAGAGCCAGTTAACTACACACACACGCCCACACACACAAACACACACAAAAACACTCAACCCACCTTCTCTCTCCCAGCCCACGGATTTCACTATCCATCATCTGCCCATGAACATCTCTCCTCACTAGCACACATTTCGGTGCCTCGCTTTTTGTCACTTTACTGCTGCCATCCATCTCCTCCAGACCCTCTCTGCCCTGTCAGGTGAATAGGGTCATCACTTACAATTAGATAAGTGGTAGATTTTTGATGCCCCTTCTTTGAAAAGAAAGGGTTATACTTAGTAAATTAACAAACATATGGATGTAGATGTCAACCTTTTCTTCTGTCCATTTTAATATTCGTAAAACTCTTCTTGCCATATTTTTAACCCTCAAGCTGTATTCCCCTTTGCTTTCTTCCAATCGCTGTCTTTCTTCCTCATCTTCAAAACAGCCTGCCTCAAGAGAATATGGTTTACTGCAAAGGTCCCTGATGGTATTATGAACTAGATAAACGTGTTCAACAAACATGCTGTAGGCTAAAGATTGCTGCACAAGTAACCTATTTGCACAAAGGGCCAGTAAAGCTTGTGATTGTTTTTCTTGACATATGAAAGCCATGGAAGTGGTAATGTAGTCGGTCTACTAGCAAGGTCAACGTGTCCATGATTGTCCTTTCTTCTCTCCGATAGCTTACTTGTTATTACTAAAAGAGACGAAGCGTCTACAGCCATGCGAGCAGCTCTGTGAGGCTGTACTGAGGAACAGTGGTGCTGTGAGCTTCATGTTATACTCAGCAAGCTAACATGCACACAATGACAATGCTAACATGCTGCTCTTTAGCAGCTGTAATGTTTATCATCCTAGATTAGCCTATTAGCATGCTATCATGTGCTAATTTGCACTAAACTCAAAGTAAAGCTGAGGCTGTTGGGAATATCAATATTTGATACACTAAGCACGTCATTATTGAAATTTAAAACCAATGATGGATGAAAATGTTTGCGATGACCGAAGTAAAAAATATGCATCATCTCCGAGCCATGAATATCTATAGCTACCAAATGTTGTGGCGATCCACAAGACTGTTGACCTGCTGGCAACGTTGGAGGCCAAGTCAAAGGATCGTTAAAGTCGAGAGGATTCATCGCCTGAGGATCTTGAATATCTCTAGCCTACCAAATCTGACAGTAGTCAAGATATCTCACTCAAACCCAAAACTGTTTAACTTATGATATCACTGGAAGATAAGTCAGAGGATTACGAAAGTCATAGGGGATCATCTTCAGGAGACCATGGATGTCTGTACAAACTTTCATGGCAATCGATCCCATACATTCTGAAATCAGTCCGGACCAGAGGGCTGGACTGACTGCGCTACGTGGCTAAAGCACTGCAATGTAATGATACAAGTGACACCCCACTAATCCAAATAGATAGACTGACCTACATTGTTGGATATTGAAAAATGCTTTCAACCCAACTACGGTTTGTTGTTTCTGTAGATGCTGCCCTTTTTCTCTACTTATGGATGAATTTTAATTTCTATTTTACATTACTAACTCTAGTTTCTCCCCGGAGTCCTTTTGACTTCACGTCTCATGGGGTCATCGGACCTTATGAGACGGCATAGATCCTATCTGCCTGATGGATCATCGAGGTCTGGATCGTGGAATATGCCTACTACCAACTATGCCATGGCCCTGCTGAGACTCCGCCCACTCCTCCTCTCTACCTCCATCTGCCTGATGGATCGTGGAGGTCTCGATCGTGGAATATGCCGACTACCAACTATTCATACACTCTGTCAAATTCATTGATTGTGTTGTTACTGTGTTTTAATTTGTGTATAATGATTCATTCTTTACACATTACATTTATTGCACCTGTCCATCCTGGAGAGGGATCCTCCTCTGTTGCTCTCCTGAAGGTTTCTTCCTTCTTTTTTTCTCCTGTGAAGGGTTGTTTGAGAGTTTTTCCTGATCCGATGTGAGGTTCTGGGACAGGGATGTCTATATGTACAGATTGTAAAGCACTCTGAGACAAATTTCTAATTTGTGAAAATGGGCTATACAAATAAACTGAATTGAATTGAATCGAATTGAATTGAATTGCACAACATCAGGAGAATACGTCCTCTTCTTACTCAGAAAGCGGCACAGGTTCTGGGCCACGCTACCTGCTGAGGCCATCCGACCTCTGCAGCTCATCCAGCCTGCAGCAGCTTGACTGGTCTTCAACCTCCTTTATTTCACCCACACAACTCCGCTCCTCCGCTCCCTTCACTTTATCGGTGGCTGCCCGCATCCACTTCAAAACATTGGTGTGTCCGAACCGTGCAGCGAATGGATCGGGTCCCGTCTACATCCAGGACATGGTCAAACCTCTCACCCCAGCACGGTCACTCCGCTTGGCATCTACCAAGAGGTTATCACTCGACAAAATCCAGACTGTTTGGTGTCCTGGCTCCTCAGTGGTAGAACGAGCTCCCCACTGACATCAGGACAGCAGAAAGTCTCTACGCCTTCAGTCTGAAACTAAAAACACATCTTTTCCAACTATACCTTGAATAAAAAGATTAGCACTACAGTGGCACTTGAATGGCATTTTTGTAGTTTGGCTTTCTTTAATACATGTTACTTTCTTGATTCTAGTTGTTTTGAGTTTATACTCAATGGTTGAATGCACTCATTGCAAGTCACTTTGGATAAAAGCGTCAGCTGAATAACATGTAATGTGTTTGTAATGCGTGTATTATAATGTTTGTTTCATCAGGAAGATGCCAGAAAAACAGCTGTTTTGCACGTATTTTCTCACGAATCGATTAAGTCTCATTTAAAATGTATGTGACAGCAAAATGTGTTTGTGTACAGGTTTGATTTGATCACTGTGATTCAGCAAAACAAAAACAAGACATTTTCTAGCTGCTCTGTGAGACTGCACAGGGTGGGTTTGTGCTAAATGCTAACATAAGCATCTCAACATGCTCACTCTAACCAGGCAGCCACCCAGTAGCACTTTGAAAATTGAACATTTTAAAAATATATGCGTGTTTTCATCCAGTCATTGGATCAACAAGATAAGCAGAGGGTAGGGCTAACTCGTGGGACAATTGTATGATTTCAGAAGAAGAAATAATGTGAAAAAAACTAAATATGGTATTTAAGTTGGTTTCAAATTTCCAAAGTTATCAAAAAGGCAAATACGTTGTTAGAAAATGACAACTTGGTTGTATTGTTCATTAATACGTAAATATTTTCTAAACAAAATCCGTATTTGAGAAAAAAGATCGAGTGCCCCCCTGCAGTTGTAACCGTTAGAGACTGAAATATCGATCTGTTTTGTCAGGGTCAAAGGAGACACTAATTGGGCAGATGTGGATTTATGGCCGCATACGTCTTTCTTGTCATCCCATTCTCACTACGCTATCGTTCCTTTCCACATCCCTTTTCAGCTTACACCACAGTGCTATCCCACCGTGTGATGGCAGACACATCACTGCAGTCCTTTTATAGAATGAAAGAATGAATCTCTTCTTTCATTCATCCTTTTGTCTCTCTCTTTCTCTCTCTCTCGCTCTCCCTCTCTCTCTCTCTCTCGCTGTCATTCCTTTGAATTCTCTTCTTCCCTGTTTGGGATTTCTGCTGTCCATTCGTGCATCCATTCATCCCTCCTTTCAATCATCCCTCTTCTTTTTTTTTGGCTTGCGTGAGGAGCTCCATCATCCCGTACTCTTCATTCATTCATCCCTCCATCTCTCGTGCTCATCTACAGTACATCCACACATAGCTCAGTCTCGTCAAAACTGCCTCGAATTATTGACTGCTTAATGGCCTCCAGCAGCACGCACCAGCCCAGCGGCGCTTTGCTTTATTTATTAATCTGCAATCCTTTTGTCTTGTATGCGTGAGTGCGTATGCTTGCAGGAGGAGCATGTATATATATATATATATATATATATATATATATATACCCATTTAAATTTATATCTTAAAAGATATAAAGCACATTCAGGCTGCTAGTGAAATTACCTGTGGGTTGAAAGATTGACTGATCGGATGTTTAAAGGCTAATCAACTGTCACTCTCTGCAACCCTGTGCATCTATATGATCAGATGTGCTAACTTGCAGCCATTGTTGTACTTTTTTGCCTTTTCTGGCTTGTGACCTCTTAAAAGAAAGCAGAGTGTACTGTGCTGCATGATGGGAGCGTTGTGGATCCCTGATCCAGGAAAGAAGCCTGTGCTTAACTGCACCTCTGCTCTATGCAAGGAGATACCTGCTATGATCTCTCTGTCTCCGGCACTCTTTTGAATCCTGATCACGTTTGCCTGAGAAAATGAAAAACATCACAGTCTAAAGCTATTGTTATCATGCTTTTTGAAGTAATGCTCACAGAGCACTGCAGTGTCTCAACCTCAATCCCTCTGTCTTTTCCTGTGGATGAGAACCATTTCGACGTGAGAGAGGGGGGGGGGGGGGGCAAAATGACCGTTTCCATAAAAGATACGCATAATAATCATAAGGCAGAGGTTCCTTTGCTTGAATGGCACCATGTGTCCCTTGCAGAGTACCTGCAGGCCCCACCCCCCTCCCCTGATGATGATGATGATGATGATGATATCACCACCCCAACCTTCTTGCCATTGCATTTTCAGATCAATGAGAGAGGCAAATAGGATCGTGTATTTTCAGTCACACGCTGACAGTTGTGCAGCTAACCCACGTGCTCATATCCAGAGAGCGAGAGCGCGAGAGAGAGAGAGAGAGCGAGAGGGAGAGAGAGATCTCATTTTCGTGCATCCTTGGCTCTGCAGACGCGTGCGTGACATGCTGTCTGCTCCCGGATTTTCAGTGAGCTTTTTTTGCGGGTTTTATACAGTTTTCATTGGCGCATTCCCTCCGTCCGCCGACTCTTTGGAATGAACCGTTTCCCCGTCGGCGTCGTGTCCATGTCAGCATGGGAGCTGCCGTGTCCAAAAGGAAGAATTTAAGAAACGATGCGATATCCTCTGTGGCGGCAAAAGTTAGGTGAGTATCACGCGGACGCTCTCCGCGTTTCTACCCATTGAACAGCAGCCGGGGGCCGGTGGGGGTGGGGGTGGGTGGGGGGACTCGAGTCGACAGCCTTCAGGCGCGACCCAAGCGAAGTTGCCATGTATGACAGATGAATCGCCACTGCGCTTTCCTGGGTACTGCTAGTCCCAAATTTGTAATGCGCGGCGAGGCTCGTTGAGCCTTTGGCACGTCTGCCGACCGTCCGGTCTGGCCCGGGCGTGCATCTGTGCAGATGTGTGCTTCCATGAGCCTCTATTCCCCCCAAACAGCACCTGTGGTGAGCAACATAAGTCACTAGAGAAGGTTATCCTTTTACTCCACGAGTCTGTGCTTTATTTGGACTAAATGAGCTCAGCCATGCAGCGTCAGAGGAGCGGGTGCTGATGTTGTGGATGAAGCATCATTGTGTAATGAAAGTCATGCAGAGGCAAAGCGAGGGCTGCTGTGACTCACAGCCGACTCACATAATCACATTGTCTGACTTTGGTGGGCTGTACCACCTGAAATATATTAGGTCGTTTGGACCTAGTCAGTCATTTAGTTATGTATGTGTAACATGTCTAATCTTTCAAATGATAAAGGATTTAAACGACTGTCTGGCCGCATCGACCCGAGCGCAGCGCGAAGCGCGCAGGATGCCGGCTTCACCCCGCCATGGCGCGCGCATGATCCAGTCGTGAATTAATAAATCGCCGCAATCGATTCGGTGGTTTCCATTGATCACCGATCACGATCAGTTATTGGACCGGTCACAGAGGGCGGTGCTGATAAGCGGCGTGTTAAATTATTCAGCCTGTAAGGGGGGATAAAGCAGTGAGACCCTTGACTGTTTGAGTCCACGCCGTTAATGCCGTTAACGACTCATTCGTTCACTGCATGGATTTTTATTGTGATGACCAAGTCTGCATCCAGCTGTTGTTAGCACAATGCAGGTAAAGTGATAGCTGCCCTATCTCTATCACGTCTGACTGAGGATGAGCTGAAGCTGCAGTTTGCCGAAAAGCACGTGCACCTGAGTTCATGCGTCCACACCGTGGAGCTGCGGGCGGAGATCAGAACGTGGTGTCACGAATTCCCCACCTTCCTAGTTAAATTCATCCTGCTTACACGTTTAATTAACTCCTGTCATTCCAGATCCTGTCATCCTCACCTGATTGTCCCTCACGCCCTTCTCACCTGCAGCCCATCCCCTCATTAGTCCCTCACTATTTAGCTCCCTCACTTCCACTATACTGTAAGGGTTACAGGTACTGGAACCCAAAAGCACGACAAACACAGGAATGCAGGTGGAGGCAGTTTACTGTATGTTTCAGGCAGGGTCAAAACCAGGTAGTCAGTCCAACAGGGCAACACATCCAAAAAAGGGGCAGGCAAAATCTTGAGTCGGGTTAACAGGCAAACAGGGTCGTAACAGGCAGGTCAGGAATAAACTCTAATAACGCTGGAAGGTTTGGCGGTGACACACAAGACAATCTGGCAGAGGACAAGTGGAAGTGAGGGAGCTAAATAGTGAGGGACTAATGAGGGGATGGGCTGCAGGTGAGAAGGGCGTGAGGACCAGGTGAAGGGAATGAGGGACAATCAGGTGAGGATGACAGGATCTGGAATGACAGGAGAGTTAATTAAACGTGTAAGCAGGATGAATTTAACTAGGAAGGTGGGGAATTCGTGACACGTGGGCTCTATGTGCTCCAGCTGTGGATTTTAAATAATCGATCAATGATTGACCTTGACTTGTGTAACGTCGTCCGACGTCCACAGATGAGGGCTGACGGGCTATTAAGTCATTATCTCCAATGTGAATGTGTCATCCTTAGAGTGCACAGCCCGTATATGATCCTTCTTTGCGTGCATGGCAGTGTGCCAGAGTATATGTGTGTGTGTGTTTTAAAAAAAATGGGCCACCCTGAGATGAGAATGTGATGCTCACACACAATGCCAAGTAACTACGGAGGGTGTCCTGCTGTAGTCTACTGTAAATGTGTGTGTGTGTGTGTAGGGAGTGAGAGAAAGTGAGAGTTAATCTCAAAGCTGAAAGAGTTTTTTCTTCTTCATGTCTCCATTGAAACTTCTGATATACAGTATTCAGGATTATTACTATGCGCACTAACACACTCATGCACTTTTGGGGTTATTCATACTCCCCCTTTCTGTCTGTCTCTCTCTCAAACACACACACACACACACTCATAATTCAGAGTTACATTTCTTCAGAGTTAATGGCAGCATGAGCCTTATTGTCTCGATGGGAAATGCAGCTGAATCACATCCAATATATATCATCCCTTCACGTGCACACAACCTCATTGATGTGAAAGGAAGCATTTACATGTGTTTTCTCTGCATCTCTCCACCTCACACATAAACATATCTATAAGCCAGGCCTGTGCATACACTGCTCTCTCCATTTCACCTATCTACTCGCTCCTGTTCATTCCATCTGAAGGGCAGGTTGGACTCTGAATCTTTAAATCTCTGTTTTAAGTGCTATAGTTTTGTCTGCAGTGGCAGATCAATGGACATATTAAATGCATTCTTTGATAGCAAAGTACATTTATATTAAAAGTAATTTACCATTTATATGACATGTTTAAGCTCATAGCCGAGTTCTGACTCATCAATGTATTATCTGTAGCTGCAGCTGGTGTCCTGTTGGAGATATTAGACTCAGCTCTCAAATCATATTAAAGAACATACTATAATATACAATGACTGCTGTTTGAGTAGCTAGACTCAGGTGCGCACACACAGCCTCAATATTTACTTCTTTAGCTTCTTTTGTCGATCCTGTAGCCAATTTATTCAAGTAGCTTAAAAACAACTTATTTTCTGTTTGTTTTTCTGCCTGGCCAACTTTGGTTTTGCAAATATTGACCTGGCCCAAAGCAAACAATAGACCACATGTGTTCACTCAATCAAGTTTCTTTACTATTCACATATATATATAGTATATATAAGTACATACACACATACATTAACTCAATATTTCTCCTCTGTTGGGGCTACAGGAAAAGTCATGGGATCACCAAAGTCAATAGGAATGATCCTCTGGGGAACACAAATATCTTTACCTATAGCTATAACATAATCATCAAGACATGCCACTAAAAAAATGAAAATCTCAACCTGATGGCCTTTGATCAGGACTTGTCATTTACTGTAACTCCCACGTGAAGCAAATCTCAAGGACTGCATCTTTTCATCTACGTAACATTTAAAAAATCAGACACATCTTGTCTCAAAAAGATGCAGAAAAGCTGGTTCACGTGTTCGTTACTTCTCGACTAGATTACTGCAACTCCTTATTATCAGGCTGCTCTAAAAAGTCTCTTCGGTCCCTCCAGAATGCTGCAGCTCGTGTCCTCACTAAAACCAAGAATATAAATGACATGACTCCTGTATTAGCTGCTCTGCACTTGCTCCCTGGAAAATCAACAATCACATTAGATAGTCTTATAGTTCGGGCTGAATCAGGTTCACCTGGTCCAGGCCCTAGAGATGCTGCGATAGGCTGCTGGGGACGTTTTAGGATACACTGAGCCCCTCTCTCCTCTTATGGATGACTTTTCATCTCTCCATTGCACATTATTAACTCTGCTTCCTCCCCGGAGTCCTTGTGACTTCACGTCTCATAGGGTCCATTGGACCTGGCTGGGTCTGATGCCATGGCCCTGCTGATGCTCCACCCACTTCTCCTCTCTACCTCCATCTGCCTGATGGATCATCGAGGTCTGGATCGTGGTCCATGCCTACTACCAACCATTCATACACTCTGTCATAATCATTGATTGATTGTATTTCTTGGGAGTTTTTCCTGATCCGATGTGACGTCCTGAGACAGGGATGTCGTATGTGTACAGATTGTAAAGCCCTCTGAGACAAATTAATAATTTGTTATATTGGGCTATATAAAATAAACTGAATTGAATTGGTGGCGAAGGTCAGAGTTCAGTGGATGCCCAAAGTCAGTAAGCTTCAACCTCGGGGGAACACTAATGTCTGGAGCACATTTAATGGTAATCAAACATTATAAACCCTTGAGCCATGCTGCCGGTACGATTTGGGGAATTAGTAATTCCTACCGATAGGTGTGCCAGATTAGAAAACTCTCATAAGAGAAATGTTGTAAAGCTCTGACAGATGACCCATTTAGTCATCTAGGTATGAGGCCGTGTCAGCATACGTCCCTCAAGAGTGGATGACAACATTCATATGAATACATACAAACAATACTCACAGGAAACACTAAAGAGACACTAAAGCTTCTGGTCCCAGGTGTCTGTGTCCCTGTCATCATATGCATGTTGTGGATTTCTGGTTATGAAACAGGTCACACTTTCTTTCCCCTCCAGCAGCTCATGAGAAATAGTGAGCGACTGAGAGGGGGAAGGATGAGATTAATTCCAATTTACACACCAGGATTCTGCGACATTGAGTGAAAATGTGAATGCTTTGATCTTAATATTGGCCAGAGAGGAGGGCCGTGCTGTGGTTTGGGTAAAGGGCGTCGGGCACCAGCGTTCACAGAGCGATGGGGGAGGGGGGTGAAAGACGGTATGGAAGATGAAAGGACTGTTTTTTACGACTGGGTGAAAATGAAACATCGTGTCTTAGTTTATTCAGGCCAATCGACAGGTGTGACTGTCATTGTTGCAGACCTGCAGTCACTCGTTCATGAGGGTCGTGAGCTGCTATGTAATTGTTCTTTGAAATGACAGTTATTCAGATTCGCTCAAGCACAACAAAGGGAGGCAGTGTTTCCTCTGAAGTTCTAAGAATCTGGTAATTCTTTGCTAAAATGTTGCTTCATTTTACTTCCTTATTTCCATTCTGTTCATGCATTTAATTATATATTCACACTGTGTATTTCAGATGTTTAGAAGCATCCACATTCAAGCAGTTTTATTACATCCCCTCTTCTGTTCAATCTGACAATGGAAGACTTTTCTATAAATAAATATGTACGAGGCAGATTGTTTTGGTTACAGTGTGAAGAATGATTAGCGCTCCAGCAGTGTGGCGTGATTGTCTGTCTGCTGTCGCGCACAATCGTTCTTCTTCTGATTTATTGTTTGACAAAACAATCTCAGCCCAGGTTGAAAAGGTTCCAAAACCTTCCACTATCCTGAGCACTTTTTCTTTGATTGATTTAATTGTTTAATCGGTCATTGAAAAACTTGTGATATGGTCGAAAGCTTTTCAAAAAAGCAAGTGGATCATGAGTGAAGATTGTTTTGATCAACTTTGAAGCTCAAACTGTACCGTGCACAATATTTCAGTATTTCGACATGTTTCTTCTTCTTTAACCTTTATTTCCTCTTTTTTTTTAACCTTTTCCGAGAATATTATACAAAATATCTCTTGTTAACTTTGTGTAGGCTGTATGCAGTACAGCTAACATATAGATGTTTAAAACCAGCTCTCAGATCAGGTGCTCTGTTACCACATGTCCCATAATGCACCACACTTTCAAGACTGGCAATTAACATTCTCAAGTCCCTTCGGCCCTCAGCACACACAGGGAGCAAGCCTCTCAACAGGGTCTCATCACCTCATGTATTAATGTGTGTGTGTGTGTGTGTGTGTGTGTGTGTGTGTGTGTGTGTGTGTGTGTGTGTGTGTGTGTGTAGTAAACCCAATTCAATTAGACCATCTGAGAGGAGAATTCGATCAAGAAGCATTAAGAGTGAGGAATCTCTTTGCTGGGCAGCCCATTGTTGACAGAGGAGAGACGCCCCGGGGAGACATCAGCTGGGATGATATTCAGACCAGCAGGAGCTCAGCCAGGGGAGTGATGGCCTGTCGCTTGTCCTCCAAAGATATATGGACACAGCTGTAAATGAGTATCGACAGGGAAAAGGAATGAGATTACATATGGGTCAATAGAAGATTTAAATAAATACATAATATTTATATTTAAGAGAGAATTATAATAATACAATAATAAATGTAGCAGCAGCATTCAAATACATGACTCAAAAAGTACCTGTTTGTTAGTTCCTTGATCAGATGAACCTGCGAGTCCACTTTGTGGCCATGGAGATAATGTGTTCGTCAAATTACAGTTGGAATTAAATGATGGTGCAAAAGAGCACTGCATTCTAACCCATTTTCATATAAAATGGTTAATACATATTTCTCCGTTCCAAATGACCCCTCTGATTATCTTATGAAAACTGGGCAATATTTTGCATTTAATTACATTGACTTTACCTTTATTCCACACCTTACATTACACTTACTTTAACTTGTGTCCTCTCGGAAGACAATGTCCCCTGATTCTTTGTAAACGACAGTGTGCCCCATGTGGGCTTCACCTGTCAGAGCAAACAGGAGCATGTTAGATTGATGAGCACGAAAAAGGGAGCCTAAAAAACAGGATGACTTGAGACAAAAAGTCAAAGAAGAGTAGAAAATAACACTAAAAAGTAATGAGTCATGTTTTAGCATCTGCACTAGTGAGCACACAATTGGAGAGACTGGAGATAATATAAGGTATAATGTTCCCATCTGCCAAGTATGTAGTGATGCATATTGTTCTGTCTAGACGACTCAGGTGTATCGTCCTGTTGTGCAGGAGACTTTTATCCAACTGTGAAGTGGTTTTGTGGAGTGTGTTATTGTGTCTGACTCCTTCAGCTTGTAAATGTTAAGTACGTTCTGGATTGTAGACCCAGACAAGGAGGAATAATAAACTCATACGGAATAATTTGTTCGCTCAGTGGGAGCTTCAGATTGCACGTTGCACCCACAGTAGTTTGTATAGCAAAATAAGTTACCCTAAGAGAGGAGCTCTGTTCAAGACGTTGTACCGTTAGCATCCTTGTTGCACGATGTAATCAGAGAGTGTCCTCCCAAGAACAACAGCATGGTGCCAAAAGCGGCAAATGCTTACGTTTAAGTGACAAAGCTATAAAAGCAATGATAAAACAAGAAATATCAATGTTTCACACAAGGAGAGGGATGTTTGTTTCTCTTTTTCTGGAGCTTTACCGTGTATTTATTTTTGTAACTGACAACGAAGGTCCCCTAACCTTTGATAGTTCAATCAGGTAAGACCCATTAAATGAAGAAAGGATGTTTATTGTTAACATGTGATGCGCAATGCTGAAGTCTCAGAGTCTTTGACGCTTGGACTCTACGGGGAGATTTGTAGTTGAGGGCTGACTGCCCTGCTCAGCAACGAGATCGATCCCCCCTGTGGAGTCCAGACCTGTTGGTGGCTGATGAGCTGATGGAATGATGAGTTGAAGCTGATGGATCCTTGAAGACTGGCTGGAGGTGGGGTGGTGGAGGGGTGCATGACGGCAACCTGAATGAACTGAAGGTAGAGAGACGGTCATATTTGAATGAGACAGCATGTTTTTCCAAACTGAACGATGTACTTATTTGACTCCAAACCAGGATCACCCGCCAACCTTGACTAAGTTGTTTGTGTGCCTAAACCACTGTGTTGTCACATGACAGATGGGGCCGTCAACAAGGTGTTTAGTCATTGAAGTTAGGGACCCGTTGGGTCGGTGAGAACTGTTCCCAAAAGCCCTGGTTGTCAAGGACATTGTGACAGCTGAACACATTACATTCACCTGTGGTGTTGTCCGGATATCTAACCTTCACCCATGTGAGACAACAAAGCATACATGGCCAACATTAACAATGTGTTGTTGTTTATTTGCACCACTTTAGAAAATATAATGGCTGATGCATGAAGCACATTACAGAGACCTGTGGTCAACTCCCTGTTATAAAAAATAATACAAGTACAAGACTTGGCAGAGTGTGTGTGTAGAGATTCCCTCTTTGGTTGCCAACTCCCATCTCCCAAAAGCTCATAAACTTGGAACACTAAAACGTGACACTTGTTTTAGTCTCTTCAAGTTAATGTTCATATGATTATGAAGAACATTTCTACTGTACCTTTATGGTTAATAAGTTCACTCTCAAGCAGCATATCTCATAATCAAAATACCCACTTTGATCTGAATCTAGGACCCTGAATTTGAACCCGTGCCATCGTCTTCACGGCTGTTTGACTGCAATATTTAACCAGAAACCGTGGATAAATGGCGATGTTCGCGCTGCACTCCGCACGCGTAACACCGCCTTTGACTCCGGGAATATGGCGGAATACAAAAGAGCCCGCTACGACCTCCGTAAGACCATCGGCTCTGCCAAGCGGGAGTTCAGGAACAAGGTGGAGGAAAAGCTCAAGAGCCATGACGTGAGAGGTGTGTGGAAGGGGCTACAGACAATCACGGACTTCAGAGGGAAAACCAGCGGTGAAGAGAACTCCTCTACCTCCCTCCCAGGCGAGCTAAATAGATTCTTTGCTCGGTTCGACGTGAACGGCAGCCCACAAGGCAGCGCCGCCGAGGAGACCAGCCTGCTGATCATCTCAGAGGCTGACGGCGCAGAGCCTTCAAGCGGGTGGACATCCGGAAGGCGGCAGGTCCCGACTCACATCCCGGGCGCGCCTCAGAGCATGTGCAGACCAGTTGGCAGGAGTCTTCGCAGACATCTTCAACCTCTCCCTGTCCCAGGCTGTTGTTCCTGAGAGCTTCAAGATGTCCACCATTGTGCCTGTCCCCAAACACCCCAAGGTAACCTGCCTGAATGACTGGAGACCCGTAGCCTCACCTCGATTGTCAGTAAATGCTTGAGAGGTTGGTCAAGGACTTCATTTGTTCCATGTTGCCTGCCACGCTGGACCCATGGCAATTTGCATATCGTCAAAACAGATCCACCGACGACGCAATTGCTATGGCACTTCACACCGCCCTTTCCCACCTGGAGGGGAGGAACTGTTGTGTGCGAATGCTGGGGGTGGACTACAGCTCAGCGTTCAACACTACTGTACCCGCCATGCTCGACACCAAGCTCAGAGGGTTCAGGCCTGCACCTACCATGTGCAGCTGGATACTGGACTTCCTGTCGGGGCCGCCAGGTGGTGAGGATGGGCGGTACCACCTCAGAGCCGCTGACCTCAACACGGGAGCCTCAGGGGATGCGGTTGAGCCCTCTCTCTACTCCTGTACACCCACGACTGCACGGCCATGCACAGCCCAACGTCATCATCAAGTTTGCTGACGACACAACAGTGTTGGGGCTGATCACCAACGACTTAGAGACAGCCTATAGGGAGGAGGTTGGATCACTGGTACAGTGGTGCCAGGAGAACAGCCTCGTCCTCAACGCCAAGAAGACCAAGGAGCTGATCGTGGACTACAGGAAGCGGAGAGGAGAGCACACCCCATCTCCATAGACGGAGTTGCAGTAGAGAGGTCAGCAGCTTCAAGTTCCTCGGCGTGCACATCTCCGAGACCTACATGGACCACGCACACCACTCACGTGGTGAAAAGGGCCAACAACGCCTGTATTTCCTTAGGCGACTGAGGAAATTCAACATGGCCCCGCATCCTCAGAACATTCTACACCAGTACCATCGAGAGTGTTCTGACAGGTTGCATCACCGTCTGGTACGGGAACTGCACCGCCCTGGGCGAGGGCACTACAGAGGGTGGCGGTCGGCCAGTACATCGTTGAGGTGAGCTTCCCTCCATCCTGACATATACACCAAGCGGTGCGTGGCCAGGGCCAAACGGATGATGAAAGACAATAACCACCCCGGCCACAAACTGTTCACCCTTCTACCGTCAGGCAGGCGATACCGCAGTATCAAGTGCCACACAAACAGACTGAGGGACAGCTTCTTCAGTCAGGCCATCAGGCTGCTGAACAAGGACTGAGACCCTCATTAACACTACACACCAGAACATATTCTGTGAATATCTATGGCCATGGTGTATATTTTATTACATTGTTTATATATATATATATTGTATATATATATTGTATGTATATACATATATATATATATATAGTCTCAAAAAAGTGTATATTTTATTACATTGTTTTATATATATATATTGCCATGATGTATATTCTATTACATTGTTTTATATATATATTGTTAATACTTTCTTCTTTTTTTTGTGGGGATATTGTATAGTTTATTCTCATTCTTATTCTTTTTTTAGTCTGCTACTGCTGTCGGGTGTTTTGCACATAAGAATTTCACGAACCGATTATACTTGTATAAAAGGGGATGTGACAATGAAAACTTGAAACTTGAAACTTGAAACTTGAAATATGTTATGACATATGTATCCATGGGCCTCTAGAAACCACTTAAGGGGTTAAAATAACCGGCGTTCAGGGTTGAGTTGATTTTCAAAGATGCAGTTGTCCTGAGGAAGGAAATAGACTCGGTTGTCAGTTTCATTTCTTTCTTCCTCATTGTCCTCACTGCTCTCTCCGTCTGCCTCAGCTTCCTCAAGTTTACTCCACCTTTTCATATTTAATATGCCCCCATTTTTCTGTATACTCCTCTTCCTCGCGGCTGTAATCCTGTTTCTCCTCCTGAGAACCTCCCTCCCTCCTCCTCGTTTCTTCCCAAACCCCCTGTCACGTGTCTGAGAGCATGCAGGACGAATCCCATTTCTGCCCGGCCAGGCTCTTCCTATTTTTCTCGGTCTCTAAATTCTCCGCTTTCATTTTTCCCCATGTGCGCCATTTTTTAAATGTTTAATCTCCCCTGCTGCCTCATGCACCTGTGTCCCTGACGTGTGGTGCTTACATATCATATATGGAGTAGGTGCAAAACAGTGATATGAGACAACACAGAGAGGGTTTGTTTAATGGAGGGATTGAGAGGTGCTTTTTTCCGGTCCTTTCCTTATTAAAATTTTTTACCTTTCCCTTTTTTCTATTTTATGGGCCCGGTGTTAAAAAAAAAGAAGGGGAAAAGCAGCTAGAGCCTGGAAACACCCCATTTCACACTTTTCCAACTGCTCCGGACTGGGCGTTTCATTTTTTTCATTCCACCAAAAAAAAAAACTCCCCCCCAGGGGCCACTATCCTTGCTTCCATTTTTTTCCCAATTTTTTGTATGAGGGCTATCAACCCGTGCTGATTCGAATTCAAGGGGGTTTAAAATTGAGAACCGAGTTTTTTTCCCCCTGGGTTATCAAACTTTTTTTTTCTTTTTTCATTTATATTTTTCTTGATAGTTTAAAAAATCGTTAAGTATTCATCATAAAATTTAGCCCCGGGGGTTTCACCAGGGGTAAGTAACGAGTTCCCCTGTATCTTTATTAAAAGAATATTGGGGGCCTGTGGGGTCCCCTTCCTGACTCTACGGTTCCCTTAAAAAAGTTAATAAGGGGGGGGAAATTCAAAACTTCGTTTCCCAATTACGGGATTCAAAAGATTAAAATTTTTAAAAACAAAATTTCCCAAAAGGAAAGCACTTTCTATTCCCCGCAGTAAAATAAATTGGGCGCATAGGGGTTTTAAAGTTAAAGTCGCCCTTCTGGAATTTAAGGGAAAATTAATTCAACCTTTTTTAAAAAAAAAGGAAAAATTTATCGCCGTTTCGTCTTAGGGAAGGCCCTGTTTAGAAGGTCCTTACCCCCCGTGGTCTGTGTTGGAAAGGTTTTTTAATTAAATCCCAGGGAATTTTCGTTCCCCATTCGGGATTTTTTGCTCAGTCCCTCAATTTACCTCGGGGAAAAAAAGGCCCCCCCTAATTCTAAGCATGTTTCAAGGGGTTACCCACTATGGGTTACCCGTTTTTAATGGGGGGGCCCCCTTTTTGGGGAAATAAAAAATTAAATTTAATTTTTTTTTTCCTTTGATTTTTTTTTTTAAATTTTTATCAGGGGGTGTTTTCTTAGGAGTTCATTTTAAATGTAGGTATAAAAAAATGGAATGGTGGGTTTTTGGGTATTCTTAAAAAATAATTAAAAAAGCTTTTTTATTGAAAAACCCCCAGTCTCTTTTTTCCCTCGGTTAAATTTCTTTAAATTTTTTGTAAACCAAAAGTTTTCGTTTTCCTCTGTGGGGTAAAAAAAAAGAATTTTTAAATTTAATCCTTTTTGCCATTTTTTTTTTCTTTTTTGTAAAAGGCCCCCCCGAAGTACCTTTTTTTTAAAAAGGTCAAAATTCATAAGTGTTTTTATTAAATTGGTTTTAAATGTAAAAAAGTTTTTTAAAAGGGTTGCTCGGGTAACTAAAAAAAGATTAGAGCAACGGAGAACTTGTGAAAAGCTACACATTTTTACTCAATTTTTCCCTTCCCCTTCCCCCCCCCCCATTTAATTTCTTGCACAATTGGGGTTTTCTTGCCATTCCTCTTGGTTAGAGACAAAACATTCTTTGAGTGATTCGCTTTCCCTAGTGTCTTTTCCCATTTTCCCCCCTTTACCCAGGAACTTGGGGGCCTGCTTCTTCCGGGGGGGTTCCTTAAAAAGGGGAAATTTTAAAATTTATTTTATTGTGTGGCAAAGGCCCGGGATTTTTTTTCTTATAAAAAAACGCCCATCCTTTTCATCCTCCACTATTTTTTTCCAAACATTTTTTGTCTTAATTTTTTGCTTTTCCACAAAAAACAGTTTAATCCGCCCCAAAACACTGAAAAAACCAAAAACCCCTCTTAGGCCCTGCATGCACCCCTACCTGGTTTCTGGGTTTTAAATCCTTCACCTGCTACTCCTCCGCCTTCACCCATGTGAGACAACAAAGCATACATGGCCAACATTAACAATGTGTTGTTGTTTATTTGCACCACTTTAGAAAATATAATGGCTGATGCATGAAGCACATTACAGAGACCTGTGGTCAACTCCCTGTTATAAAAAATAATACAAGTACAAGACTTGGCAGAGTGTGTGTAGAGATTCCCTCTTTGGTTGCCAACTCCCATCTCCCAAAAGCTCATAAACTTGGAACACTAAAACGTGACACTTGTTTTAGTCTCTTCAAGTTAATGTTCATATGATTATGAAGAACATTTCTACTGTACCTTTATGGTTAATAAGTTCACTCTCAAGCAGCATATCTCATAATCAAAATACCCACTTTGATCTGAATCTAGGACCCTGAATTTGAACCCGTGCCATCGTCTTCACGGCTGTTTGACTGCAATATGTTATGACATATGTATCCATGGGCCTCTAGAAACCACTTAAGGGGTTAAAATAACCGGCGTTCAGGGTTGAGTTGATTTTCAAAGATGCAGTTGTCCTGAGGAAGGAAATAGACTCGGTTGTCAGTTTCATTTCTTTCTTCCTCATTGTCCTCACTGCTCTCTCCGTCTGCCTCAGCTTCCTCAAGTTTACTCCACCTTTTCATATTTAATATGCCCCCATTTTTCTGTATACTCCTCTTCCTCGCGGCTGTAATCCCGTTTCTCCTCCTGAGAACCTCCCCTCCCTCCCTCCCTCGTTTCTCTCCCCAAACCCCCTGTCACGTGTCTGAGAGCATGCAGGACGAATCCCATTTCTGCCCGTCAGGCTCTTCCTATTTTTCTCGGTCTCTAAATTCTCCGCTTTCATTTTTCCCCATGTGCGCCATTTTTTAAATGTTTAATCTCCCCTGCTGCCTCATGCACCTGTGTCCCTGACGTGTGGTGCTTACATATCATATATGGAGTAGGTGCAAAACAGTGATATGAGACAACACAGAGAGGGTTTGTTTAATGGAGGGATTGAGAGGTGCTTTGCTCGGCCCGTTTCCGAGTCCGTTTCCTCTCATGTATAATGCATGATTCGAGTCTCTTGCACCATTGTTTGCTGATTCTCATCAGAGTGCCCGGCCTGTTGAATTATAAAACAGAAGGGCAACATGAACACGTCTCAGAGCCTGAGAGGAACACCTGCTGATTCGAGCGTACACTACATTTATCACAACTGTCCTCAACTGGACTGGTTGCTTGTTACATTTCTGCATTCACACACACACACACACACACACACACACACATACACACACACACGGACGCATACGCGGAAACAAACATCTCATCTCTTGCTTGCCTATTTTTTGCTCTTGAATTTATTGTATGACGGTTGACTCACTCACACAGCCGACTGCTGTATTCACAGACATCTCAAGGCGTGTAAATCTAAGATGACACCTGCATTCTTTGCTTTTCTTCAGGCCGTGTGTTGTTCAGTCAAATCTGTTTTTTACATCTTTAATTCAGTTTATATTGTGTTTACATGGTGCATAGTCATAGAAAAGCTGCTGTTACAGTATTACATCATAATAATGTTAGCCTCGCGGTTGGTTTCTGGGACTGCAGGCAGACTACAGAATGAAGCTGCTATGTGTCCCATCCAGTATCTTTGATGTGATAAAGAATATCTGGTGTTTTGGTTCTTTCTGATGGGGGTCCCACTATCCCTGAGCTCTCACAGAAAGTCTCCACTACAACCTACATCGTGATAATGAAGGCGGCGATAGTGTCAAAACTTACGTTATGCTCTGCAATTACTGATATGTATTCACAAAAGATTAATATTTGGGAAGAACAAGAGTTTCCCCAAATGGACGATATCGACACTTTCTACTTCCTCGTCAGTAACAATAAATAATGTGGCAGCTTTATGATGAGGGTTATTAACTCGAGTAGTAAAGTCATAGTCCCATTCATAGGACATCTTAAGGTCAAACATGTAGCATTACAACCGCGCTGTTAAAAGGTAACAGAGGTAAACATTGTATCTGTCTCAGTTTAAACAAGAAACTCAGTGTGAGAGAGAAGGAACGAGCCGTGTTTGGAGAAGGTCTGTCTTCACTGCACTCCTACTGCGTGTGCCTGCTGTGTTGGACAGGCTTTAATAATTGACAGAGCTCCCAGGAAGCTGGCGTTTACCCACAGATTCACCCGTATTCAGGGGATTATTTTGCTCAGTCACCTCCAACTTTAGCTGCATCGGGAAAGAGGCCACTTCCCTGAATGTGCTAGAGCAGTGATTCTCAACTGGTGGGTCGCGACCCACTAGTGGGTCGTGGACCCGTTTTAAGTGGGTCGCGGGCCTTTGCCTGGGCAAATAAAAATGTGAATATATATATTTTTTCCATCCTTTGATTTTATTTTGAAGGGACTTTTTTATGCAGCGGGGTGTCGTTTCTTATGCCGACTCGTCCCTCTATGTTTCCAGCAGAGTGTGCCAGGCTGGATCAAACCATCCGGACATGGGGGATACTTAGGTGGTTGTTAGGATGATTCAATTAAACATCCTACTGAATATAAAATTCAGCTTTTCCCATTCGAAATTCCTCCAGACTCAGGTCTGTCAGTGTTACACCTCAGGTTGAATTGAGTGCTGCTTAATTTTCTGTAAAGCACAATGTTTTTCAGTATTTACCTACTGATGAGGTAATAACAAGAAAAGTTAATTTTGTATATATGAATCCTTTGGAATTGCACATTTTATTTTATTTCTTTAGAGTTTGTGGAAAAGCTGCTCCTCAAGACAGTGACCTTTTTAGTAAATAGTTTGTCATAGATTCAGTGAGAGTGTTTTCTCAGTTAAAGTTAGGTCATTTAAACTGTAAAACTAGTTTAATAAAAGGTTAAAAGCTCTGAGAAGTAGACTGAAAACATTACGACTCTCATGATCCTTGCAACAGGAGTAACTTGTGAATAGCATACACTATTAGAGTTACTCACATGTTTCTCCTTCCCTCTCCTCCCTCCGCTCATTCCTAATTATCGTCATGTCGGTATTCCTAATGGTGATTATCGTTGCTCATTCCCTCTTGGTTCCAGATTGACATTGAAAGCATATCTTCAGAGTGATTCGTCTTTCTTCGTCTGCCCAGTGTCTCTTTGCTCATTTCCCTCTCCTGTCACACACAGGAACATTAGGAGGTCACTGTCATTCAATTGCGAGACTCGGGATGATTCCATTAAAAGGTGAAACCCTCTATGACATTGAGTTTTAGTTGTAAGTGGCTGAATGGAGGTCTGCTGCGTGTTTATCTTTATTTCTGTGAGTAAAAGAAAGAGCAAAGCCCCGGATGCAGCATTGTGGTCATGAAGCCTACAGCAGCTATTTTCATCTCCAAATCATTTTTCTTCAGTCGTTGACATTGTTTAGCATTTTCCTTGACACAAAAATACAGTTTACATCCGCACATACATCATGCGTGTATGAAGGAAGGACACACACACACACTCTTACGGTCGGCAGCTGCAGTGACACCCGCTGACAAAAACTAAAGGTTGTACTGAAGAAACAAAGTTTTACAATCCTTCACTCTGCAGTATCTCCTCCGACCGTCTCGTACGCCGTTTCTCTATCAGTCGGAGGCTGCCTGCAGTGTGGAGATAAAACAGCTGCATCTTTAATCTGTGGGTGGCACAAGCCCACAAAGAAGGCAATTAGATTCATATTTACAATTATCTTGCCCTTATCTCTTCTCTACCCTTCCATTTCCTCTCCTTTCAACTCACCCCTCCTGTCCACCCATGAATAATGTCTTTATGTGTGTCGTGTGTCCCCACAGAGCAGCGCGAGCATTTGGAGAGTACCTGTCCCACACACACCCTGAAAACCGAAACGGATCAGGTCAGCGTCTTAGACATCCTGCCATTTGTCCATCCCTCTATCCTGCTCTGCCTTTTCCTTTGTGGTCTTTAATACTTCCTCCACCTGCTTCACCTCATCCGCTATAAAAATGCCAGGTTGCGATCATGAGTGTTTGGATCACAACAGTAGCTGGTGACCGAAGAAAGATGATGATATTTTGGCATCCTCAGTTTGTCCTATCTCTCTCTCTCTCTCTCTCTTCTCCCTGCTATCTTTTTCCTCATATTTGTCTATTTTTCCATAATTCTAGCTCATCTTCTGTGTGAAACCTTGGTGGGTCCCGACCCGGAGTCGCCAAGTGACACGATTAGCCCCAACAACAACAACCACCTCCGTCCCTGTTCCAACACCACCAAGGGCTGTGAGGACAAACGGGAGGCCAGCCTGCTGAAACCCCCACTGGGCTTACTCCAGCCTCCGCCCCCTTGTATCACCATCTCGACCAAAGCATCGCGACTGTCCCTCGAGCGTAGCTTCTCAGCGGAGGAAGACCAGCAGAAGTGCGTTGAGTGCACCCTGCAGCCTGCTCGCGTGTACACCATCACCACCCAGCGCGGTATGCTGATGAGCAGCGGCCGGGGCAGCAAGGAGAGCCTCGAACTGGACGTCCTGAAGGAGAAGTCGGGGAGTGGCGGGCTGGGATCCAGAGGTGGCTTGATCCAGCCCTCCACGTCCCCTTCCTCCACCTCATCGTCTCCAACTCAGCACCACCACGCCAGCAGCGGTCGCGGCACCAGCCACCATCACAGAAACCACCACGACACTCACCACGGGAACCACCACCACCACGGCGCCCCGGGCACCAATGCACCCTCCGGTGGTGGAGGAGGGAGCGGAGCAAGCGGAAGCAGCAGCGGCGGCAACCTGCAGCAGTCTTTATCCGTCGCCGGATCCCACTCCCACCATGGAACACACCACCACGGCCACCACCACCACCTGTCTCAACCCCCGCTGCAGACCTCCGTCAGCGCCCACAACATCCGCGGCTGGGGCGAGGGCGGAAAAGGGGAGGCAGAGTGCAGCGGGCTGGCCTGTGAGTCATGCAGCGGCGCCCCCTCGCGAAGCCAAGGCTCCCTGGACCTGGAGAGCGCAAACCGAGAGGCAGGCAAGCAGCACCGGCGCCTAGAGCGGATGTGGAGTGTGGACCGGGTGACTGGGCTGGAGAGAGGTGAGAGGGCGGAGGACACAGAGCGAGGGAGAGGCGCTGAATTCCAAATGAGGGCGGGAGGGGGGTTTAGGGTTTGTTCTTAAGACCCTTTGGCGGGTTCAGTATTGGACCAGAGATGAAATAGCATTTGACTCATTTCAATCACTTGCCTGAATGACTTTTTTTGTTGTTGAAAATGAAAGATCCACTTAAACTTGATTCCCTATGAGTCCAATGTGTTATAGATATATATATATATATATATATATATATATATATATATAATTTATATTGAACCGAATCAATTTCTGGATTTATTGTCATGTTGCTTACTGTTGTTTTATTGAGTCTCATGAAACAAACAAATGAAATATAATGTCTTAAAAAATATTTTAATTTTAAGACATTATTAAAATATATATATATATATATATACAGGACTGTCTCAGAAAATTAGAATATTGTGATAAAGTTCTTTATTTTCTGTAATGCAATTAAAAAAACAAAAATGTCATGCATTCTGGATTCATTACAAATCAACTGAAATATTGCAAGCCTTTTATTCTTTTAATATTGCTGATTATGGCTTACAGCTTAAGAAAACTCAAATATCCTATCTCTAAATATTAGAATATCATGAAAAAGTATACTAGTAGGGTATTAAACAAATCACTTGAATCGTCTAATTAACTCGAAACACCTGGAAACACATTTTCAAATGTTTGATTTTGTTTTGCTGTTATAAATCTTTTTTTTTACTTGGTCTGAGGAAATATTCAAATTTTATGAGATAGGATTTTAGAGTTTTCTTAAGCTGTAAGCCATAATCAGCAATATTAAAAGAATAAAAGGCTTGCAATATTTGTTGATTTGTGATGAATCCAGAATGCATGACATTTTTGTTTTTTTAATTGCATTACAGAAAATAAAGAACTTTATCACAATATTCTAATTTTCTGAGACAGTCCTGTATATATATATAATGTATATTTGTTTCCAAGTAATAAATCTTGGCTTTGTAGAAGTTTAATGACAAATTGAGTGAAAACAAGCACACTTAATATTTAGTGAGCATTTTGTAAGTTGCAGTTAGTTTATAATTGTAAGTTATTTTACCATGTAATATCAGTCTGATGAAACAACCCAGTTTAGCCCGAAGTCTGGATGAATGAAAGTGAAACATCAGTTAAAAGTGAGTTAAATCTATTTCTTCTCAGCTCTGGTGGGGACTGAGGCTTTGATGTTGGTGTGACATGGTGGTCTGTATATCTGACTCTTCGTCTCCCCGTCTCTCTCCTCTGCTGTTTCCTTCTGTGTGTCTCCCTCTCTCCATTTGTGGAGTGGTGGATGTGAAGTGCTGGTGCTGTCGCTGGTTTTGTGCTTCCATATTTCTAATATATTTATTACAATGTTTGCCAATATGACACATAGATTATTCTCTTTTTTCCACTTAACCCTGGAATGATCATGTGTTCTCTCTAATTGCAGATGACACCAACTGGTTCCCAAAGGAAAATATGTTCAGCTTTCAAACTGCCACAACAACCATGCAGGCGTGAGTGTCCAACCTTCACACATACACAAATTACATGTACACAAACGCACATGCATGCACACACAGTGGTGGATGACGACACGCCAGGCTGGTGTGTGAGTTAACGGGCCGTCCTGGTGTGTTTGCACATCTGAGACCATTGACTTCAAACTTTACATTCCCACAAACCATTTTTCTTAAGTGTGCTATAGGATTTTTTATTGATTTCCACCCGTCCAGGTCGCCATTGATTTTCATTTCAGTAAGCTATAAAAACAGCTATCAGAACCTTACAGCTTGCTCAAAGAGGACAATCCATCATATTGAATACTTTGCCAATTCTTCTTTTTTGTTGTGATAAAGTGAAATAATTGATGCGTGGTATCCCAAAAGGCTGGCTGCTAGCATGGATAAAACATTTAGAAACATATTTAAATGGCAGTAATGTAACATTTATGCAGTTTGAAGTTCATGGGCTAAAGCCTGTGAGCATCTGTGTAAGTATGTTAGCAACCTGGTCCAAAGGATCACCTGCAGCTGTGAGAGGTATCTCAACTCACATCACATCAAAACATAGAATCTCCTGCATCTTCCAGCAATGCCTGTCTTTAAAAAAATTAAAAATCCTTTTAAATGCATCCTTTTGCAAGACTTGTTTGAACATATTCAGAATACAAAGGCGGACTCACTCAATATATAAAAATGGTTATTTATGCGCTCCATTAAATTAATTCAGACCAGTATTAATTATGTAGCACTACAAGTTTAGAGTTTATTCATGGTTGTCAATTATGACACACTGTGTGTCTCCGTCTCTCCCAGTTGTCCCTCTCTCTGCTCTTTGGACTCATTGGTCACTGGTGCCTAAAGTGTGTTGTTTTTTCCCCTTCTACTCTCTTCTTGCTTCCTAATTATTCATGGGACTCTCCAACAGGATATCGTGAGTATACTTCCCTGCCTGCTTCCTATTTTTCTTCTGAGCTAGCTTACCTCTTGATCTGAACAGCTGTTCCTTAACTTTGATGACAACCATTTCACTTTTTTATCCTTGGGTAGGGTGATTGAGATTCAGCTGAAAACAAACTGACCAGTACGATAAATAACTACGAATGTTAGAGTCGAGGTCTGTGTGTGTGTGTGTGTGAGTGTGAGAAAGAGAGAGAGAGAGAGAGAGTGAGTGTGTGAGAGAATGTGTGTGTGTGACATTCTGGCTTGGCAAAAACATTTTTTTTACGAATCATCAATCATAATCTGACAGTTATTGATTGTCAGTTAGAAGCCTAGTCAGCAAAAATACAAACAATGCATTTTAATTAAAGTTTGTAAAAAAATATTCAAAAAGGCCCAAAGGGGGGAAATTGCATTCCTGGGCTGTCATACGACAGCAGGGCTAAAGTCTGGTGTAATCCACTGCAGCTGAGATCATTCTACCGAGCTCAAATCGGGAAAATGTCCCTCTGAGCTTTGGCTGACCTAAACCCCGTCAGCTCTCATCCATCCAGCTGTTCGGTCAGTGTGGCCCAGACGACCGGCCCTCCGAAGGACACAGCGATAGGTGCTTTGGTCATTTAAGATCCCTGTGGCAGTCATGTTGAAGTCCTCTAATCCGACTCGACAGCCGTCGCCAATTAACACCGAATCTGTGCTGGCTGACTTCCAGCGTGTGTGGAATCGACTGTGGCAATTGGCTCTGGAGAGATTTGTTAATAACAAGTATTTATAGTGCTAACATGTGATCCCCGGGGCCTTCTGCTAAAACTCTCCCATTGGTTGAAGTTTGAAATGAAGTCAGTTATCATTCAGTTTTCAGCTATGTGTTAATCATGAAGCCATATTAAACCTTGTTATATGTTCAGTGTGACATTTGATGGGTGCAAATTGCAAACACCCGTGAAATATATCCTGATTGTATAGGCAAGCTTTGAGGTAGGTTAAGATAAATGTTAACGGTGATAAGAGGAATGTATTCTGCTTGAATCAGAACAAATCTCGACATTTCATATTGCGCAACCCCTGCTCTACCACATCTCACCGAGCTAAACCCAACTAACTCAAGCTGCTCATATGCGTTGATAAACTCTCTGTATGTAGACCCAGCTTAGCTCACCTCTGGCTGCTAGTTTACAGTAAATGGTAAGGGATTATTATAAATGATGATCAATGATAAAGCAGGTGGATATTCTATATTTTTCTTATTGTCAAAAAACTCCATGAAAAGACCTAAATCAAGTATTATTTGTGTAGCTGAAGGATTTTTTCCTCAGTGCTGTGTACCTTCAAAGGTCTACTGATATATAAGTTCTTAATTGAAGCTATACCGTAGATGTATTACTATATCTGGATACTGGAGTCCAAAATGGTGCCGAGCACAAAAGCTTGTTGTTGCTCACATTAAAATTGTCCCATTATTTCTTGTTTGAGTAAAGTTTTAAATGTTTAAATGAATATATATATATTTGTGACAGAAAATATTGAGCAACGGACGAATGCATAATTAGTTTGGGCATTTTTATGGGATTGGTTGACAGTAAGATTAATTCAGAATATCGCCATCTGTATGAAACCTTTAAAAGAACATAATGTTCTTTTAGGGATTTTAATACTTTCCACAACTTCCATTATGATGATTTTACTACTTTCCACAGAGTCAGTCAATTATGTTGAGCAGGGTTGGAGAATCTCTCTCTCTGTCTCTGCTATGGACGCATGTTAATCAGCTCCACGGGATTACTGGGTCACATCTTTGCTGGTTAGCAATAAGTAAGTCTCTTGAAGACATAATCACACATGGATAGTGAGGCATTTCTCACCAGATTTGTACTTTGACACATAAAGAGGTGTCACTTTCTGCAGGCCAGAATGGCCTCAAAAGTTGACTTCAATGAACGCATGCTTCCTCTACAATTTGGTTGTCGATGTCTTGCTTGTGAATGACATCTCCAAAATTCAAAATAATCCATCAAAATGAATAGGAAGTATGAAGCCAGAACATTGGAGAATGGGCACTATTTCAAGTGGCGTTGCTACTCTAGCCCAATGGCCTGCAGGTGCTAAATTACACCCACTGCACATACTAATGTATAACAGCTATCCATGACTGGTTCTGGGAAGGTATCAAGAATCATCAAATAATTATATCTGAAGTGGAACTACTAAAAAGACACATAGGGTCACACGATCAGTGTCTCTATTGTAAAATGGATTATACCACATGCTGACTGGCACATCTGTAACCGGGATGAATAGAGAATAAGGTTTGAGCTGGTGATGTGGTTCGACTTCCTGGTTTTTATACTCAAAGCTAACTGCTGTCTAGCTACCTCGGCCTCCCCCTAACAGCCAAATAAACCCTGCAGCTAAAAGCCCTGGACTCAGCCCCCCTGCACTGTCCTACCCTCATCCCTTGTAATACTGTGCCACGTCCCGGCAGGACTTTCTGGGGAATTGTGCTGATACAAAAGCGAGAGAGGGAGCGGGATTCGGTGGAAGTCATCCAGAGGTACGACGCTGCACCTACCAGGGTGTGCATTGCTTTTGTGCCGTTTGCACTCGTTTCTGGATCTGCAGTGACTCCGCTGTTGCTTATTTACAGCTGCGTCTAATCTGACAAAGACATAGAGTCCCAACGTGGCATTTGAAGGTGAGGGCTACAGTGCACCAATTTCAAGGCCGGATCTTTACTGCCAGCCACATTAAAAGGGATTTATATTCTCAGACAAAATTTATGAGATCAAAACGGGTACTTACTGAATGAGGGGTTTGAAAAACACTTGGATGAATCCCGTATTGTGGATTGTGCTCAGCCACACCTTGATTAACTGGTTTGCTCGAAACATTTATTTCAGCAGACGTATTCAAACCCCCGCAATACAAGTTGGTATGTTACTTTATCCTTCTGCTGCAAATGTTTCTGTACTAATCTTAAAACAGGGTGCATGTGTATTTCCATAAAAGGAAATAATTGACAGAAATACTGAGTCAGATTCTGTAACAGTTGCCGGAGGAATGGCATCAGTAACAAGTTCAGAAAGTGTCCCTCTCAGGGCCCAGATGCTCTGTCACACGAGGGCAGCTGGTGAATGTGACACCATGCATGCAGTACATCTCAATGTCTTTGACATCTCGGTGTCATCCATCTGTGTCAGAGTGATTTGAAAAAGAGGAAAAAATAGCTGAAGAAAAAGTTTGAGGAACATTTTGCCTCCTTGCACTAAAATCCTCAGGAAAGTGTATCCACCCGAAACCGTCCCGATTATATTATGTTATCACATTAAGGCAATGTCCACCCTAAGGCAGTCAGATGCTTCTGTTTTTATATTTCCACTCTTGCCTATATTATTCTCACTATTTCACCATTAAAACAGATCAAACAGGAAAACCAGATCAAAGAATAAAGAGACGATTACTCGTGAGTCTCTTGACGCATGTAGCCATATGTGTTGCATTCCTGACACTGTGAAAACGGAAAGATTTTGTTCCACATGTGGTGAATAGCTGCTGCCTCAAATTTGGAGCATTTCTGTAATATTAATATTTCCGACTGGGGGGCAAAAGTTGTAAAAGGCAATAAAACCCCAAAGTGGATGAAACACCTTCGACACGTAACCAGTGTTTTTGAATAGATCGGTCCTGAGCTACAAAGCAGAGTAGAAATCATTTCATACAGCAGCAGTTTGCAGGCAGTCCATCTGTCGACACCAGATCCTCCTCCCGACATAGACGACCATTCTAACCATTATGAACAACAGCGATCCACAAAAAAGACGAAAGGAGACATGTCAGCATTGCTCTTAATCACCAGAAAAGTAGATTTTACCCACTACTGCTTGTTTTTTGTCCTTTTCATAATTTTTTTCCTTTTCAGCATCAAAAGAGTTGACCTAGTTATTTTTGATTTTCTGGCGCCTGACTTTACTCAAGTACAACCGTTTAAGTGCTTTTGCTTTACCTGAGTATTTCGATACATTTGAATCTCCACTGTTTATCAAAATTCAAATACTGTACTGTTTACTACCCGACTTTTAGTTCAGAGCATTAGTTACTAGACGAGAATAAAAAGGTTAATCTTAAACCAGCTCACTCTTTTTCTAAAGCTAAGAATGCTCGGATGATTTATTTGTTCAGTATTTAGTTCCTGTCTCTTTTTCGGAATAATGCTATGTTAATATCATGTATTCATGACACAATAATGATGAACCAAATCATTTGAAGATCCAGATTATTACGAACTATATTCAACTAATAAAGCCTGTTGTAGAATACTCTCAGCAGTAAATTAGTTCGTAGTAATTAACATTAGCCCCACCATTCCCTGCTGAACTGTAATGTTCTCGCATTAATGCATCGATAATCAAACTCCAATCATATAATACATATTATTGAGAAATTTTGACATTCTGAGAATGAAGTTGGCTACTTTTACTTAGAAAAGGAACACAAACAATGTGTGAGAGAGAGCAGGCGTGATCATCTTTTCAAAAAGAGATGTAAATGAGTTATGGAGTTATTGAGCATCCCAGAAAGAGCAGAAGAAGAGAGGAGGGCGCACCTGTTGGATTGTCTTGAGTTGGAGGTGGAGGTGGCCATGGTTCTCTCACATCTCCTCTCCTCCTGACTAAAGCTCGTAAACTGTGCTCACACCTCTCCTACGCTGAGGTTTAAGCACAGGACATTCAGGTTATAACTGTGTGTAGTGTGTTAAGATATTATCTAAAGTACAAAGTAAGCAACGATGATGTTGCTCATCTGTAATCTGTTATTTGAAACCATGTTTTTGCATGATGTGTTGATCGTAAAATTCAGTGTTTGATGTTGCCAGTTGTTGTGCTGACATCTTTATGGGGTAAACCAAGGACAACGAATCCACAGTCTATTCTGTTTGTCCTTTTAGGTTGCTTCCATATCTATGTGCTTCTCCACCACCAGATAAAACATGCACCCACACACACACACACAGAGAAAAAACACATGCTGAGATCATTAATCATGAGTCGTTGCTTGCTATATACAGAAACGTTGTGTAGGTGAGACATGGGAGGGAGGCAGAAAGATAAAAGGATGTTTATCTGGGGCTCTTGCATCGAACATCATGCTGGGATCAGGCAGGAAGTCACAGAGAAGACCATGCGAGCCCCATTTCTTTGTTGCCATTAAACCCACCGAATGGATTTCAAGGGGAACATCGAAATGCAAAGCCTTGATGTGGAATTACGTTGTCTTTTTTTTTTGTCGCCAAGATGTTTCATTTTTGCTGGGAGACATGAAAACCGTGCAGACTTTTAGAAGGCTAATGCAAGAAGCAAACGCGTGCAAATTGAAAACAAAAAGATGAGCGACCTCAACGCGTTTGAGGTTTCCAGTCAGCTATAACGCCGTTTTATTCGATCGTTTGACATATGTTGTCGTTGAATGTTGTGACAACAGAAATGAGGGAGCTGTAATTTGTTGTTTGAACCTTTAATCAGCAGAAAACGCAAATATAGCTTGTACATATCTATAAAGAGTTATGGAGTCGACAAGCGGATATTAGCTCTTTTAGTAGAAATAGTAGCTTGACACTAAACTCTTCTATTTGTCTTCTCTTGCTTCGTTATTTCCCCTCCCTCCCTCCCTCCCTCCCTCTGTCCTCCTTCTCTTCTTTACGTTCCTCCCTCCGCCCCCTGTTATCCCACTTCTGCCTCGACTTCTCTACCCACAGGAACTTCCGGAAGCATCTCCGGATGGTGGGCAGCAGGAGGATGAAAGCACAGAGTGAGTCAGACGTGTGTGTGTGGTTCATATGTTTGCTCAAATGGACTGATGTAGTTCACCCCACCATCATCTGTGTTCTTCTTTATGTTTTCTGGTGCGTATTTTGCATGTTTGTGATTCACCAAACGCTGCTGTTTTATTGGGATTCGTATTGCTCTGTTGCATTTATTTGAGGATTATTATGTTCATCAGTGTGTGTGTGTGTGTGTGTTGATGAGCCATCAATATGAGTCTGTGAATGGGTAATGTACGAGTGTGTAGGTGGTCTATTCCTGTGACATCGCTTTAAATGTTCTGAGTTTTCTTGTTTTGTTTGGTTGGTTGTAAGGTTTGGAGACAAAAGACTAAATCATTTTAAAAAGCTGATTGAAGATGAAAAAAAGTTGATTGATAGTGATGGAGTGGCGAGTGTCTGTGTAAGGGTCACTGCAAATCTAAAAGAGAAGTTCTAGATGTGGGTCAGTGTGAGTGGGATTATCTTTTCATGCAACTGGTCTGTAACTTGTTTATTATTGTTGACCTGAAAGACGAACAAAGTAAGCTCAACAATAATCTGAATTAAAACGTTGGTTAAAAATGGGATTTGTGTCAAATTTAGAAGTTGTGTGAGCAGAAGGATGAAAAGATGATAATTGTTAAAGCCTTATGAACGGATTGCAAAACATATGTTTCTAGTCCAGTTCTTAGTGGCGTTTATGTAAAGTGTGAAAAATCAATATTTTGTGATTTAACAGTTTTGGCTGAATAAATATTGCACCAGAGCGGATCGACATATACTGAACCCCCAAATTTTCTTGATGCTGTGACGTCAAAGTTCTCCCACCGTTCGTGCTCTCCCCGCTGTGAGGAACAAGTGTTTATCTTGGAGCCAATTTCTGCAGAACAGATAAATCTCCAACTATAAAAATGTAAACGCTAGTCAAAAATCTTAGAATATGAGGGTTGTCGGATCACAGAATGGGACACGTGGTGTGTTTCATGACACGCTATTTCTAAAAGCAAACCTTGAAAAAGTCCTTTTGATCACAAGTAAAAATCAAATGAATGATTCGGCTAATAAAAGGGCTTTTTTAACAAGTTCATGTCAGCAGCAAAACGAACAGAGAAGCAACAGAATGAGGAACTCTGTTGATGAAGCACGTCAGTGAACAGAGATCACTCTACATAGCAGAGCTCATCCTCTCAAGGCCCAGTACATCTGTGAAACTAGCACAGCCCTTTGGATCCATCGATACTGACGAGAAGCAGCAGGATCTTTGACAATGATTCATATCTGATTGTTAGCTATGTGTTGTTGTTGTTGTTGTTGTTGTTTGGTTTGTTTGACAGTTTGTACATTCAGGCATTTGTTTGTGCAGAGGAGGGACGGCATCGTCTGAACACTGTGTGTGAGCCGCATTCGCCGTTTCATTTTGGTGTTTTGGGTGGCGAGTGGAGGAAAAGACCAACTTGTCGGCTTGTTGGTGTGTGTGTGGGGCGAGGCGGGGGGGGGGGGCGTGTGTGTGATTATCTCTCCCCACCTGCACTAGCATTCGCTGAACGTAGATCGCAGAGTTTCAGCCGTTCCTGGAGTGACCCCACCCCTGTCAAGGCTGACTCTCCTCATGACCCCAGAGACAGTGAGTTAACAGAGTCACGCACGCGCATCTACTGTACACACTCGCACACACACACACACACACACACACACACACACACACACACACACACACACACACTTTCTAACGGTTAAGAAACAAATGGTGCAATTAAGAAAAACATGGAAAGAGGCTTAAACTGTGAGGTAACCGAGTCACATTTACAAATGGTGTACATTTCTGTGTCATTTAAATTAACCCTAGCATGCCCCAAGAGAAGAAGAAAATAAAAACTAATCTGGATATGTTAGACCTCACCTTTTAAATCTACTTAAATTCACTGATATCACCATGACTGACTGATGAAAACATTTCCTTTTAAAGCAGTTCTCTAGTATTTATAATCTAAAAAAGAAGCAGTAAAAACTTGCGAGAGCACATGAACAATCTACTGCGTGTGCCGTTATAAAAAATAACCTGTGTGCCCTCACATCTTGACTGGCAGAATGATTACAGTTTAAATTTGCTTTATGCTCACTCAATGCTTTTGTCATTTCATTATTTCCCTACACAAACGGCTCGTCTGGAGTTGAAAGTCACTTAGCGGCATTTGTGAACTACACAAGCGGTCTGGTAATAAGCCCGTTGATATATACGAGTTACAGGACAGCTGGAATGAAGTCGGATCACCTGTCGTCTGCAACCAAGGTCAGCCAGTCAAAAATAATGCAAAGTGCACAATATAATGAGAAATACTGCCAACCATAGCAGTCTGAAGTACAACTAAGTGCTATAAAAAAAGTGTTATAATTCGCTCAGGAAGACTCCACCATAACTTTACATAGATAATACATGTTTGCTATTATATTAATGCTTTGAATGTTGTATATTGTATATTGCTCCTTTAACTTCTTAATAAATGGCCACCTGGAAGGCAGCCTAATATGACTCACATGTACTTGGAAGTTAAAGCCACTTCTCATCGAGTACGTACACATTGACACATGCCGAAGAGGACTCGTGAGTAAGGTGGCATTTTGTCATCACAGTTTTTCCAGCTTGAGTTCCAGTCGATTAAATAACATGCAAAAAACGAACAAATCTCAAGACATTTGCACTTCAAACACAGCATCACGCGAACAACCCGACTGCCTCTGCTGTTGACTCTGACCCTGTCCATCTGTCTCCCTATGACCGTGGGTCTGTCGTCAACGTTGTGATGCTCTCTCTTTCTGTGAGTATGTCTTCCCAAATGGAGTGTGCGTCTCAGTCCGAGTGTGTCCACTGGTCCCGATGTTAACGCGAGGAACGTGCGTCTCAATGACGGGTTTCAACCCACGCTGTTTGTTGCACGTGCCGTCTATGTTGACGTCTGAGTATCTGTGGTTTTATGTTTCTTCTCCACCTCCATCTTAAGCGTTTCTGTGTTTCAGAGTGCGATGAAAGATAAATGAACTGTTGATGACAGTCTAATGGTGTGGTTGATGCCTCATTCTTCCTCTTTCCTGAGGGAAAGGTATTGTTCTCTGGAGGTGTGACATAAATCGTCCGTCTTGCTCGTCATTTTCTCCTTTTTCACACTCTTTGTTCCCTTTCTCTTTTCAAACTGCTCTTTCACCTTGACTGATACTGGATTGTCAGGCCAATACCAACATGGATACTTGGATTTCATTTTAATATTGTCCTATAATGAGATATCGGTCAATAATTCTTTTTTATTTGCTGTTGGAAATTCTAAAAAATAACCAAATAAGAAACTCAATGACTCCAACACGTATGTAGGAAACATCATTTAGTCCACACATATGCCATAAGCTCACATTGTAATTAAACTACAATACTGGAACATGTAATGTAATGTAGCAGCACTGAAAGCGGTCGAGAATCAGCAACATAACATGATATTCTATTTAAACACTGTGACTTATGGTTTTTAATGTTTTAATCGTTTATAGGGTCAAAGTAAAAACTGCATCACATCCCTTAGATTTAAGAAACACAGCTAACAACCACCGGCCTGTCGTTAGGTCAAAGCACCATGAACAATATTGATCCATCCAATATTGATCCATCTTCTAACATCAAATGAGGTTTCATCAGTTGCACATGTTGAAATACAAATATAATGTGTGATATACATTGTGATTACATGTCAAATAAGCCCAATTGGATGGTACGCTTTACTTTCTTAGAACAGCTGCCCTCTGATCCCCCTTTGAGTTTCTTATCTGCGTGTTAGTTGTTGCCAGAAATGTTGCTGCTGTATTCTCTATCAGTCCGACTTATTTTTCCTCCTCCTGCAAGCTGTCTCTTCTGCTCCCTGTTCCATCTGTCACTTTTCTTGTGTCACCACCATTATTAACAACTCCATCCTTTTCCCTCTCCTCCACACTCACCTCTCTTCACTCTCTCGGACACCTCCCTCCTTCACTCCTAGATTTTCTCTTTCTGTGTCACCTTTCTTGCCTCCCACGAAACACTTCTGCCGACAAGGCTTTTTTTCTCACCGGTGTAATATATTTCTCTTCTAGGTGGAGACATGCAGGCCTCCTGTAGTACCTTGGATGAAGGGGGCCTGGATGATAATATAGACTGGGAGGAGGAGCGGGAGATGGAGAGGCTGGCCTGTGAAGGAGACGACTTTGTACCTCCCAAAATCATGGTATGTGATCAGTTTTGCAAGTCAAATTTTATATTACAATTAAAGTTGGCTGGTTTACAAGATTTTCTTTTTTAATGGTCAAAATTAAATCAGCTGAAGCCAAGATATCCTGACTTTTAATCTTATACAAGTCGACAAAACACTGTATCCTACTTTTCCAACGATACAACTAACAGGCATCTTTCTTTAGATCCTTCCGACCTTTAGATGCAAATTTCTTTAAAACTTTTTTAATGCAGGCTTTTTCTGCTAAAACATGTCCAAATCCCAGTGAAATTGGTGGATTGACCCGTTAAGAACGTAAACTCTGGATTTGTTGCAGCTAAAAATGATCACTGATAAACAACGCACTACAGAAATGATGACTTTAGGATTACACGCTGATGGCAGATTGAGGTTAAAATAGCTTCATGTCTGGAAGGTAAATGTAAATGCAGATACAGTATCATAAATGCACCTCGTGTATTATATACCGTCTCGCTGTGAATATTATATTGAGCTGTACGTTCCCTGCAGGCATGACGGTGTGATAGAGTTACTCTTTTAACCCTCCTGTTACCTTTAGGGTCAACTCTGCCCTTCTCTTCTTTTTCTCTCCACTTTGCTCCACTTTTCTCCCACTCTTTCATTTCCCACACATCCCATTAAA
Organism: Pseudoliparis swirei; assembly: GCF_029220125.1. Taxonomy (NCBI): domain Eukaryota; kingdom Metazoa; phylum Chordata; class Actinopteri; order Perciformes; family Liparidae; genus Pseudoliparis; species Pseudoliparis swirei. The sequence goes on along the minus strand of NC_079402.1, from coordinate 10,900,121 downwards.
TCCATCATTCCTCTCCTTCTACTGCTTCTCCTTCACCTTCAGCTGATCTCTTCTAAAGTCCCAAAGGCAGAGTACGTTCCCACTATAATTCGCAGGGATGACCCCTCCATCATCCCCATCCTCTACGTGAGTCAAACATCAATTGATAGTGTGCAAACAATCCTTCGACATACAAGCATACACATTGTTTCTTTAGAGGATGTTTTAGGATAAAGGGCGATTAAAATGGATATCAAAGTTTTTTTCGATCAATGATTATGTTTGATGTGAACATCTTTTTCCTCAGGACCATGAACACGCTACTTTTGATGATATTTTGGGTGAGTTAATGTTCCTTTTACATCTCTTTTGTAATTATATATTCAATGATTGTAATAAATAAGACCGGTGAATAAAATGTAGAAGAAAAATATTATATTTTAAAATTAAGAACAGATGATAAAATTCTAAAATCTGAAAGTAACCATTGAAAATGACTAACCGTGTCAAACCAATGGACGTTAGTTAACTAATTAATATAAAAAATAGAGCCTTTGATACATTTGTATCCACATTTATATGACCTCTTATCTCACAAATCCTTCACCTTTAGTTGTAAACCTGGACTGTGTCTAAACTTAGACTCATATCGTGTGAATTAAAAGGTCCGAAAAATAAATACAAGCTAAACCGTACAGGCAATTGAATCTCTAAAAAAAAATTTGCTTGGATTTGGCTTAATTATGCATTTCATATAGAACCAGTTAAAATGCTGCAAAATTACTTTTTTGTATTGGTTTCTACATTCTGAAAACGATGATCTGCTCCTCAAAAGAGAAGCGCTTCCTGTAAACAGACCCTGGAGCTCCTCCAGGTGAACTGCATTGAATAAAGCCAGTGAGAGGATTCCCATGAATAATTCATGGAGTTCAAGTTTCCATTTGACTTTTATTGGCCTGTTTTATTTTGCTGCGACACTTCCTGAAGCACACAATGTTAAGTTCAAATCAAACCACATCTAGAGTCTCTACTCTTTATTATTATTATTCAATTCAATTCAATTCAATTCAATTCAATTTATTTGTATAGCCCAATTTCACAAATTACAAATTTGTCTCGGAGTGCTTTACAATCTGTACACATAGACATCCCTGCCCCAAAACCTCACATCGGACCAGGAAAAACTCCCAAATAACCCTTCAGGGGGAAAAAAAGGGAAGAAACCTGCAGGAGAGCAACAGAGGAGGATCCCTCTCCTAGGATGGACAGAACAATAGATGTAATGTGTACAGAAGGACAGATTTAGAGTTAAAATACATTCAATGAATATGACAGAGTGTATGAATAGTTCATAGTAGGCATATTCCACGATGGAGACCTCCACGATCCATCAGGCAGATGGCGGTGGGGAGGAGGAGTGGACGGAGTCTCAACAGTGGGCGGAGTCTCAACAGGACAGTGGCGTAGTCATGAGCAGGAATTCCACGACCCAGACGATCCATCAGGCAGATAGGATCTATGCCGTCTCATAGGGTCCGATGACCCCCTGAGACGTGAAGTCAAAAGGACTCCGGGAGAAAGCAGAGTTAGTAACGTGTGATTGAGAGATGAAAATTCATCCTTAAGGAGAGAAAAAAGAGGAGATAGGTACTCAGTGCATCCTAAACGTCCCCCGGCAGCTATAAGCCTATAGCAGCATATCAAGGGGCTGGACCAGGTGAACCTGATCCAGCCCTAACTATAAGCTCTGTCAAAGAGGAAGGTCTTAAGTCTACTCTTAAACGAGGTGACTGTGTCTGCCTCCCGGACTGAAATTGGAAGCTGGTTCCATAAAAGAGGAGCTTTTTAAGACTCTAGGAACTACAAGTAGTCCCGCATTTAGTGAGCGTAGCTCTCTAGTGGGGCAATATGGTACGACAAGCTCCTTAAGATATGATGGAGCATCACCAATCAAGGCTTTGTAGGTTAAGAGAAGAATTTTAAAAGTGATTCTTGATTTTACTGGGAGCCAGTGCAGAGCAGCTAGTGCAGGAGTGATGTGATCTCTTGTCTTAGTTTTAGTGAGAACACGAGCTGCAGCATTCTGGATCAACTGGAGGGACCTAAGAGATTTATTAGAGCAGCCTGATAATAAGGAGTTGCAGTAATCCAGTCTCGTAGTAACGAACGTATGAATCAATCTTTCTGCATCTTTTTGTGACAAGATGTGCCTGATTTTGAAATATTACGTAGATGAAAGAATGCAGTCCTTGAGATTTGCTTTACGTGGGAGTTAAAGGACAAGTCCCGATCAAAGATAACGCCAAGATTCTTTACAGTGGTGTTGGATGCCAGGGCAATGCCGTCTACAGAATCCACATCACCAGATAATTGATCTCTGAGGTGCTCAGGGCCGATTAAAATTACTTCGGTTTTGTCTGAGTTTAACATCAAGAAGTTGCAGGTCATCCATGTTTTTATGTCTTTAAGACATGCTTGAATTTTACAGAGTTGGTTGCTCTCCTCTGGTTTTATCGATAAATATAGTTGAGTGTCATCTGCATAACAATGAAAGTTTATGGAGTGTTTCCTGATAATATTGCCCAAAGGAAGCATGTATAAGGTAAATAAAATTGGTCCAAGCACAGAACCTTGTGGAACTCCGTGATTAACGTTGGTGGTTATCGAGGCGTCATCGTTTACAAATACAAACTGAGATCGATCTGATAAATAGGATTTAAACCAAATTAGTGCCGTGCCTGAAATGCCAATCGACTGCTCCAGTCTCTGTAACAGGATGTCATGGTCAATGGTGTCGAATGCAGCACTAAGGTCTAACAAGACCAGGACAGAGAGGAGTCCTTTATCTGCTGCCATTAAGAGGTCATTTGTAATTTTCACCAGTGCCGTCTCGGTGCTGTGGTGTTTTCTAAATCCTGATTGAAATTTCTCAAATAAACTATTATGATGTAGAAAGTCGCACAACTGATTTGCGACCACTTTCTCAAGGATCTTGGAGAGGAAGAGGAGGTTAGAGATCGGTCTGTAGTTAGCCAATACCTCTGGATCCAGAGTGGGCTTCTTCAGGAGAGGTTTAATAACAGCCACCTTGAAGGAGTGTGGTACGTGGCCTGTTAGCAGAGACACATTGATAATATCTAATAGAGAGCCGCCAATTAAAGGCAAAACGTCTTTAAGCAGCCTCGTCGGGATGGGGTCCAAGAGACAGGTAGACGTGTTCGAAGTAGAAACCGTTGAAGATAATTGGTCACGGTTGATGGGAGAAAGCCCTCCAAATATACACCAGGGCATACAGCGGTTTCCAAGGCCATTCCACTTGAGGACAGATTGGCACTGGTTATGGGCAAGAGAATATTAATCTTGTCCCTAATAGTTAAAATCTTTTCATTAAAGAAGTTCATAAAGTCATTACCACTAAGGTTTATAGGAATGCTCGGCTCCACAGAGCTGTGACTCTCTGTCAGCCTGGCTACAGTGCTGAAGAGAAACCTGGGGTTGTTTTTATTTTTTTCTATTATTGATGAGTAATAGGCTGCTCTGGCATTACGGAGGGCCTTCTTATATGTTTTAAGACTATCTCGCCAAACTAAGCGGGATTCTTCGAGATTAGTTGAACGCCATATACGTTCAAGCTTTCGTGACGTTTGCTTCAGTTTGCGGGTCTGAGGGTTATACCAGGGAGCAAACCTCCTCTTCCTCACTGTCTTCTTCTTCAGAGGGGCTATCGAGTCCAGTGTCATTCTCAGAGAGCCTGTGGCACTGTCAACAAGATGATCAATCTGGGACGGACTAAAGTTAGACCAGGAGTCCTCTGTTATATTGAGACGTGGTATCGAATCAAATACAGAAGGAATCGCTTCTTTAAATTTAGCTACAGCACTATCAGTTAGACATCTGGTGTAGAAACTTTTGACTAACGGAGTACACTCCGGTAGTATAAATTCAAAAGTTATGAGGTTGTGGTCTGACAGAAGAGGATTCTGTGGGAAGACGTTCAAATGCTCAATGTCAACGCCATAAGTAAGAACAAGATCAAGCGTGTGGCCAAAGCTGTGAGTGGGTTTCTGTACTCTCTGACAGAAGCCAATCGAGTCCAACAAGGAGATGAATGCAGCACTAAGGCAATCATTATCAACATCCACATGGATATTAAAATCTCCAACAATAATAACTTTATCGGTTTTAAGAACCAAACTTGATATAAATTCTGAGAATTCAGATATAAACTCTGAATATGGACCTGGTGGCGGTACAGAATCACAAATCGAATTGGCTGTAGTGTTTTCCAGGTTGGATGTGAAAGACTAAGAACAAGGCTTTCAAATGAGGTGTAGTGTAATTTTGGTTGAGGATTAATTAATAGGCTCGATTCAAAGATGGCTGCTACTCCACCTCCTCGACCGGTGCCTCGAGGAATGTGAGTATTAATATGACTTGGAGGAGTCGATTCATTCAGGCAGACATATTCTTCATGGCTCAGCCAGGTTTCAGTTAGGCAACATAAATCAATGTGATTATCTGATATTAAATCATTTAGTAACACAGCTTTAGATGACAGAGATCGAATATTTAGGAGACCACATTTAATAGACCTATTTTGTTGCACTGCTGAAATAATGGTGTTAACTTGTATAAGGTTATTGTGTACGACTCCTCTTCTGCTTACTTTTGATTTATTTAATTGAAGTGGCCGTGGGACAGACACAGTCTCTACTCTAAAGTCAAGGGTGGGTAACTTCTCGAATGGAAGAGCAGAGAAGGGTTACGCCTGTACTTGAACTCAACCTCCAAAGTATTTATTTGTGTTCACAGTTCACATCTCTCCCTCTCTCCCTCTCTTCCTCTCTCCCTACATTCGATCTCGGTCTCTGAAGTTCACATCAATCACATCTATCGAACCCTTTTCTGTCCCCCACAGAGGAAATAGAGAAGAAGCTCACAGCTTACAGGAGAGGAAGCAAGTTCTGGAGGATGCTCATCTTTTGTCAGGTGAGGAACAAGGAGACAGAATAAAAGTGTATTTCCTGTCAAATTGTACGTTTTATTTGGTATATATGCCGGTTCTGTGTTCATGCACCGTAATAACAACTACCTGAGCTAGAATGTGTTCAGTTCCTTCCTTTGGGATCTAACCCCTGTCAAGATATTAATTAAGGAGAAGCAAATTATCAGTTGTGATAATGTGTTTAATCTTCTATGTGCTTCTTAGGGAGGCCCCGGTCACTTGTATTTTCTGAAGAATAAAGTGGCAACATTTGCTAAGGTGGAAAAGGAGGAGGACATGAGCCAGTAAGTCTCCCATCAGCTCCTAATGTTGAATACTGTGACGACTCACATGGCCCATGTCTTATAAAGCATCAACATGTGGTTACGCTTTACAAGTCATGACAGAGATGACTGAGAACCATCGGCTCGCTGTGGAAATAGAAGTATTTCGTCATTAAGATGCCTTCGCTGCTCTTTCATTCAAGTATTTATTCCACAATGAAGAAAAAAATCCTCTTTCAAACCAAATCTCAACCAAAGGAAACTGGCACATTCCCCAATAAATCTTAATGTGGTTTTAGACCATCAAAGGATTTCAATATTTGAAAACAAATGTGTCGTATACATTTTCTTTATGCTATTTTCACAATATGAAAACTATTTCTGTGAGTGCTCTCCGACTTGATTTAAATCAGAGATGTTCCACTTGAAGGATTCAACACAATGTTTTATTTATGAGCACAATCTACTTTTCAGAGTGATGCATCTCTCCCAAGGGGACCATGTTTGAATAGGTGGTGTTTACTTGTTTCAGAGATATCAAACATAAGTATATTTAAAGAATCTGTTCCTTTCGTGCATAAGAACAGTAGTTCAATCAGCAGAGACGGGTGTTTAGAGTTTAACAATAATTCATTTACAATTGCAAATTGAAATAGTGCAAAGTCTTTTTGGCGGTTGGACTCCATCCTGAATTAGGATTAGCTCTCAGGGTGGAGATGCTGATATCTGCCAAGGCAGATTCCCCCCCTGGTGGTGGTGTAGAAGAAGAGTTGCTGTTAAGCCGATTGGAGGAGCCCGGGGTGGAGGAGCCCTGGGTGGAGGAGGGTCCCATGACGCAAACTGACAGCAGCAGAGAGGAGAACATATTTAAAAGATTGCCAACGACGCTGTGATTGGCTTACAGAACTGCACTGCCTCTAATTGATTGGTTCATTCATTGTGCCCACCCCCAATCAGCTGATGGAATAATCGCTGCAATTAACTAAGAGACTGCTTATGAATGAACCAGCGTGTAAAGAGTGTCATCCTGACTGAACTTTAGCTTGAGCTACTTTAGTGATGAGTAACTGACTCGCACGTATCTTTTTTTCAAGTTACAATTTGTGTTTTTTAATTTCATGGGAACTGATAGATTGATTGTCTAACTGTGGCCTTTGTCTTTGTTCAGGTTCTGGAGGAGGCTGAGTCGCTTCATGAGTAAAGTCAACCCCGAACCCAACCTGATCCACATCATGGGCTGCTACGTCCTGGGCAACCCCAACGGAGAGAAGGTACTCAGACACACACGTACAACTGGAAAGAGCTCATCCAGACCACTCCGGTTCTTTCATAACAAAGTCTCCGTCAAGTTACTTGTTCAAAACTTACATTGATGAGCCACACAAACTGATGGAATAACATCGGACGCCAAAGCTATAGTCTTTTGGTTCCCTGTCTCTTATCATTAGGGGTCACTATCTCGTCCTTCCGGCTCATTTATATGTATCTTCCCACTGTTTCCAAATGTATTCTCACTGCGTCTCATATTCACCGTATGAGCTTCCTGGCCGTCTCAGCTGTCTCTTGTCTCCTATCCTCTCCCTCTGTGTGGTGGTGTAGCTGAAGAGCACACATGCTGCGTGATGCTACACAAGAACATACAATAAGACTCATAACCACACGAGTAAAAATAAAGATCTGAAAAACAGAAACAAGCTGGCAGACACACACACACACACACACACACACACACACAATATAGCCAGCGGTGTTTGTCTGACCTCACTGTTCCACTCATGTCTGCCAAAATGCTTTGTTTATGGATCTCTGCCGGGTTGACTGTCTCTGGCAGGCTGCACATCAGGGATATTTCCAATGCGGCCAAAAGTATGTGGACACGTACTTGTGGAACATTACACACAGGATACTCTAAGAACTTTCACTCGTCTGTAATGTCTTTCCACTAAATGAAGAACCTGTCTGCAGGGGTGTGCAGACGTTTATCCACGGGAGCATTAGTGTGCTCCAAACCATGAAACACAACCCCAGAACAATATGTGTCCACGTACTTGGGTACCCCCCCCCCCCTGATTAAAAAAGTAAAATTATAATGGATTAACTCATGATTAATAAAATCACTCACCAAATATCAAAAGGGGCTTGTGAAGAACAAGAAAAGCTTTTTATATATATATAATGATAGTTCTCTCTAATATTTTATTGTTCTGGGGTTGTTTTTATTGTGTAATATGTATGACTGTTGCTGCTCTTTGATGACTGGAACAACCCAGTTACATAACACTGCAATGTGTAATGAGGAGCCATGCAGGACCAAAAGGAATGTTGCGACACAATATTAGAGATCTGTTCCTTGCCTCGGCTCTCTTTGCACTACAGACGATGTCTCTTCTCTTCTCTACATCTGGCATGTAGCCATCTTCTTTTATCTTTTTCAAAGGACTGCAAACCAAGGATTGAAATCTTCTTTTTCTTCACCACCTCCATTTTAACATCATAAAGTGAAAAACAAAAGCTCACTTGGCCTTTGATTTCACTGACAGAGGCTATCAAGATCCCTCATGACTAAATTCTAGAGAAATCAGTGAGCTTCAATTTTTAATATGCACAGCACCACATCAGTGAGAAACTGCCGAGGAGACGACGGAAAAACCTCAACTCGCTTTAGGCTCAAAGTCTTTAGGACTGCAATGAATTATTATTTTCACTATCGATTGCGACATAGTTTTTTCTTACAACGAATTGAATGATGTTTAGTCTCAAATAAAAAAAGGCAATCACATGTTACCAGCGCCCAAAGTGATGCTGGCCCGATTATCGGCTGCCAACATTTTCACTATTATCAGAACCGTTATTTCATCTTTCTTTTCAAAGACGGAGTGAGATGAAGCGTGGACGAGTGACGAGAGATCATTATCGTGAATAAAAAAGTGATGATACAAAAATGTCATACACCTCCTGATTCACACCGCGTTAGATTAGATTAGATATTCCTTTATTAGTCCCACAGTGGAGATATTTCGGGATCACAGCAGCGGGTGCACATTAGAGCATTAATAAAAGATACAAATAAAACAGAAAAACAATACTAAATACTCATACTAAATATACAGATTTACAGATACATTTGATTGTAATCTCCTTTGTTTTAATTTCCTGAACATGGAACTCTGCTAGTAAAATGACTGGGATTGGGGTCCTACTCCACCTTTTTATAAGATCAGCTGTTTCATGGGAAGGCAGGGAGGTCATATGAAGACGAGCAGGAAAATGAACACCGTTGCAATTATACTCTCACCGCATGTACTGCCCTCCGTGTTACCTGCTGAGGACACATGTCCACATGTCTCTGGCAGCAACGAGCTGGATTCAGTGTCGTTCTCGGGTGTGGTTCCATGTTTGCGTGTCTGAAGACGCCGGCTCCCCTACTGCAGGAGGATGAATTGATGTTTGCTTTCTTATCTCGAACCCAACAGCTGTTCCAGAAACTGAAGAATCTGATGAGGCCTTATTCTGTCGAGTTTGAGTCGCCGCTGGAGCTGTCTGCTCAGGGTGAGTCCGAACAAACTCCCTCAAACATGCAGATCACACGGACGCATCATCACATAGGCCTACGTTACGGTTCAGGCATGCGTTTACACATGTCACATGTTGCATGAAGCTGTTCCCAAATTTTAACATATAATACTTTTTTACTGTGTGTCGCATGCCGTTCTCGATCACCATAACACCACCCTCCACACAGGAGAGAGTACGCACTTTACTCTGCACTCCTCTCGAGCTGCAGGTACAGTACGCTCTACTCCACCCAATAAATGATATTATAAAAGCCGGCTCCTGCAGAGACAACTGGAAACTGTTGTCTTCTAAACCCAGACTTCCTCTCCTTCAGCCCTTCACTTTCATTCAAAGTGTTCTCCTCCTGTTCTCTTTGTGCCCATGAGAGATGTAAACGTCTCCAGCCCTGATGACAGCTAACCACGCTGAACTTGTCTCATAAAAAGCATCCCTATCTTCTAGAAAGGATGTCTCTTTACGCATCATTTTCCACCATATGTCATGTCATTTGCCACCATATTTTGAGGTGTTTCTTATCAATATAGTGAAGAAATGCTCTTGCACATATTAAAGTTGCAAAATATGGCTGTCCTGCAAATATTTATTATACTGTAGCTCTTCCAAAAACATATCTGCTTTTAGTATCTCAAACATGGTTATTTTAAGGGTTAGATAAAAAGTAATGGTATATTTTGCTTCCTTAATACTTGATTAAAGTGTGTCCTCTCTCATTTACCAATCAAGGCAAAGAGGTGATTGAGATGTACTTCGACTTCCGCCTCTACCGGCTTTGGAAGACTCGGCAGCACTCCAAACTCTTGGAATATGAGGAATTCTTGTGACGAAAAAACACGGATAACGGGAGAAGCGGAGCGCTACAATGAAAATAGAACTGATCCGATAAGTGAACATTGTTCCACTATAGTGCTCGACCCACCAACTCAATACTACCAGTCATGCCTGCATTCATCCAGGAGAGGACAGGGAGGGGAGGAAGGAGGATGGCAGGCAGGACAAGGTGGCTGAAGACCAACTCAATGATGCTGTGTGCCTCCGCTCCTCCTCATTTTCAGAGTAAGGATCAAAGACTCACAAAAAGGGCAGAAAAAAAATACACATTAAAGAAAAAAATGAAGAAGAAGCAGAGACAACTGGACCGTCTTCATCTTAGTCACCGACTCCCTTTGCTTCTTGAGTTTGAAAGCAAAAGGAGGATAAAAAAAATTCCAATGTGTAAAAAAATATATAATTTTCATCACACCTCTGTTGCAAAAACACACTTTGAGGCTGCTGTGCTTCACTGAAACTCATTCTGCCATAATGTGGTTCTGTGTTTTCACTGGACCTCTCAGATGCTCCCAGACCCCAGAGACATACATATATATATACATCCATAAATAATATCATATGTCGATGTGTGTGTATATATCACATGAATATATTAGCATAGCTTCTGTCATGCAAATAATACATGAGGATAATAATAATGCATCATTTATTTTTGATGTGCATTGTTGTGCAGTTTCATATGAAAATACTTTGGAATAACTCAGGTTTTAGCCATGAAGTAAATAATCTGTGTGTCTATTCTATCAAGATATTGTAATCTTCATCGCCATCGCTTGGAATGAATGTATTCGCTCTCCAGAAATGTATCTTCGGTTTGAGAAATCCAGCTTCATGTTTTGGTTTTTTTTTAAAAGAAGAGACAAAAGTGCTGATTTTATGTGCGTGTGTGTGTGTGTGTATTCTCCATGTCAAAGAAATTATAATAATCATGCAAATGTGTGTATTTCTCTTTCTGCACCTGCAATGGGAGGGGGGGGGGGGGGTTATCACCTTTACACCCCCATTTTCTCCCTTTCCGTCAAACTCTCAAAGACAGTCTCGCGTGATTACTGATGTCAAGAGGGATGTAACAGCCATCCAAGTGCTCCTGCCACTCCAGTGAAGGAGTTGCCCTATTGATCCCGCCTCCTCTTTTGCAGAAGGTTCAGGCCACTTAGTCTCGGCCTTGTCACTGGCGCCAGCTGCTCTCACTTCCTGCCAAACACTCTTGGCTTCTCTTGATGGCAGCCAAACGAGCTTCCGCCACCGCTCACTTCACTGGGCTGGGATCCAGTCTGAAGGACCGGAGTTCTCCCAATGAAAGCGATCAGCCAGAGGTTTAAGCTGTTAACAGCTGCCCTGCCAGGTGTCAGGTCGTTAAAAGGACAGACATATTTAGACTGCAGTGCCAAACTACAAAGGTCAGCTCAGAGGCCGGTGATGAGTTGTGAGTGAGGAGTCAGTGGGTGACAGCAACCACTGGTCACCAGAAATAGAATGCAGTTTGCTGAATAGAATATCAGATGAACTGTGGCCAGACACAGAGCTGCACACTCACTCACTCACAAAGGGACGCAGACACTGATCACATAATCCTCCTTTAATAATAATTTAATTTGCTTTATGTAATGACAGCTAAAGTGGGAGAGGGACACTCAAAGCGCAAAAAAGTCTTCACAGTTGATTTCTCAGGTAAACCTAAGAAATTAGCTGATCCCACAGTATTGTTTTTGTGTGCTTTTGGAGTGCTGCAATCCCAAAAGTCTTTAAGGTTACATTCTACTTTTTTTAATGCTGAAATTTGAGCCGTAATCTTTTCAAATGTGGCAGCAATCCAAGGAGACATTGCTAAGTCCCGCCATGGCTCACTGCTCGGCCAATCACAGCAGTGTCCCACAATGACAACGGACCCTGAATGTCAGCGAAACATGCGGCCGATTGTGAGTTTAGAACCAGTCAGGTGATGTGTGTCCAGATAGTTTACAGGGAGCACGAGGAAAAACATTTTTAGGTTTTCATAGATTTCAGTGGCCCCAACATTATGCATTTCACACACAAACGTATAAAACACAGACAAGTGTTGATCCTCTCCACCTGTGTATGGTAAATACTTTTCCATTCATCATTATTTGTGAGGATGAGTTAATATTTGGAGCATTATGTGCAGGCTTTTTGTGTTTAAGTCAACCAGTCTCACTGGAAAGCTCTCCATCTCTTTGCGAGCAGAAGTCTGGTTGCCGTTGCCGTTGCCCTCTCTCTGACATTGCAGTGTTGGCCTTCAGTTGGTCTGGCACAGACGAGTACTCTCTCAGCCTGAGTCACGCACGGCTTGTTTTCACTCCAGATTTAAAATCCGGCAGTGTCATATCATAGAGCCATTTTGATTCCAGCAGAAGCATTAAACTGCCAAATTCTCAAAGAAGTTGCACTCAACAGCTGCGACGCTTCGTGGATTATGTGTTTCGGAACTTTACACCCTGGGTTAATTTTCAGATCAGAAACACGGAGACTGGTTTGTGATGTGATGGATTCAATTCATTCGAGAAAGTGTTTTTCTTGTGCCATAGAAAACATCACAACAAATATATCATATCCAGTCTATAAAGAACTTACTGGTAATTAAACCTCCGTTTGAATGGACTGGGCTGAACTGACTGTGTGAAGGGCACGCTGACTCAGGAGTTTGAGAGAGCTTTCTTGTTTTCTTTTTCAGCAGAAAAAAAGAATTACTGGAAATCTAATTAAAGATGCAAATGTGTCTACTCGTCTCTCCCAGTCTGTGTTGTATTATTTGACTTTTCATTTCACTCACTGGGAAACAAACAGAAAAGGAGCACGGCCTCTCAGATCTTTTGTTTTATTAAAAAGTGCGAAAAAAAAGGTCTTAAGCTTAAAGACATGGGAGACATAAATACTGCAAAGAAAAAGAGTGAATCTCATATCAATGAACCACACTTCAGCTATCCATAACAACGCAGATGAAACTCACCGCTCTTTGTTGCATAACTTTGCAACGTTGTGACCCTTCCCCGTTTCAAACATGAAGGAGGTCATTGTGGCCGCAGTCTAATAAAACCAAACAACTGCCCACAAGCGGGCACGTCTCCATTGTTCTGCATCACCACTTGATGTTTTAGTGAACTTCTTACACCTGGAGTAACAGCGACAAAGGGCTCCGGTCCAATTTTAAAATGCATGAATACGGTTCATTTCATGTTCATTTCCCTGTCGACGCCACAGCAGAGCTACACACGAGAATCTCACTGGTTGTACAGCGCGGCTCAACTTCCACTTGAAGTGAACTGCAGTCCGTACAGGGTCAGTGCACAGGTCAGATGAAAAGCTCGGAGACAAGTTAACCAACCTTTACCAAGTGGCTGTCTATGCTGCCTGTACTTGCTGAGCAGATTGAAGAAAGGTGGTAAAGAAGGAGAGTTCATAATGAGGTGAACACACACCTCCATTATGTAAAGAGGGGATTTAACTCACATGTTTATTTATGTCTCTTCAGTGCCAGAAATAATTTGTAAGCAGAGGGAGACAGAAAGAGAGATATGTAAACAAAAACAACACTTCTTTTCTTTTCGTGAAAAAATGCCGATAAGGCCGTCGTGAGACACGGGAAGTAGTGCAGCGCCTTATCTCCTCGCCCCAGAAACGCCTCGATCCCTAATCTCCATCCTCTTGCCTTTCATGCAGTCTGCCTTGTGTACACCGCTTTTCCGACTCCTTCTCTTCGCTCCACTCAAAATTTAAATTAGCATTTGCAAATATCACAGAGTTTGTTTAATATTCAACTGCAGTCCATTCAGAAGAGCCCACAGTCTGCATCGGTTGTCGAGAAGCTTCACAAAGGTCCCCTCCTTGTATGTGGAAGACACAAACATGACATGTTTTCATTCATACAGAGAAGAGCAAGTTGAGTAAAATACATAAGCATGTGTGTAAAGAGACAAGCGGTCAACTTTATGTAAACGCAGACAGCTTATGGAAGTGAGCATCTCACGAAGGAGGAGGACTCAAAGACGCTGTTCTCTGAAGCTGATCTCTGAAGCTGTTCTCTGAAGCTGTTCAGTGTTTCCAGGGCAGAAAGCATCTCTGCATCCCACCTCCTGAGGCTACAGACTGCAGGGTGCATGAAGAGGCAGTGATATTAGGGCGCGTGTTATTAGGTCATACAATTGATATTTGTGTCTGCGTTCCACAGTGGTGGAGGACGTGTTTTTACTTGAGGTAAGTCAACAATACATTCTGGCTTTGAGGCAAGGAGGTTCTGGATTCTTGTGGTCATCAGGTCAAAACATTCCCCTCTTCAAATACATTGGCTTATGACCTGAATACTTACAATACTACTTTAATTCAATTCAGTTTATTTTGTATAACCCAATTTAATTTTATAGTTCAGGCTGGACCAGGTGACCCTGATTCAGCCCGAACTATAAGACTATCAAAGAGGAAAGTCTTCAGTCTACTCTTCAACGAGGTGACTGTGTCTGCCTCCCGGACTGAAGGTGGAAGCTGGTTCCATAAAAGAGGAGCTTGATAACTAAAGGCTCTGGCTCCCATTCTACTTTTTAAGACTCCAGGAACCACAAGTAGCTCCACATTTAGTGAGCGCAGCTCTCGAGTGGGGCAATGTGGTAATAAAATATGGCTCAGTTAGGCAAACTGGCAGAGGACTTTACCATCTGCTATCAATATGTTCAGTAAGAGATGGTGTGTATTTCTGCTCTATGTGACTGAGCTTTGTGTGAGTCATTCCTCAAAAAAATCATTACACTTTTCCATAAAAGTGTAATGATTTTTTTTCCGCTATCAGTTTGAATATTTCCGTTAAAATATAAAGTCAGAGAGGTTATATATTTTAATAAAATAAGTTGTTTTGTGAAAAGAGGCCAAATCTCTTTCCTATCGAAAACTACTTAGTTATTCAAATGTGAGGTGAACAAAGAGATGGTGCTTCAAATGCTTCATTTTCTTTAGCAGAATTCACTCCTTTAATACGTCCACGTGCAGAAAGTCTATTGCTACTAATTGAAAGGTTCATTTGCTCATTATTTTACCTTCTTATTTGATAATCTTTCTTTTCGGAAGCCAGAGGTTGCAATCAGATTTAATTGGGCAGACTACAGATGCATGGAAACGGCTGAGTAATGGAAGAAAGGGGTCCCACTGAGCCAAAACATCTCACCTGCAGAAGTAGGCATGAGAGTGTGCAGCTTTACAGAATGCTGAGCACGCTTTTTGTCTTTGTTAGTTTCAGTGCATTTTACCTCTGGCAGTCTGCAGCAGGTAAACAATTAACTGAGCATGAAGTCAAGGCTCCGATTCGGTCACAATCAGCACTTCTCATGTGCTGATGCGGGCTTTTAGGCTCCCTTATGTACCCCAGCGGGGGCATAACACCACAGTGCACGACTCTAAATGGCCTCTGAACTGCATTTGCACCGTTTCTCACAGGACGAACGATGCGTCACTCTCAACCTCATTGGTGATCTTCAGCCCCAGAGGCTTTTTTCAACTTGCACTTAGGATGTCATGCTGAGAAATAACTACTGTATTTTATGGTAGAACATCGTATTCGTGATGTGTTTAATCTATAATAATAATAATATATTCATCTTTGCGTGAAACTCAATAGAACCTCGGATGAACTTTTGACCTCAAACCTTCAAGGATAATTTGGTCATTCAATTTCTTCAATTCATAAAGGAACATCACTGAGACCCTGAAATCAGGCAGCACAGAGGCCACCAGGGACAAATCAACATCATGACTGAACTATATTACACATATCAGCACTGAGGATCCACACATTAAGACAAACATCATAGGAAACTGGAGATCTAGGCATCACTAGCTGATAGGAGTTGGTCAAACTTGTCATTATTTGTCTATGAATTATGGATTCGGCAACTATTTCTACTATGTAACATATTGTGAATCCTTTGAAGACCAAATTAAATGATTTTCATATTAAAACATGTTCTTAATGGACATTGGTAACACTGAAATGCAATGTAAATATGTTGCACTATTGATTATATGTAAGAAAATATAAATACATTTCTGAGGAAATCCCATTTCAACAGCTTTTCTTTTATTTGAAACTGAAAGATATATTAATACTAAAATCTGACTGACCTATTAACATGGTCAAACCATTCTTATGTTTTATTGCACACAAATGTTGAATTCTTTCATCAGTTTACTTTACGTCAGCGTCTCGTGACATTTGGAGGAACTACTTCCGTCAAAAAGTATTAACACTTAAATGCCTGTTTCCTTTTGTGTAAACATACATTAAAAACTGAGTAAACTCAATGTAGCAGGTCTCGCGCCGCTACCCGTGGGTTTCCCCCAAAAGCTCCAAGGATCAGCCAGGCACCAAGAGGTTTCGTTGAACGACATATTTTATTTGTCAGCACACAACGCACAGCAGACCGCAGACCGCAGACCGCAACACTGCGCCTCTGCTCACTTGCCCTCTACCTCCAGCTCTGCTGCCCTTTTATATCAGCAGCCGAGGCCAGATTGGGGACAGCTGCCACACTCAACAAAAATATACCGAGCACATAAATACATTCTACACTAAATATATATATATATATATACATATATATATGTATATATATATTAATATATTCCAGTGGCGGGCCGTGCATTTTCTACCTAGGCCTTCAATGTCGTCTTACTACAGCTGAACAACCTGATGTAAGATTAGTTCACCATGTATTTATGTATGTACATGTGTATACATCACACATATATATATATATATACAGGCACGTGCACAGACATTTTAGGGGGCAGGTGCTCAAACCAAAAAAAAGGGCACCCATTGGCAAAATGATTTTTCTATTGATCGCTGTAACTTGAAGTGAGCAAGTAATTGGTTGTTACGAAACACCTGAAACACATTGTGTCGTGAGAGCTGAAGACATGAGCGCCGCGAAGCATGTCGAGGCAAAATTCTCACAAGAACTCAAATAAATGCCCCGACAGATATCTAAACACATTTGGGGGGAATTGATGACAGAGAGAGTAAGTGTTATTCTTAAATACTGATTAATGAAGAAAAAATGTGTCTACGTCCCTGGGAAATAAATCTTGAGCCGGACATGTGCCAGTTGTCGATTTACAATATCCTATTTCTGATGTTCAGTTGTGTCTATTCCCCAAGTCATGTGGTATAATAGGTTGCCCGAACTCAAAGAAGAAGAACAACTCATGTTGTCATTTAATTTCTGGATATATTGTACTTGTGTGATACTGGGTATTGACTCTGTGCAGGTGTAGATGTTCCAGATGTGTGTGTGTGTGTGTGTGTGTGTGTGTGTGTGTGTGTGTGTGTGTGTGTGTGTGTGTGTGTGTGTGTGTGTGTGTATACGTCTGGGTCGGCGAAATGAGGTGACCTCTTTGTATGTATTGTTTATGTATTTAATGTCCTGTACTCTAGTGTATACAGTGGGAGGGGTGGGGGAGTGGGTTTGTTATCTGATATTTCAACAAAAGGATGATAAACAATGGAAGTATCAGTTAATGTTTACTGTGTTATGAACCTGTTAATATTTCCAAATAAAAGAATATATTATTTGTTTAAAGAAGAAGAACAAATGGACTGAAGACTTTACGAAAAAGGTAATGGAAAGTAATCATTTGACCTCTCTAACAGTTTCAAGAAGTTGAGAGGGGAAACGTATAGCTGTCAAATAAATGTTAGTAAGTATAAATAAATAAAAGTTTAGTCGGAAGACCATACACCTGCAAGCCCGCGTCATCTATTTCTCATCCATCTGCCAAGTACAATCTGGTGCAGTGCATCAAATGGTGACATTTGTTTTAACTATGGTCCTTCTGAAATAATAAGATTATAATATATAATATAATATATTTCATCTAGCATACAGTTTGGCTTTACAGCTCATACAGCTACTGAATAGCAACAGATAACTGAGTAATAATAATATTATTATAATAATACTTAGAATAATACTACTACGAATAATAAAAAATAAAATAATAATAACTCGTATGAATCAAATATATATTTAAAAAATATGGGGGAAATAAATAATGCCTCTCTGTATTGCTCAATCGCACGCACGCACGCACGTGCGTCAATGCCATGGAAACCGGACCGAGGGTATTTAAGGCCGCGGACGTTCTGATTCTGCCCTTTGCACTTTGGACTTTGACACGAGCGGACCTCACCTGTGAACCCTCCTGTGAACCCAGACCTGTGAAGGAAACTCTGAGACTTTTGCACTGCTTGCGTCTTTTTGTTGGAAACAAAACTTGTTGTCTTACAGAACTACACGAGATCCGGACTACGAGAGACCGAGAACCGAGAACGAGCCCCTGCTGAAGCGACCGGGCTGTGATTTGGACCATAAGGTAAGACCATTTCTACATTTAATTTTGCTTTTTTATTGTTAACGTATCCCCTTGAATCCATAAAAGTGTTCTCAGTTTAGAAATCAGTGAAACCTTTTGAGTTTTAACGTTTATAATGTTGACAGGACATTTTGGGAAAACATATTTTGTGAAAAGTGACTCAGTCGATGATTCGTCGTGTAAAATGAGATTTGAGGTGCAGAATGTCTTGAAAATGTCAGGAGATGTGCGGAATGTGTTGACAATTAGTGCAACGCCTCGAAACCCCTTTTATTTTGGTTTTAAGGCATCAAAATGTCGAAATTTAACTTTGAAATTACAGAAAAAAGATGGCGCCTTTACCATTTCTATAGAATTCTCAAATGTACTCTGTAAAATGCATAAACTCGGCACCATGGTAACCATCGGGAACGCGCGGGCCGCCTGACCTGAGCTGCGCGTGACCCTGAGCTGCTCTGTTGTGACTGTTGAAACGGGCCTTATTGTACACACGTCTGCTCCTTTTACTTTATCATATGAAAGTGATTTATTTAACATTAAATGCTCTGTGCTCGTTGTCGCGGTTCTTTGTTTGTTAAGTAGAGTTAACTGATGGGGGTGCACGAGCGCGCGCTGCCTCCAGCATCTCGTCCTCGCGCTCTGAGACGCACCTCGTGAAGTGGAGAATAATGAGTGAGATCTGTAGCCGTATACCATAAAGTTCGCATGGACCTGTTTTTGGGGCCCTTAACTCAGAGCTATCGGTCCAAAACGTTTGAGCTTGAACCCTCTGGTTGACCGGAGCTGTGAGGCTAACTCCTCGAGCTGTTGACCGCTAGCTGAAAGTTATCCTTGAATCTCGTTCTAGCTCCTGACTTCCTCTTCCGCGGACCTCCGAGAAGCCGGAGAATGGAGGAGCACGCGTACGCGCTGCGCGGAGGTAAGTTTTATATTTATATTTAGCATTTTTGTTATTGATTCTTACCTTAAAACCATTTTAAACGTTCTCAGTTGAGAAATCAGTGAAACCTTTTGAGTTTATAGTTGAACAGTTCACAATGTCAAGGGGCCTGTTTGAAAAATACAGATGTGGTGGAGGTTTCTCCGTGTAAAATGATTATTTGAGGACCGGAATGTCTTAAAAGTCGCTGGATATCTGTGGTATGTGTTAACTATTAGTGTAGGGGATTTAAAACAGTGTTATTTTATTTAGAGGCTATCAAATATGACATATTTTACCTTGACATTTCTGAAAAAAGATATTCTTAATACTGAAATAGAATCATGCGTCAGTGTGACGTCATCGCACCAGGTGTGTTAGAGACACATCTGATTGTGAGAATGAGTTGGTTTGTTTTGACTGTTTGACTGAAACGTCACTTATTCAACAAACATCTGCCCCTTTTACTTAATACTATCCCATGAACTATTTATTTTACAATTAACCCTCCTGTCGTACAATTAAAGGTTTATAAAGGGGAAAGTGAGAAGATATGAAACATTGTTTAGTCTGGAAGGTGTGGCTCACGAGTCTAAACAGTTGTATATTGACCTGCTAACTGATAGATTAGCAGCTGGAATCTGAAACTATTATTGCTCAATGTAATCCAGAACTATTTTATTGAATGAAGAATCCTGTTTGAATGTTTCCCTGCAGCTGGTGGCGACTTCGTTGGAGCTCCACCGCCGCCGCCTCCGCCCTCCCCCCCGGCGGCAGCCCTGGGAATCGACTACGGTGGTAAGTTCAGAGCACGGCACAATTAAAAGATTATATAGAGGGAAAGTGAGAAGATATGAATCATTGTTTAGTCTGGAAGGTGTCGCTCACGAGTCTAAACGGTTGTACATTGACCTGCTAACTGATTGATTAGCAGCTGGAATCTGAATCTGTTATTGCTCAATGTAATCCTGAAATATTTCATGGCATGACGAATCCTTAAATGTTTCCCTCCAGCTGGTGGCGACTACGTTGGAGCTCCTGGCCCCCCTGTGGTCATCAGGTTTGTCGGGGAAGGTAACGGTGCACACTATCGGTTTGTCGATGCGTATGTGGATTCGTTGTGTGTCTTGAGCTTTTTATCCCCAGACGAGGTCCAGCTGAGACTCATCCGACTCCGACTCTGCCGACTCATGCGAATGAGGCTCCGACAGCGCCGGCGCCGACCGGGCCGCAGGTAAGTTATCAGGTAAGTAATACTTGTCCATGTAACACCCTGTTCTGTTTCTCCTGTGTTCCGTGTCTCCTATATCTCCTGTGTCTTCTCTGTCTTAATTGTTTAATTCCCTGCACCTGCCCTCAGCCACTCTTGTCTCGTTAGTCTGATGTCGTACACCTGTTTCCCCCCCTATATATTGTCAGTCTTTCCCTTGTCTGCTGTCTGATTGTCGTCTCTAGTTCCGTGTCCTTTTCCTGTCGTCCTGTCCGTTTTCCTGATCCTGCCTGCTTCGACCCTGCCTGCCTGCCTGCCTGCCTGCCTGCCTGCCTGCCTGCCTGCCTGCCCTGACCGATGATCCTCTGCCTGCCCCTTTTGGACCTTGTTTATTTTGCAACTGTTTTGCCTCATTAAAGAGTGCTTTTTGTTATTTATATTTCGTCCAGCCTGTCTCTCTGCGCCTGAGCCTCACCACATCACACTCCCCGTGACAGAACAATCGGACCATGATTGGCTCAGCAGAGGACAGTGTGCGCTCAGCTCTCCAGACGCAAGAGGAGCGTCTTTTAAGAATTGAGTAGTTAATCTCTGGGAAGTACAAGGAGCTCCACGACCAACAGAATTCTTTGACCGTACAGCTGTGGGATCTGCTCCTCTAAGCGAGCCGGTGCGGGCCGGCTGCGGTTCGCGGTCGCCTGATGGGTCGGCGCCGCCAGCCCTGTCTGGCTACCAGCCCAAGCCCCAGCAGCCCTCGCCGTGCCTGTCGGCGCCCCGGCCGTTCTCCACTGCCCCCTGGCAGCCGCCGGCGTTCCCTGTGTCCCGGCGGCTCCCGCTGTCGCCTCGGTGCCGCAGTCGCCACCGGTTCCCACTGCCGCCTCCGCCGTGCTGCAGTCCCGGCCGATCCGACCTCTCCATGCCCCGTCTCCGTCCCGGCCGGCCCCAGTTCTCCGGGCTCTATCTCCGTCAAGGCCGGTCCCAGTGCCCCGTCTTTGCCCCGGCCGGCTCTAGTCCCTCCTGTTCCTATTCCGTCCCCTTCCCGCCCGGTGGTAGTTCCCTGTGTCCCGGCTCGTCGTGTTCCACTGCCGTCCCGGCCGTTTCCCTCGTCCCGCTCTAGACTGTCCCGTCGCCGTCCCCCCCTTGCCCGCTTCCGGTTCCCAGTGTCCCGTCACATCCCAGCTGGCTCCAGAGCCCGGCCTCTCCTGTGCCCGGTACCCCAGCTACCCATCCCTGTACTCCGGCCCGCCCTCCGGCGCGCCTTTCGCCTGGTGATCGCCCGCCGGCCCACCCCCCAGACTGCTTCTGCCATGCCCTTGGTCCCTCCGCCGGCTCCCCTCCACCCACCTTTGTTGATCCTTTGGGACGTCTGGTATCCGTCCCTTAAGAAGGGGGTACTGTAACACCCTGTACCGTTTCTCCTGTGTTCCATGTCTCCTGTCTCCTGTCTCCTGTGTCTTCTCTGTCTTAATTGTTTAATTCCCTACACCTGCCCTCAGCCACTCTTGTCTCGTTAGTCTGATGTCGTACACCTGTTTCCCCCCTATATATTGTGTCAGTCTTTCCCTTGTCTGCTGTCCGATTGTTGTCTATGGTTCCGTGTCCTTTTCCTGTCCTGTCCGTGTTCCTGATCCTGCCTGCTTCGACCCTGCCTGCCTGCCCTGACCGATGATCCTCTGCCTGCCCCTTTTGGACCTTGTTTATTTTGCAACTGTTTTGCCTCATTAAAGAGTGCTTTTTGTTGTTTATATTTACTGTGGAACATCCTGAAGCAGCTCTGGCCCCAGTCCCCCAGAAACCAGAAGAGTCTACCAGGAGGAGCAGGAAGAGGAGAAGCCCGACTGCCCCGGCAGGACTGATAAAGTTCCAGACAGCCTTCCCTCGCGCCTGGCGGGGGAAGGCTGGTTGGCGTGGTTATACTTTTTTATTTAGGTATCGATTGCTGTGACACAGAAGAGTCTACCAGGATCTCCTTAACGACGACGAAGATGACGAGGGTGGACCACATTAGAAGGATGAAGGACTACAGGACCAGATGAAGAGCGGCGTGGCAGTTGTCTTTCTTTTAGTGGGCGTGAGTAAGTAATCCCTCACTCAGACGACAGAAGTATCAGTCATAGGATCCCATCATTGGAGGCCAGATCCAACACAACAATGTAAAGGTTGTGTAGTTCAGTTCAAACTTATTCATGTCTGGTGTTTGTGTCTCACAGGGCAGGACTCCTCTGTCTCTCTCCCAGCTGAGGGAGGACGTCAACCAACCCGTCACCATCAGCTGACCACTGAACAAGTACAATCAGGACCTGCCCATCCACCCAGCCCCCTGACACCGCCCGCCCCGCCCACACAGGAAGCAGCTGTGAAGAAGATGGACGCTTCAGCCGGAACAAGACATAATAATATTTCATTTGTCACATGGAATCCTGTACATTCATGTTAACTGTGTCCAGTATTTAGATTATCTCCTGATTTTAATAAATACATGTACAGCAACATCTAAATGTCTTTTTATTCAAAACTACTGGGTCAGCAAACACTGTTATGATGTTCATATTGGGTTATAAATCAACTTTAATGGTTGAGACTTATGCACTACAATGTTATAGTTTTTATATTTACTTATTGTGTTGATTCTTAATAATTAATGTCTCATATATTGTTAGTTTACGCCAGTGCTCATTTTTCATCTTCATAACGGATAAACGATTAGACGATTATACTTTTGTTTTGTGTTTTGCCAAACGTAGCTTAAATGACCAAAGATATTTTATCGTACAAAAAATCCAACATGGCAAAACGTGTCGTCAGTTGGCAACCATCAGTAACAAATACCAACATATATCGTCACTCTAAATAATCCAACTAAAGCAATACATTTATATTTACAAGATTTTCATTGACAAAAATAGAAAATAGGAGAGGAAGTAACAACCCGGCAGTATATGAAATGATGCTTTTATACCAAACTCCTAGCTGGATGGAGAACATTGAAACAAAACCAAAGAACAGACAACATGGAGGAGGACGTCTCCACAGCCGCTGGACCTCAGCAGCATGAATGACGTCCTCTGGAGGCTGAGGACAGGAGACATGAGCCGGCATCTCGTCCAGCAGCTCCTGGAGAGACCGTCTGGAAGCTCCTCGCCTCCCAGCAGCCGGACACAGGGCTCAGCCTTCTGGACTCGTTGAACGTGGCATGTCGGTTCCAACCTGTAGAAGGAATCAAACGGAGACTTTAATCGTAACGTTCATCTTTGGGCCGACAGGCTTTCTGGAAGAACAGCTCCCGTCTCACATCTAAAAAACAGAAAAAATAAACCGGAGCATGACGACCACAATAATGTGTATTTTACATGAATACAGAAAGGGCACTTTTCTCATCCAGGGCAAAGGGGCACGTGCTTGAGCACCACTAGGGCTCTACCTGTGCACGTGCCTATGTATATATATATATTTATAAATATACATATATATAGATATATATATATATCTATATATATACATATATATACACTACCGTTCAAAAGTTTGGGATCACTTAGAAATGACTTTATTTTTCAAAGAAAAGCAGTTTTTTCAATAAAGATAACATTAAATTAATCAGAAATACACTCTCTACATTGTTAATGTGGTAAATGACTATTCTAGGTGGAAACGTCTGGTTTCTAATGAAATATCTCCATAGGTGTATAGAGGCCCTTTTACAGCAACTATCACTCCAGTGTTCTAATGGTACATTGTGTTTGCTAATCGCCTTAGAAGACTAATGGATGATTAGAAAACCCGTGCAATTATGTTATATTAGAAGGGTTTGTGGGCACTGACTTAGTCAGAGCAGAGGACCCCCACCCCCCACCCCGTTGTCACCTTTTTCACCCCTCATGAGTTTGCAGGTATAGGCTGACGGGCTCATAAGGAAGATGCAGTGAGGGAGTACTGCCCTCTTGTGGTAGAGGAGGGAAAACCAGGGATTTGTGTCTCAACTGTGCAAAAAAAGACGAGATATTCATACCAAAGTGTTTGTTTGAGCACTTGCTCATGTTTTACAATCAGATTAACAGAAAAACTGTCATGACATTTATGATTTTCAGTTGGAATCTATCTCCCTTTGACTTTATTGTGTAAGTCAATACTTCCCAGCTGTAAATCTCAGGCCTGTCTGACGTTCACTTATTTTTGCAGGAACTCAATTCAACAAATTCAGAGCCTGCCGATTGGATCTCGTTCAGCTGCTTAATGGGCCTGAGGCTGAATAACCTGAGGTGAAAACAACTGGCAACTGTCATTAGTTTGCTTTGCTTAACACAAAGATGGTCATTAAAATGAATTACATGTGTACAGAGCCGTTGTTGCCTTGTTTCAAGTCTTTAAGCTGAGCTAACCGGTTAGAGGCTGTAACAGAAAGATACCAGGAGGTATTGACCTTCTCTATTTATTCTCCTCCAGGAAGTGAATAATTGTATTTCCAAAACTATTAAAGTACATACCTTGATTAAAAAAAGGTGCATTGTACATATGTCACAGTGACAGGAGGCTGCTCCACTGTGAAGACTGGAGTGAAGTCGTGCTCTATACTCACTCTCACAGCTGCGTCTGTCGGCAGCCAGCTCGTATCCGGGGTCACATGCACATCTGTAGCTGCCCAGTGTGTTCAGACAG
Source organism: Pseudoliparis swirei (assembly GCF_029220125.1). Taxonomy (NCBI): domain Eukaryota; kingdom Metazoa; phylum Chordata; class Actinopteri; order Perciformes; family Liparidae; genus Pseudoliparis; species Pseudoliparis swirei. The sequence continues at coordinate 10,875,309 of NC_079402.1, read as the reverse complement.
CGCTGCTCGCAGTGGCCGTTGTTCGGTCCGGAACACTCATCCATCTCTGGCAGATGTAAAATCATAAATAAAACAAATGTAACCAGAAGTTCTTGTCATTGATGACCATTTCTAACCCCAAGTTGCTTTTCTGACCTTTAAAAAAGCTGGCTGCAAACCCAGCTTTGCTGACCGAGCTGTCAGACACAAACTTCAGCCGGAGCTGGTTGGAGCTGCTTTTGATGTCTTCGGGTTTCTCGTAGCCGCAGAAATGTCCGAGCAGCGGGCTGCTGTCCGAGCCGCCGTCCCTCACCTCCACGTAGTCGTAGGCGCAGCTGTCATGACGCTCAATCTGCAGGAGAAGTAACGACAATGAAGTGTGCAAAGCAGGTGAAAGTGGAGTCTTCCCACCTTCCAGGTGCTGGGCATTTGTAATCAAAGTAAGTAAGTAACTCAAATAAAGTTCCAATATATGGGAATATGCGGTTTGGGAAACATTCTCCCAGTTTTGGTCATTTTAACATTTTGTTAACAATCAAAATAAAAGCGATTTTACCTCAAACGACTGAAAGGAGAGGCCAACATCGAAACCTTCTGCTACTGTGATTTTCCACACACACACTTTGTTGGACTGGTAGTCATCGGGGTAATTGGGGGACTGGATCTGACCGCTGTCCCGCTTCACCTCCCCCCCACAGATGGCTGCACAGGAGGTGAGAAGGCATTTGTTTCATCCAGAGCCATCTTTAGTTTTACATTCAGCTGTCTATATTATACATCTAAAATGAAATTGTAGAACCTATGAAAAAGCTGAGAATGTAGCATCTGTGAAGAGCATATTCACATCCACACGTTATTAAAGTTGTACCTTCGTAGACAGCTGAGAAACCTTTTCCCAGCCAGCTGCTGCTGCTTCTGAATTCAATCCACAGTCGGCTGTCGGTTGAGATGATTGGGTCGGGAAGTGTGTCTCCACAAAAACGTCCTGCCATAGGACATGAAAAGACCAGACTTCATGACACAGGAATGACACGGCATCACGTCAATGGAGGACGCTCCGCACAGGGAGAGGAGGTCTGTTGTCGATCACATTAAAGACCTTTCAGAGGAGCTTTCCTCCCGAACCCGTCTCGGACCTCCACATGGTCGTACCAACACAAGTGGCTCCTGAAGAGGTCCATGGATGTAAAATTCAGAACAATCTGAGAGACAGAAGACACGCGAGGAGGGCAGAACGTCACAAGAAAAAAAGGGACATGGATTTAACATCCATCCCGTTCAGACACAGGGTTTTCCTGGTTGTGTTACTTCTTGATTTGAACAATGTGAGCTAGTCTCGTACTAAAAACTGAATTATTTAATTGATTCGGTGTAATTCATCATATAAAACAACTTAAATTGTCACATTGACTTTGAAAATTATTACTATAAATGGCCTAATTTGTAATACATATCTATGCATCATAGCCCTGCTGGTAATGAATTGTAGTTAAAGAGTCCTTATTGAAGGATTGTTTCCGCTTATTTACCATCACTCACCTTCTCTCCAGGAGTGACAGAAATCCTCCACACGCAGTGAGCGTAGGCTGAGTAGCCGTTTGGATAACCGGGAGAAGAGAAGTTTCCAGCACTTTCCTGCAGGCTGTCCCCACACCCTTAAACAACCACACGCCATGACACACATGGTTATATCACACTGGACCAGAGGAGTAACATTAAAGTCCCAGAATGATCGGTTTACATGAGCGTTAGTGCACATTCAGTCATGATGCGTCATATCTAATTTGGCTTTAATAGGTAGTAAAAGTCTACAATCAAGGTGTTGTTTTTTGGATTTATAAATTTTCAACACATTTAATGTAGCTTACTTGCACACTTGTAGAGTTTGCGGGCTTGCGCAATGTCGCCTTTGCTAAGCCGGGTCCTCTGTCCAATAGGTGGCCGGACTCCATTGACATCATAACGGGGCAAGATCGTGTCCAAGAAGATGCCTCTACAGACAGATCACAAATGTGATAAATTCATTCTCAGAGAATATTAAAAAATATATATCAAAACATCTACTACATCACACAAAGCTTGAGGAGAAACGTCGTCGAACGACAATGATGTGCAAGGAATCTGTGTTTTTTTAAAGTTCATCCAGAGACTTTTTTTTATGGTCTGACTCTCCTATTCAACACCTTGATGCTTTATTGATCGTGATAATCTCTCATGGGTTTGGAGCTCGCTCTTGCAATCGTTCCCATGGTGATGCACCCATGAATGACAGGCATGTGCAAACAGAGCACTCTGAATGGGGCCTTTCGCTGGTGCCAAGCTCAGTGGAGCCCGCTCCTGAATGCCAGAGAAAAAGGCCACTCTAGCCCAAATTGTTCAACAAAGCCTGAACTACCAGGCCTTTATTTAGCTTGGCTTGCCTCCATGACCCAGACCGGCAAAGCAGCGATGGAGGTAAAAAAAAAAAAAAAACGAAGCACAGAGAAAAGCAACAACATGCACGAGACAAAAAAAGAAAAGGAGACTAGCGTGAAACCATTTCTGTGACAAAAAAGGATCAAATCCCCTGAGGTTTCCTATGGAGTTGTTTAGCAGCTGAATGAAGGGACCAACTGCAGGTCGTTGTAGCTCAGCTGTTAATGCAGCATGATATTAGGGGCAGTTAGGGAAGCCTAATGACTATAAACCATGGGAAACATGTCATCCATTCAAACTGTGAACTTGAGTAATGTAAAGTGGTTTGATCACTGATTGTAAGATGTAAGGTAATGGCCAGAGTGAATCACCAAATGCTCAGCAGTTTGGCTCTTGAGCCAAGAGTTGACCCCAGTGAGGCCGTTTAATGGCCGATTAATGTGAACCAGGAACAAGCTGAAATCAGAGAACACCTGTGAAATCCTTGCAGTTGCATAAACAGAAACGTTAGGAAAGAAAAGCGTAAGAAAACACCAGAATGACAACCTGGAAAATGTATTCCTTGCGTAATGCATGATGCTGCCAAAGTCGTACACCTCCCCGAGAGAGTCGACCTCGCCCGGCTCCATCTTCAGGAAGTTATACTCCTGTCCTATTCACACACAGAATCAGCTGACTAAACGCAAGGAGAAACATCTGGAGCGTCTGTGAGCACGCACACACACACACACACACAGGCACACACACCTACACACACACAGTAACAGTACCTGGTTGGATGTTGTCTCTGATGATGCTTACATGCTCGTCTCGGTCCGTGCGTGTGTGTTCGTGCCAGAAGCCGATCACGTGGCCGAGTTCATGAACCACAATGCCAAACTTATCACAGTTCTTTCCGATGGAGATGGCCTGAGGGCCGCCACCTCTCCTCCCCACGTAGGAGCAACACCTGCAGGGGGCGACACTGTTCAGCTCCGAGCAAACAATGATTCTTTGCTGCTCGTGAACATTTAAGGGAAATATCACCAAATTCGAGTCGTTTAAACTATTAATTATAAGTCGTGTACATTTTGATTTTTGTGAACCTTTGGAGAATTTAGGTTTTACAGTTTTCGGCTCTTGGATAAAATGTTCCTACAGTCCGAGGCAGCCGCCGTCTTCCATTTAAATACTTCGATAGTCGATGAACCGACTCTTAAAACTTGCTTGAGTTTGGTTACCTTGAACATCTCACAGTGTGCACACACATGTTAGATAACAGTTGCTTTTTTGTACGTCTGGCACACACTGAGCAACGCCAGCCTTCGTTTGGAGATATCTGCCTAGCTGATGGTTTGGAGTTAAAGTTAAAGTTAGTTAGTTTGCTGTATTTTGCTCTCTACTATCTCCTGAGGGACGAATTGGGCTATTTCACTGCTACATTTTCGACTTTGATCACCAGCTAGTTGTTTGTCTACTGTGGTGCTGGGCAGGTTGGGCATGTTGTTTTTAGAGCTTTTTGGATAAAAACAGTTCCCGGCTGTGGCTGAAAATAACAGCGAGTGAATTTAACCATAAAAATGTGGGTCAAAAAAATAAATCAGCCGAAATGAGATAAAATGCTCAGTGTGAAAATGAATGGAAATGAAACGACGCTTTGCACAAACAAAAACAATCGAGATTTCTCAAACACAACAGTTTGGTTTCCTGTGATGTTAATTGAATAAATTATAAAGAAATGTTAATGAGCTCCAAACTCACCCACAAGGTCGGTAGGTGAACACAATGTAGCTTTCTTCAGTCGTCCTCTCAGTGAATGTTACGCAAGTGTGTTTCTCCCAGTGGCGCATCGCCTGACGGAAAATAGCTCTCTGACTGCCTGAAAGGAACAAGAGTTTGACAGTTTCACCACACAAGGCAACGGACACATGGTTGCTGCATATAGCAGACAACTCCCCTGTGAGGAGGCATGAATGATTTAGTGTTTCCAGTGAGAACTCACCAGTGAAATTCCCACTGATCACATACGGGATGATGCCATCCGGCCACACTCGCTCAGGTCTGGAGGTGGCGGCTCTCCTCCTGCGACGGAGACTCTGTCTGCCTGCAGCTCTCTCGTCCCTGACGCTTTCAATAGGAAGAAGAACTGTTCACTGTAAAGAAAATAGATAAAAAGTCCCTTCGTTTAAACTCAGTCATAATTATTCATAGATTAATAAACGTATTCCTGCTTTGATACCTGAGTCTGTGAGGTTGATGTGGACGCGGTGCTGTGCACCATCCCTGCTGTGGGCTTCTTTGAACATGCGGAGGTCATCTTCATCAAGGGCGATGTCTCCCATAAAGGCAGCTGGGGCAGACAGAAGAACACACAGATAGGCAACACATGCATAAAGATGACATGATGGTAAAGATGTACGATGAATACGCTTTAATATGAAGCTGCAGGCGGTTAGTTTAGTTTGAAGACTGGAAACCGCCCGCAGCTTCTCTAGAGCTCGCGAGTTAACACGTTATCTAACATGCTGCGGTTTTATCGGCAGTTACATTACGTGCAGAGCTGAAATAAATTAGATTAAAATGAAATGGAAATTAGTGAGCTTTGGGTGATTTTTTATGTTGTTTTCCTTTGTTGACCTTTGGGCAGAGCCATGCTCGCTGCTTACCCCCTGTGTCCAGTCTTTATGTTAAGCTAAGCTAACCATTTTCTGTCTGTCGCTTCGCATTTAATGAGACGGACATTGATCTTCTCTGCAAAAGATCAATTTCCTAATATGTCAGTCTCTGTCTTCAAGGAAAGTGTTCTGTAAGTTAAAACACTGAAAACTGTAAACCTGGAGCCACACTTTACACACATTAGCTCACCATGTCACACTCTCCATCTAACGTGCTGTTGGAGTTAAATCATTTGCTCCACAAAGACAAAACCAGATTAACTTATTTCTAAACTTGATTTTTAAAGTTCAGTTGTTGTTTTTTTCTCTCCTGCCAACAGGATCCAAAACTAACTGTGTGCTTCTCTGTGTGTGTAATTGCATATCTCTGTCCTGGAAAGAGCTCTGAGCAGGACTCCATGCGTCTGTTTGATCAGCAAACACAACTCCTGAGCACACACACCGAAACACGCTGAGGGCCGTCCAGCTCCTGTGTCCCTTTTGAGAAGGAAGACGTGGACTGAATACTTTACAGGGTTGTGATCACACGGTGCCAGACATTTCTACTCCAATGGCAAAAAAAGCATTAAGCACATAAAGAAGACTTGTTGGAGCTTCATAAAAATGTCATTCAGGTGATGTCTGCATAGCTGCGTGTTTCCGAATGTACACAACTGGTTTGTAGTAAAGTGCATTGGTCAAGCATCGGGGAAATGTTTTCATCTTCATATATATTCATATTCGAGTGTCGTCCTCCACATCGGAGCAAATACCTTCAAATGAAGAGTTGAAGAAATGCATCGTTTTACATGTTTTTCATAAACGTAAAATAAAACTTTGTTCACGTTTAATTCGTATTTACAGTGTTCTATGACGCAAACACATAGCAGGGTAACGTTAGAAGAATATTAATTCATAAATATAAATAATAATAAATAAACCTGGCTATGTTAGCGACAATGGTGACTACAGGAAGCTTAATATTCATATATATTAGTGCTGTGAAAAATAACGCGTTAACTCAGTTAATTCAATTACAGGTTTAACTAGTTTTTTTTTTACGCATTTAACGCATGCGCAGAATGAACTTCCAATCCGTCTGTTGTTGGTCGTCGGGACGAAAAAAAAGTCACTTGCAAAATGAGCTTCCAATACACCACTTCAATCTGAACTCTGTCCGCTCTCATGCAGACGGTCTGTTCATCGGTAATGATCCTTCCGCAGGTTCACCTCCGGAAACCTTGTTACGACTTTTACTTCCTGTAGATCAGGGTCTCAACACGTCGATCGCGACCTGCCAGTCGATCGCGGCGTAGTGTTGGTAGATCGCATGACATTAAAAGATTGGCCCGCCCCTGACATGTTCTCTATAGCACGTCTTTGTTCTTTTATTAAACTAAACGTCTGTTGTTGATCGTATCTCCACAGCAGCATGTCATTTCTGTCTCTTCACGTTGCGTTAACACTTATCGATCTCCGTCTCGCGCGCCACAGAGCTCCGTGCGCGCGCATCGGGACCGAGCAAAAAAAGTCACTTGTCAATCTGTCCCCGTGTCCGGGCCGGTGAGGTTTCAGCTCTGCAGCGGTGTCCCCGCCGTCCCTTTCATCACGGCCCAGTTCATGAAGAAAACCCACACAGTCAGTTTGCCTCAGCAGCTGCTAGAGGAAGACTAGAGGCCTTTAGATTGTATCATGGTGGAGTTAATGGTTGACAAACAAGAGAAAAATGCTCTGTTTAACCCTCCTGTTACCTTTACATTTACTAACATATTTTACCCTCGGGGTCAATTTGACCCCAGCAATTAAAACCTCCAGAAAATTATTAGAATTAATATTGCTTCCCAAGTTTAAGTGTGAGGTACTTTATGTTTGTTTGTTGACTACCTAAATAGCCCTTTAAATAAATAAAAAAGTTGATATTTCTTATATGTTTGACACAGTGAAAAACAGCCTGGGGTCAAATTGACCCCAAAGAACACCCACATTAAACATTGAATGGGGTCAAATTGACCCGAAAGGTAACAGGAGGGTTAAACATTCTGTTTAGGATGAAGATGTATTAATGTTCCATATGGAAGAAAACTGCTAAATAACTGCTGAGTTGCAGCACCATTGTATAGAAGAATGTATAAATGTATATATCCGTCTTTTGTCATAAATCTCTATGTTCTCACAAAATATACCGAGAATATCGGTAATATGTGATTAATCATGATTAATCCACAAAAACCTGTGATTAACCCGATTAAAATGTTTAATCGTTTCACAGCCCTAATATATATATATATATATTATATGTATATAATATATGTGTGTGTGTGTGTGTACACAGCAATAATCAACTTGTCATTTAATCGTTGCATTGTTTAATGCAACACAGTTCATACTATAGATTAATCAAAGAATGTGTCTGTGCAGAGTTGTTGCTGTTATCATATTTATATTTCCACCTCATTCTGCTGTTTCTTGGGCAAACACCGCAGAAGCTGCTGACCCACTGTCTCCCAGGTGGTTGCTTACTGCTGCCTTGTGATAATCCATAAATGTGTTACCTTCAAATGTGTTGATTGTCATATTCCTGGGCAACATACAAAGTTATTCACACATTCATCATGTTTTAAAGATCCGTCAGTTTTTTATAAGAGTGATGCTGCTTCGTCATAAAATATATATTTTCCTTTGATTCAACGAATATGGATAATAACCGTAGAAAGTGAACCCACATCATCTCAGTACCTATAGAAATATAAATGGGGTTTGCGTTAATTGTAGGACTGGTGGTTCAATCATTCGAGCAAATGAAACGGAAAATAAAACTCATGTATTAGAAGATGTATTACATTTATTTTTTTACTTTTTCTGAATGAAAAATGTGCTATCATCACAATTACCTGAAAGAAGCAAAAAGTGTTATTCAGGCTCTCAGTCTCAAGATGATCTTACAGCTTCTGAGATGCTGTGGCGCACAGCGCCATCTGGTGGTTTGTCTCTGGAACTGTGACCAGAGCTTAACAACATGCAGACCAAGGACATCACAGAAAGGCAATAATATTTTATCCAAAGATGAAGATACAGTATGTATAGAATAATTATTTGAAAGGTCCCGTTTTCGTTGCCACGGAGCTCTCATGCTGTGACAGTAGCGTGATCCGTATGTGGGCATGCATTTCAGGGGAAAGAGACCCTGAAGCTCTTAATTAAATACATTTACACTGCTGAGTGCATAACCATGAGAGCAATAAAGTTTCACCACTTAGCCGAGCCCGAGTAAAAATCATGGGAAAAGACTGAATGAAAACCAACCATTAATTTAAATATTGTATGTATAAAATATTAATCTCACAGCTTTTCTGTGGCTCGCACTGACACCCTGCGATCAGAATCAAACTGTCCGTCTGTTCATTCCTGTTGGTCGTTGAGGTCAAAATATTCACACCAAAGTGGAAGTACCTCCGTGGTTTTCCTCGAGGTTAGAACTTTATCTTCGAGGACAAAAGAGACTTACAGTCCGACCAAATGGGCCAAATCATGGGCAATAAAAGATCATTGCCTATCATCATGGAGTTATATCATTTAGAAGTATCGTACAATCATTTTATGTAAATGTAAAGCCAGAGTGCATGTCTCTATTGGCAGCACTTCACAATAAGGAGTACAACTTAATTACATCTTTCTGGTAAACATTTTGGGGAAGCATAAACAAAATGAGAATCAGTGACCCACACGTGTCCCCCTCTTCTAGCCGCTGTATGTGCCATTCAGAGACTCATCATATGCATAGTACAGGTCTTAGAAAACAGACACTCCAGAGAGACATGCAAGTAGTAATTTGAGATATTCGCACAGTGGCCTACTCGTTCCTTCAAAGATGACTTTCTAAAGTCAGCACCTCTACCGATATGGCATGCATAGATTTGTACAAACATTTTTGCAGCTGCACTATGCGTCCATCTGAAAACTTACTTCAGTCGGCAGCTCGACTAGTTCACTAAAGAACAGATGGTTTACGGTTTGTTTTCTTTAAGTTTAAGGTCCTACACTTCCAAATAATTAGACATAATTCATGTTTTTGGTGCTGCGAAATTTTTACATTTTACATTACAAAACAGAACATTAAAAAAAATTGTAACTTGAGGTTCAATAATCATATTTTCTTTTTCGGTCGACAAACATCCACTTAGAGAGGTGAAACAAATAAATGAATAAAAATAAAAATATTAAAAATATAATCTGTTAGTCAGAATTCCAACACACAACCTCGCTTGTCCGAATAATTGGGAGAGAAAAGAACAATGTCAAACAGAATAACTTTGCACCAACACATTCTATTGTTCTCATATGCATTTGGTGGATCAGGACCTTCATTACGATATAAACTGTAGCTCTATGAATTAAAAAAATACAAAGCAAACACCTAAAAATCAGATCGATAATCCCGCCTCTCTGCGATCTGGAATGCAGTCATGGTGGATGTGACTGTTCACAAAGCATTACATCACCATCTTTCTGATGATTGCAGTAAATGGTTCTTCATAATACGGGGAACAAATTGCATCAAACAACTGTGTCTGTGACGGTGCACAGAATTAGAAATAGCTTATTAATAGCCTTTGCATTGGGAACGTAAACACATGCATTCACTGAAGTAAACATTTTTTAACTCCCCTCTTTTCATCTTGGGAAAACTGTACAGATTCTTCACCCCAAAATATGTTACAAAACCGGGCGCTGCTACACCAAAGCAGAGCGAACCAGACAATCGTTGTCCAGAAACCGGCTCCACGAAAGAGAATGCGGCGGTGACGGTCAAGACAACCCCCTCATCAACCCCCCCCCCCCATCGCCTGTCGTCATGCCCTGTGTACCTGAAAGAAACACAAGTGGCTAACGACAATAAAACACAAAGCTGTACAAATGAAGCCTGAGACGACGCATGCGATGACAGTAAATGCATGAAGGGTAAGAGGAGAGTGGGCATTAAGAGCTGGAGACCGGCTCAATGTCCAACGTCCCACAGCCCCAAACTGAGTCACAGAAGAGAGAAAATAAATACAATTGTTACTTTGAGATCTTCATTTCTCTTTTCTTTCTGCGTGCGCCACTCTTGTCCACCTCCCAGTGAATGTACACAGGTGTCGGCTGCCAGTATAAAAACGGTGAGTAAAGGGGTGTTGTGCAGTGTGGTTCCAGGCGGGCCGATACCAGCGTGCATAATGAACCCGCTGCATCAGGAAAGAGCCTCGTCTTCTCCCACGTGGGGCAGGTCCATGCCCCTCATGCCATCACCGCTCTCCTGTTTCCTAAGTAACACACCAGAGACACACAGCGTCAGTGACAGCGCCGCTGCACGCCCGCCGCCCATCCTGCATCACAGAGGAAGGAGTCAGAGATCGAGAAGCTGAGCTGAGGAACTGAAACCGACCATCGCGTGTTCACACAATGCGAGGCAGCCAGCACGAAGGAGTTGCTGTGAGGCAAGTTTACACATCGTACACGAGGGGAAACTCAAGAAAATAAAGAAGAGGGAAGAAAATGGCGAGAGGAAGGGAACATTCTATGAAAGAAGATCATTTTTGTCAAGGAGCGACACAAAGAACTATGAATTTGCAGTTTCTCTGGATGCTTCATGCAAAGAGATCATCAAGATAGGAGGATGCTGTCTCATGATGAATGAACGACTGCTACTTAAAACGCTATTTTTTGAGTGTCAGACAGGCACTTACTTCATTTTCAAGTGTGGCACTGTTATATTTAGCCGCATGACACAGGAACACTTCTACACTTATGAAACACCAATCAACGCAACGCCACAAACCACAGCCTTGCTGCAAAGGTGCAGCAACGCCTCTCTGACACAGTGTCAGATAATACTGAATTGTAAATGAGTTCATGATATTTTGTCCGTCCACGTATTATTCTCAATTATTCCACAGATCAGGTGCTCAGAATGGAATAAGCTCTGCTCACTTGTCATGGCTTTGTTCATACAGAGTCGTCACATTTTGCTTTAAGATGTTCCAATAGTCATTTGTTAATATGAATATATATATATGAGTATAATATTTAATAATTTATTTAGCTATTTAAATAGCTTTAATGACTGTCATGTGTGATATCTCCAAACCATCCTTACCTGAGCGCTTGCCCCTCTTTACGACCACAATCGAAGGGGTTCCCGAAGGAGCGCTTCCTCAGCATCGTTCTCACCATGATCTGAAGAAGAATAGCCAACTATTATGCACCAATACAAAAACTAAGATCGGGAATTTAATTCTAAACCATGTGTTGTAAAACAATGGTGGGGTCATTGCAACATCAACACTTCTTTATTTCATTAGCTTCATAAGGAGCGTCGTTGTTTTACAAGGAGCTCTAAATCATTTTTTCATATCAAATGTGGATATTTCATCAGAAGCAACATTTTAAAATAACTCTATACTGAGTTTGACTTCCACTCGAGATGTTTTTGTGTCTTGAAATATGGAATTGCAGACGACTTCGGTGACCGAGTCAAAAGCCACACAGTAGAATTAAAGAGTACATTAACACTAAGCCAGTACACATGTGGTCCCTATCTACAGAGTGTTGAAGAGCCACTGTGGGTCAGTGGTTAGCAGGTCTGTCTTTCAAACACAGGGTTGGAGGTTCAATCCCCGCCCGAGTCAATGTGTCCTTGAGCGAGACACTTAACCCCGAGTTGCTCCTTGTATCTGTGTCTACGGTGTATGAATGAAACATGATTGTAAGTCACTTTGGATCAAAGTGTCAGCTCTGGTAAGAGTTAATATTCTGAGAAGTTTAGACATAACACTACAAGTGTTATTTAGATGTGACACTCGGACAAGTGTTAATCAAAATGAACACTTCTCAGTGTGGAGTAAAATAATAACTCTTACCAGAGTTGCGTTAACACTATGTTCAGTGTTACTTTAACATGACATTTAGCTGACACATGTATCCAAAGCGACTCACAATCATGTTTCATTCACACACCGTAGACACAGCTACAGGGAGCAAGATAAAGGACCACATGTTCACTGGCTGAGTGTTAAAATGTACTCTAAGTGTTAAATTGACATTGCCAATTCTACTCTGTATGTAGAAATCATAAAACATGCATTTGGGTGTAATGCCGTGACAATGAATGACAACAAATGTGGCGAATTTGGAGCGTTGATGAATTTCTACTTTGTACACACGGCGTTTTCATAATTCATGTTGTGTCTCACCTTTTATCTGAAGCGCTTCACTGATAGTTATAGAAAAGAAATAAAGCGCTGAGAGGCTTCGGATTCATCATTCAAAAACATTCAGGTCTTTGGGAGCATTTGGCTTTAACTAAGGAAAACTACTGAAAATAGATCAAAGCGACTACATGAGTCACCCAGCAGCACGAGCACCAAGTGCAGAGGGGGGGCAGTGGTGTGTGGGGGTGGTACAAAGTGACATATGAGAGCTTGAAACATTTATTTTCTACCATACGTACAGACAATCAATAATTAACTATCAATTAATCTGAAAAGCATTGATTCTCAGTTATGTCTCAATAGATGCAAATCTGACCGATTTATAAATGTAAAACACGGTGATATTGAACTATTTCACAAATCAGACGTGTAGTTCATTAACAAGTACATTAACTCACCACTGTAGCCAGGCTGGGGATGTGTTTAACAGAATTCTCCACCTCCTCTTCGGTCACCTCAATTAGCGTACTACAGTTGTCATCCTCAGGAGGAAGAGGCTCCGCACCGTGCCTCGTCACCCACGGGTGCACCTGAACGCAAATATGAGGAGAACACTGGCGTCATTCATGTTTTTCATTTTGGTTTCAGTTGGTTGCGATCTACAGCCTCACCACTAGATGTCACCAAATCCTACACACTGCCCACCCAGGAGCATTTAATCAGACGATTCTTCTCTTGTTGAAGTTGTGTCAGGTGGTTTACTAACATTTAAAATGTACTTAAATGCATCGTAATGGAAGGTCCTCACCTTAATCTGTGGGATTGATATTCTGGTCTCTGGATTCTTGTCCAGCATTTTCAGCAACAAATCTTTGAGATCATCTGAGATGTCAGCACTGTTGAGACAGAAAGAATCACAGCAACAGATTAAGTTGCATTTAAATCACATTTTGAAAAGTAAAGAGAAAATGAAAGCCATGAATTCAGATCAAAAACAGCGGCTGGGCAGTGATTTTGACAAATATTTGAGAAGCAGAACTCACCGCTCAGGTAACTCCACAGGCTGTGTCTTGATTTTTTGATGAAGACTAAGGATGCGCTCGTCCATAAATGGACACTGGGAATGAAAGACAGGCAAGCGGTCAATCAGGAGAATCTCCAAAACAACAAACACAAATCACAGTATCTCCTGTCTCTGTTTTTGCCAAAGCACACTCACCACTCCAAAGACAAAGCAGTAAAGCGTCACCCCCATGGCCCACACATCCAACGCCTTCATGGAGGAAAACAGAACAACATCATTATATGTTAAGAAATTGTTATTTCAGTGTATGATAGTTGAAATCCACCAAAATGTATTCTGTCCTCTAGGGTGGTACATTTTACACGAAGATAAATATATGATTCATATAGATTTAAGAACTAAAACAAAAGGGTTCATGCATTCCTGCAAATCATCTCCAGAGGGCACTAGTTAGCCGACCGGTCCTTCACCTTTCCAGAGAAGTTCTTTCTGGTCTCAGAGAGCATTTCAGGGGCGAGGAAAGCCGGCGTTCCCACTGTGCTGGTCAGGAGCGCATCAGCCCCCTCAAACTGGTTACTGACTCCGAAGTCTGCAATCTTGATGTGCCCGTCTTCTCCCACTAACAGGTTGGAGGGTTTGACGTCTCTGTGGATGATCCTCTGGTAATGTACTGTTGATATAGAAACAAAGCTTTACAAAATATTATAGCAACAATATAGCATTTGAGGAATTCTGCTTGTGTGAATATTCTCTTCCAGTGCAGCGGAGAGAGGGGGGTGTTAAAATAAAGTATTTTCTTATTTTAATATGTAAACAAATCAGTTGTTGGCTAATTGTGACAAATGCTGGCAGTACACTTCGGAAATATGTTGGATAACGTTTCAGCTAACTATCATAAACTAACTATCAAGACATGTTAACTTACAATTACTGCTAATGAAATAAAAATGAATATCCTGACAGCTCCAGTGTCCCTGGTGCAGAGCCCTACGCCTCCTTCCCTCGTCTCCTAGACGACACTGTGCCGACCCTCTTGCTGAGAGCTCCTGAGCTGATGTGAAATGAAACTTGTGGGTGCCAAGAACAGCACAGACGAAGGACTATAAATGTTGTGGAAGAACTGTAGGATGAGGGCAGATCTAGATACACATGAGCTTCATCTTCAGAGAAACTCATTGTGCCTTTTTTCTACCTTGTGGTTTATGGAATTACAAACTGTGTTTTACTGCACAAAATACATTATTGAATTCTATCGGCTTCTAGCTTATACCGTGCTGCCCTATAAAGGTGCAGGACTTTTAAATGTTGTAGTGGAAAGGCCACGTGTGAGTAAAATATCATAGGAGCCAATAACGCCCTGACATTTTTGGGGGTTGGGGAATGCAAAAGGAGGTTTGGAAGACTCACAATACTCGATTCCCCGGAGCAGATCTTGGAAGTAGAAGCGTGACTGGTCCTCACTGAAAGGTTTATCTGACGGCACCTCCATCACAGGACTTAATACACAAACACACACACACACAATTATCAATCATAACTAATGAGATGAGCTCATTCCAGTGACACTCGTTAACATAAAAGAGGTGCAGCTTACCCTTGCTTGACCAGCTCAAATACTGTGACAGAAACACAGATTTAGTTGGTGAGGAAAGATTTTCAGTTACAAGGAGACACACTAACTAAAGAACAACATCTTTTAAGATGAGATTAAATTATCTTTCTTGTATGCTTGCTAATCGTATGACTGTGTGTGTGTGTGTGTGTGTTGTTCTGAGGGCTGACTGTCTGGTCACAGCGTACCCATGTACAGATGGTCCTCACTGGGGTCATCCAAAACCTGGCACCAAATGACAGAGAATTGAAAATGAGTGTAAACACACACACACACACATGCACGAACACACACAATAGATCATCTTATGCATGCAGTACAAATAAATACACACACACAGTTTTGTTGTATTTGAGGCTCTTTAAAGGGCCGGGAGGTTTCAGTCATTGTTTGAATGAGCCAAATGAAAACATGAAACATGAAAACACGCCGGCTCCTGTCCTAGTTGTTCCATGAGTGAGTTGGCAACATGACGATGTTGCTCTTAAGAGAAAAGAGGTGCAATTAAACGGCGTACCGCAGGCAGTTTTAGCTTGAGTCGGCCATATTGCTTTTGTCACTCAAATACCTGCACAAAGCAAATTAAGTTACACATAAATCAAGATAGTCCAAATGTATTAACAGCACCTACTTCTACTAGTTTCACCACGTTAGAATGATCCAGCTTTTTCAGGATGGCAATCTCTTGATAGACCCGTTCCAGGGCCCTTTGGGCTGAGGGGGCCCCTCAGGGGCTGCCTTGGCTCCACGAGGGGGAGGTCTCCCTGGCGGAGGAGAGAGGGACAGGGTGGGATGAAGGACCTAGTTTCATACAGCGTTCACGTACCGGTGGAGCGTTACGAGAGATGTGCTCTCTGCTGTCCACCACCTGGCTCCAGACTTACGTGGGAACCCGGCCTGCCTCATCAGCCTCTTCTTGGACAACACCTTCATTGCCTGCAGGAGAGCACGGGAGATGGATTTGGACAGAGAGGGTGAGAGATCCACGGAACATATGAACAGAAAGATGGACAATAGAGAAGAGTAACACACAGCAGAGTAAATCCGACAGTGAACCCACTCACACCCCCACAGATGATATCCCAGCATTCTCTCCTCACCTTGAGCATCCTTTGTGTATTTGTGAATACTAACGCCCACCAGCACACACTATTTTAAAATCTCGATTTACAAAACAGCCCTGGGGGGAAATTATTCTATTGAAATGCAAACATGAGTGTAATGTACATTCCTTCATTATGAATAAAACAGCAAAGAAAAATAGTTCCTTTCGTGGAAAGTGGAAAAACAGCAATAAACACAAACGACAAGATGCTTTCGAAACTTCTCATTGAACAACTTATTTTTGACGGCTAGATATTAGAACATGAGCATGTGTTCCTGCCTCTGCCTTAAGTGTGTCCGTCTCCCGCGTGGGTCTTGAACAATTACCGAAGCTAAACCGCTAGACCATCAAGGCTGCGTTGAACAAAGAGCGCAATGTCTGACAGCTTTATTGTTCGGTGGATAGTTTCCCTCTTCTGAGGATTTAATAGTCTTAATGCCATCTGTTATTATGGCAATCATATAATCAGTGAATGTGACATGTTGTGTTTTGTCACTTGGGCTGGAATATTACAATAATCCCCGCGTCATTGCCTGTCAACATCATGCAGATTGATGTGACTTGCAGCAATAATCTCGAACAGCAACAATCTCGAGTGGATTGGTTGTCACACTTACCTGGAGAAATGTTCATGTCCTTTCAGATTCACATGAAATCTCATCAGTAAATGTCACAAAAGGGTTTGACAATAATGAGGTATTAGATAAACCGAAATGTCATGTGTATTTTGTGTGCGCGCGACAACTCACATAGTATGTGTTGTCATCCTCGTTGTAAGCCAGCTTGACAACGCCGTAGGAGCCCTGGTCCAATAGAACAGAGTGAGCAGCTGTCATTTATTCATGTGAAAAAGAATTGATCGAACTTTGCGTTCTAAATAACAAACGAAAATACACGAGACACGAGACATGCACACACAGAGGGGAAGTGTGTGGGCCGACAGTGGAAGAGTACCAGCTGCTTCAAAGGGAGAACAGAGAAATTCAAATCATCTCTCCCTTTCATTTCTCATTTCAGGCTAATTAAGGAAACTGGATCTGGTTTATGCAATCTTGCACACGCACACACACACCAATTAGTAGCCCGTGTGAATTCATTTCATGCCCAAAAACAGAGAGAGAGAGAGGGGGGGGGGGGATAAATTCCTGCTGGGGAAGCAGATTGGAGAGGCGGCACAGTGCTCGTCCTCCTGTCCCCGAGATGATCTGAGAACAGGAGCCTCTCCCACGGTGCTGAAGGGCTCCAACAGTCTCAGCTGGACACAAGACCGCACGCGCGTTAACACGTCGGTCTTCACGCACACACATTCGTCCCCCCACACCTGAAACGCACACAAGCACACAGTACTGGCACACCACCAATCTCGAGCGACAACACACCCGTCAGGCTATTCATACCAGCCTCTCGGCCATCTGCCAACTCTTCCACGGCCCTGGTTTACAGAGTAGAGTTTGAAAGTGGCCGATGAGGAGGCGGGAGAGGGGACTGGACACTGCATGTGATGATGTATGCGGCCGGCGGTGCCCGGCAGTCATGGGCGGCGGCAGGGAGAAGGGAATTCAAGCGTCAGTGGAAGGGTACACTCAGTGAGCTGTCCCTGATGGTACCTTTCCAATCTCATCTTTCAGCTTGTACTGGTTCAGTTGAACGCAATCCTTAAAGAGAGAGAGAAAGAGGAGAAAATGGTTTCTTTCGAATGTAATCACACCGGCTATTTCAGCAGTTAGATACCAGAGATGCATCAAAAGCATTCTTACAAAATATGCTCGGAACAAAAAATGCCAGACAAAATCCTGTCCATCAAATTTCCCTTCAATTCATTTTCACGTTTCCATTTTCAACCAAAACGCACAAGTGCAGCATTTTGCACATGAGTGATCCCACGATACGCCCGAGAGCTTCTAACTGGCGGCAGCTTTTCTGTTTTCAATCACTGTCCCAGGTTGGAGGGTTGAGAGGTGGGAAGTGCTTTGTAGCTTATGTTGTAGTCTTTAGGGGAACCTGAGCTGTGTTCTATTCTGGTGAAAAGCAAGTGTGGATTTGAAGCAATGCGTGATGGGAAGGAACACGTTCAGTGCTGAGAACAAACTGAACCCAGCCGGCAGAGAATGATTCATGTCAACACCCAACAATGCACCGAGGAACCAGCTCTTCATTCAGAAGACATGTCGAAATGAGATGTATCTGATCGTTGGTCTCTGAACTGGATGACTAAAAGACCAAGTTTAAAGTTTCACCGAAAGAGGATATTTAAAAAATATGCCCCCTTATCCATATCTAAATTTGGTGATTCCGTTTAAGCCAAACAAGGCCATGAATATAATAGATGACAACCTCTGCCGCCCTGAAGAGAGATCCGATCTACATTTACAGCTACTTGCATCGATGTGTAAGGACTCACAGCTACTGTCTACATCTACTGAGACCGTCGGACCTTACCTTTGCAGCCACAGAGCTCAGTCTTTACCAGTGTGCTGCTGCTTTTGAGACAAACGCACATGTAGTTCTGCTTACTTACAGTCGGGTCTGATATTTTTGATACCTAACAGATGATGAAGAGGAGCACGAGCCTGGCTCTGTGTGAACATTGGTCAGGTTGTTCATTCATGTGTAACGCTTTATGCAATGTAGTCCTTCAGGGAACTGGGCAGATGGTGCTGAGAGCATTATTATATAATCGCAATTATTATCACACTGGCCGCAGCCTCACATTAGCTCTCTTCCTGGGATTTCTTGACTGACTTGGTTTCATTGCAATTATAATATCTGGGACAGATTTTGAGCGGCAATATCAACTTCCCCTTACATTTCAAATTTGACCATACCTGGAGGTCTGTGATGGAAACACTGTGGGACTCCACAGTGGGCCGGCGGGGCAAGCGTGGAGAGGAGTGGGGTGATGCGATGGGAGAGTAGGTTAATGACGGGTAGATGTAACACCCGTTGAGACCCGGAGAGCCGCAGGGAGATGTTGCAGATTGCGAGCGCTCCTGCAGAGATGGCTTCCGGTCAGACATGTTGAGTCTTCCTCTCTCGGGTAGCAGAGCCTCGGACCGGCCAACTGTGTGGGACAGCAGGTCGCAGGAGGGGGGCCGGAATGCTGCCAGCAAAGAGGAAGCTGGCTCGGGCGTCTCAGAACTGTCCATTTCTTCCACCTGAGACGTGATACATTTAAATCCTATTAAATTTCCTTCTTTGCATGTTCACATATGTAAGGCTGTTAATGTTTTGGTATTAATATGATGTAGGATGTAGTTTGTTCCTACTTTCAAGCCGGTATTCTACATTTCCTTTATTATTATAATTAAATAAATGAATACATTGTTTACATCATATTTTTTGTTTTCTTTAACGAGTTACAATAACAGTAATACCTGTACACAATACAATAACACTTTAATAAAATGTACTTTTTGTTGCGGCTGTGTCAAAATGATGCTCATTATCCCTACATTTTGATTTATTTATGGGTGGAAAAAATAAAAAATAAATGCTTGGGTTATGTCAAAGTAAGAATGCCTACTTCCTACATGGTCTGAAAGACATAACATCAAAGAAATAACCTCATTAAAAAAATGACCATGTATCATCAAGTGCCGTGCAATTATTTCATTCTGCAGAAGTCCAAATATCCATATCTGAGACACATATAGTGTAACCCGGGCGTGTTTCATCTCACCTCCTCCTGCCCGGCCTCTCCAGGTGGCCTGCTGGGTTCATACTCCGTGACCACGATGAGGGACTCCATGGGGTCTGGGGAGGGCGTCTCAGAGTGGGCGTTCAGAGGTGGAGCAGGACAGCTGCACAGCAGGTCAGGCAGCGGCTGTGAGGGCTGTGCTGAGGGTGCTGAGGGTGCTGAGGGTGCTGAGGGTGCTGGGGGTGCTGGGGGTGCATGACCACAGGAAGCTGGCGGTTCAGCAGTGGGCCAGGGGCTGACATGACAGGGAAACATGTTGCCTCTTCACAAAGACTGACAACCACTGCTCCATCAGACGGGAGCCTCGGGGGGGAATTGGTGCCTGAGACACAAGAGCAAATTGCAGAAGAATAAAAAACACACGTGGCGAACAACTGCACAACAGCTACCCTAAAAGAGAAAATGCCCGTCTTGAATTTCAATTAATAATAGTACTATTACAAACCCCTGCCTCTGCCACCACCCCCTACACCAGCCTATGACTCTGCATCCTTCTTGAATGAGAGGGTGGAGGTCATCAGAGGCCAACTCACAGAACCAACAATGTTTGGATGTTTGTCACAACAGCATCTCCCTATCTCACCATGGAAGATGTCTCTGAACTTATGCTCTTGAGTGCAACACTTGTCCTCGAGGTCCTTTCCACCAAATCAAACACACATATGTATGTATGTATATATATTGGCTGTCAAGATGTCTGCCTTCTCTTTGGCACTTGGCTCTTGGTACTCAAAGCGTCAAAACAATAGAAATCAAAAACGTTATAGAGCATGCATTTTATTAACTCAGCAGACAATTATTTTGATCATCTTGAGAAAGTTGCAAGGTAACTATAGTGTCTGCAAAACATAAACAAATATAGATTAGTGACACCCTCTTTACGCCTGACGGATCAGAGTGCACCTGGCGATAAGGTTACTCGTTCAGCTTGGGATTTTTGCAAGTCCGTAAACCTGGAGATGATTTTCCGTAACCTGTAAGAATCGTAAATGTTCGCTTGTCCACAGATGGTATTTTCTGCACTAATCCAAAATCCAAATGGAAAAATCCCATTGGCTTTTTGTCAAGCGAGCCAGTGCGACGCCGTCTTTCAGGGTCGGCCTGCAAAAATCTGTCGACCCAAAAACCATATTCAACACCAACATCCTGCTTTAGTACATAAAACAAACACGTGGACGTTACTGAGGGAGACCTGAACAAACGAACACATGTTAAGGAAGTAGGAAGAACAATTATTTATAAACAAGCTGCTTCTTGAACTCAACCTTTACTGCCTTTACTTTCCTGATGCCCAGTGAATTTCCCTCTTCATTAATGCCGGAACGGACTTCAATCGACTGCAACATGACCGGCTTCACGACCTTTGCACACAGCTGGAGCAGAGCTTGACTGGGCAGCATGACCCACGTTGTGGGGAGACATCAGAGATGCTGCTCACTAGCTGGGGAACATAAGGAGACCACTCGTTCCACAGAAGCTGGACTTTTCCACACATTCTGGGAGGTGCTAATTAATTCAGGCAAACGAGTCTCGTATCACAAACTTCACCTCTTCGCTGGACAGATATGACGCGCCTATAAAAGCAACGCTTCATTCTGCTTTTGATGTCAGTGATGTAACATGGTTAGTTTTTATATATACAGAAGCTTACCAAAGCCTTTTTTGCATCATTTTAAGAGGGACATTTCCATCTCCATGTCCATTAAGCTTATCTGTGAGAGGAATGGAGAGAGATGGAAAGGAGGGATGGAAAGACAGAGAGACGATCTCCTGCTTTCTGTCATGGTTTTGACGGGATTGTGAGTAAATCTGAGCTGAGTAAATCTCACAGACACAGGAAAACAAAGGAAAGCGAAGCTCCTGCAAAGTTCAGAATGAGGACCATGTGTGGGAAGAGACACCCACTCTATGTGGGCTTATACCTTCATATCCAGCCTCTATATCGCATCGTAAACTCACAAAAAGGGAGAAAGAATCACCACACATCCTACTGAGCTTCACTGTTTCATGGCAGGAACTCACTTCCTGGTCTTCTTGACTGCTCGGTCTCTTTTGCTGTACAATTACATTACTAAAAGTACTCCATCATCATTACCAGGGGATGTTACGTCAATCCCAATTGTTACAATTGTTTTCAAAAAACGCACGATGGCCCATTTCTATTCACAGCGCAGTTTCTCCATTGATGATGGGGAAATGTCTTTTGCATATTAGCATTTATAGCGAGACACAAAATCACTGAAAATCTCATTCCCTGCCCAGTAGGGTTTGGATTATGCATGAATATCCATCTGACTGTGGTTTCTTTTGTCTTTGTTGATGTATTTTCTGCAGTCGCTGTCTGGACAGCAGGATTCGCAGTAGCTTGAGCTTTTAAGAAAAGGCCACTGAATACCAACTGAGTTTATGACTGCGTTTCAGTGTCAACAGCCCCTATTAGGGAAGTGATTTTCTGAAACTATGACTACTGTAGCCGAGCACTCGTTAAAATCCTTTTCCACGGAGCTGAGAAATCTGCTTTGACATCTCTGTTTTATAAGTCCCCCACCTCGCACCTCAATTTAGGACGACTGGACACAATCTAACACTTCAGAAAATCTTTCTGCTTGCTGGACATTCGTGGTTTAAAAAAAGCCTCTGATCTTGATGGCCCTAAACAGCTCTATATGTCTCTCTTGTTCCTAAACAGAGATGCTCTGTGTCGTGGATGGCTGAACTGCTGGCTAAAGCCCTAAATGGCCTTGATCCCCGGTGATCGCAACAGCTAGACGAAAAACAAGCAGTTAGATTTAAGCCTCGCGAAACGCCAACAGATGCCGCCGAGCTCCAGAGGCCTTACTGCGCCTCATATCGGAACAAAAGTCACATGAGCAGCTGACCTTCACGATCCGGGCAGGCAGGGAGGGGGAGGGGGAGAGGGGACTTATCAGAGCAAGAGGGGGTCCAAGCCATGTACAGCATTAATAACAACACAGACAAAGAAGTTATCACACAATCACAGCACATAGGATAAACTCTGATTCAACCACAAACATAATGTTGATATTAGCGCAAGATATTATTTCCTCAATAAATCGTCAAATATTGGGAAACGTGCAACACAACATCCAGGAAGCCGAGGGGGCATCTTCAACTTGATCATTTTGTCTGATGAATAATCCAAAAGCTGTGATATCTGACAACCTTTATATTTGAGAAGGACAATCTGTCAAATGTTTGGCATTTTTTATCAACTTGAAAATGCACTTGATTATAAGTAGTAGTGTTGTCAATCGACACATTGATTAATTGATCACTTCTTTCCTGAAAAATCTAAACTTATATTTAGTTGTTTTCACAATTGACAAAAAATGGAGCCACATTTGTCACTAAAGACCATCTGGTAAAACACAAAGTGCTTTCCATTCTCCCAGCTCAAAAATATCGGATTTACTATTTGATCACCAGCATAAATCTGGTGCATTTCAAGGCGGTCATCGTATGATGAACCAAGGTGCTGTGTCCTTCTGTTCAAATCAGCAGCTTAAGATGATGGATTGAAGGGTGATTTAAAAAACATCAAAATACTGACAAAGAAATAATGAAAAAACAACATTAGGGCCGATTTTTGATGCTATTCTGTATGAACGAATTGACAATGCAACATTGGAGTTATTGTCTTGGAGTCTAAACGAGCGACAGATATATTGTATTCTCAGATAATGAGAATACAATTGTTTACATGACATCATTAAGTCACTTTGAGGATGAGGTATCAACTCTCAATCAAACCACTGGACCGAGACGTGTTAACTCTCCAATTTCAGGAACACACACACACCGGTTCAGCCGTGTGTGTGTGTGTGTGTGAGTGATAACAATGGCTGTCTTTACACCCACAACTGGGAGTCATCACATCGACCATGAACATTAACACGAGTAAGATGCATATCACAAATCCTCGGGATGAAGAGAGTGTCCTCGTCGTCCGAGGTCCCGCGGAGCTAAACGGGGCTCGGAGCTTCAGAGGCAAAGCGCCCCGCTAACGTTAGCCGCTGCCTCATCTGTCAGGAGACAGATGTTGGCGAGCAGGAGGCTCGAGCGGTCCATTCACGCCCAGAGTCTGACAACAAACCCCAAATACTATCCGGAAACAAATCGATCCTTACCTTGACGCGTCAGTCGGGCGTAGTGAGGGTTCTTCTCCGGACTTCGGGTCTGTACTACGACCACTAGCTAGCGGACCGAGACCCCCGGTGATGCGATGGACCGAACCCGCTGAGCACGCAGGTCCCGCGCTTCCCCCGGAGGAGAGGTGGGACAACCGGTAGCGGGGCAATGTAACGGTGGTAGTTTCAGCGATATGCTTCACGAAGAGCCGCGGAGGAGGTCGCGGGCTTCCTTTTGTTCTCCTTTAGTGTAAACTCGCCACCTCAGAACACAACGTACTTCGTGGTTCTTTGCTCCAAGCACTTCTGTGGTCGATTGGCGCCCTCCTGTGGCGGACGGGAGAATCGCACTTTGGAATTGACAGCTAGTGGGTTTTTTAGTCCATATTTATTTTTGTTGGCTAGTAATACTATTAATGTTATGTTCGCTTTGGTGGTGATATATTTTGATAGTTATTAAGTGTGTCGTAGATAAAGGGAAGACAGTTAATTAAGGCTAGCGCCGTTTAGCTAGCGGATGCTAGCGTTTTAGCACCATTGTAGCGTCAGTAACCTGGCCTGAGAATTACATTGTTCCATCAAAGATTATGTAGTTACATGTTGTGTCCTGTGACAGATATAAACCGTAGTATGCACACACATAAGTACATATATACATACACAACATGTACACAGGGCTCTCAAGTCTCACGCATTTCGGTCTTAACTCACGCACTCCCGCCACACATCGTATTTCTCACGCTGAAAAAAACTCTCGGCTATTTAATGTTTGAATGCAGGGGTGCTCAATACGCCGATCGTGATCGATTGGTCGATCGCGGTCGCTGCAGAGCTCCGACGCCGGTCTGCGCGCATCGGGACGGAGCAAAGAAAAAGTCACTGGCACCCCCCCTGGAAATCAAGGAATAACAGAAATATCACACACTGGAACAATTTAATGTCAGAATATATTTCAATGGAAAAACTCACCTCACCTCTCATTTACAACACAACAGAACCCCACTACATCTGGTCATCATTCACTACATTTTTACAAACATGACCACTCATCTTCTTGATTTGTTAATTCATCTTAATTCTTTTTTTTTTCTTGCCTGGAAACCAATTCAATTCCACGTAGCCTACATGCATACGCTCATACATATACATCTGCCTTCATCTATGTATTTTGTTTCTTTAAATAAATAATAAAAAAGCTCACGCACATGTACACATGCATTTTTATTTATTTATTTTAATTGTTCTCAATAATAAAAAAAAGAGATTCATCCGTGGATCTCTTGTGAGTTGTGATTTTCTCCTGTTGAAACTAATCACACAACGGATGGTTTTATTACGCCACTTCCCTCTCACCTCTGTTCCTGTCTTTCTGTCCTGAGTCTATTAGGCTCTCTTATTATCCTCCTTGCGCTCTTTCACACACAAACCGTGGACAAGACAACATTGTTAAATATCCCAAGGTCAAGCTGGGCGACCAGAAGATAAAGCCAGGTTCCCAGGCGTGACCTCTGCCCACCCTATGAACTGTACACAAACAAAATAACACAAATGCAAAGCGTTCAATCTGCTGAACATTTATCCTGCATGCTTTGACTTTCTTCCTCACGTGTGTCAAACGTTGTGATGTCTCTTGCAGGTGAATGAGGAACTCATGACCGGCGTGTCCCACACCAAAGCAGTCACCACCATCGGTAAAGCTAAAGGCCCGGTGCATCTCATCGTGTCCAGACCGCCCGACCAGAACCCAAACACCTACCTGGCCTATCTGCCCATCAACTCGGACAAGTGCAATGGAAACACAGGCAAGAGACGCAGAACGTGGAATCTTGCATCTCATTTGCGAAGATGTCATTCTACTGTAACAAAATGCCCCCCCCCAAAACAAAAACACTTCGGATCTACACGATTCACGTAAGTCACCAATTTTGGTTTCAAAACGGCGAATTTTGCCGAAAGGTGGGGAATTTTCATGCCTGAACTTTTTTGACAACATAGCACGATTCCCAAGTTTAAAAATATGGGCCATATATTATCAGCCAAGCTTGTTTATTCAGCACGCAGTGACATACTTCACTCATGTTCAGTGTCAATTACACACTTATTATTTCACAAGCAAACCTGAGCAAAGATTTAAAAAAACATTGGGTTACTGCAGTTTGTCAAATAGTCAATATTTAATTTCTTAACTTATATTTTTTTTAAGCTGGCAAGAAATGTATCTATGATGCAAACTCCAACTCTGGCCAGTAGGAACTATTTGATCATATTAAAAAGTAGCAGTTATCAAACCAGGTACATCTGGTCTTTATCAAAACGGTTGCCGGTGCCAGGAACATCAAACTGAGTTAACGAGAGGACAGGAGACAAATTGAAATAGGTTTATTTTCAGAAAAAATGAAAGTAAAGCAATAAACTGCAAAGTACAGGATTGCAAAAAAACACCAAAGATATCCAATCGAAAGACAAAATTTAAAACATAAGACTATACAATGAAACAATCTTAACGCAGCTGGCAATAATCATCGCCTCTTCTGGAAGATGTTGCCTCGTCCCATTCCGCCACGGCCTCGACCCCTTGCGGCCACTAGATAAACAAAAGGGAAATAGACCAATTATACCAAAATTACGCAGTATTTCACCATAGAGATGATCTACAAAGTAGAGTTGAAAATATCAATAATAATAAGTAAAATATATACTCATGTTATTCATGAGGAAACACGCTGGGTACATCTCATTTGCAATATTAGGCGCTTAGAATATGTAGACGCATTGACTTTTGAAAGATATTGTTCCAAAACCTTTCAGCTTACCTTGCGCTTTGAGAATAGCCGCCTTGCCTCTTCCTGCACCGGAACCTTGGTTTTTGTTCTTCATACTCTTCAACATCGGAGCATTCTTTAACATGTCCGGTAAGATCAGGAAGCGGATCTTGCTGCCACGGATGTAGACTTGCTCCAACTGTGCCACCCGGCCATCACGGTAAGTCACCGTTATATTGGACATCTGTGGAGTCGGGTACAAATTATGATTAAAGATTTAAATATTCATGCGTGTCATTTTGCATTTTATTTCTGTATAGTTACTTATCACATTCAAAGGCATTTACTTATGAAAACTATCCAAACCGAGAGAGCTCACCACCCACAATGAGTTGTGCAAATAGAGCAGAGAGTACCTGAACTATTATGTGCCCAAATTGTACAGGAAAAAGTGAGATGCAACACTGAAAATAAGAGCTTTTATCGATAAAGACAAACCTGGCAGTTCATGTTGTCCTCGGCCTCGATCAACTTGCCCCTGTACACCTCCCCAGTGTTGGTCTCACAGGTCACAATGTGGCCCTCGGCCTCATGCAGAACTTTGATAGGTACTCCGATGGACATTTTCAACGGTCTTCCTGGAAAAACATGTATTGGAGAAAATGTTACTCTACATTCCCTTTCTTCTAGAAAAGTGGAATAACTTTTGGGAAACTACAAATTGGTCCAGTTTAGCGAATTATTATCTCAATGATTCCCTTTAACGTTAGCTGTGGTAGTGAAACTGTTACAATGGCTTATTCATTTATTATGAAGCGTAGCAAGTATCACAAAACATATTGCAACGAACTACTGAAAAGTAATTTCAAGCCTTCAGGAGAAAGAAAGTTCACCTTCTTTGTAAAAGAAGTAGCTAGCATATTAGCAACATTAGCCGACGCTAGCGCTCCAGGAACTATAATACAACACTACCATTGCGACGGAGAGGTAAGACCACACATTACTCTGAAGTAACGATGAAGCAGCTACGAAGCAAAGCCCGACGCAGCTTAAATACTTAACTAATTCAATATTAACATATAATTATCAACTGACGACAATGCGACTTCGGCTAACAGGCGGAACCATGTTAGCCGACTGAACGAACGAGCTCTTAGTGGACAACAAAGACAAACTACACTGTTGAACAAACAACGTAAAGACAATTCAGTTTCGTCCCATCTGATATGACAATTACCTTGATCTTGTCTTACGAACTGATTTCTGAGTCGCTGTTATTTCTTCTGGAGCGGCTCTGCAACGTGCGTCAGTCGCTTTTGCGTACCTTTTGGAGCCTTTTCCGCCTACCCACAATGCCACAGGGGTTCATTGAAGTACTTCCGGTGGCATCCCGCGCTGCATTGTGGGACTTGTATTTTGAGGTCATGAAGGGAATCCTGATTAGTCAATGAGGTTCTCGTGCCGATTTATTAAAATGTGTTTACGGTACGGTGCTAATGAAAAGCCAGAGGACTGAGGCTGTGTCTGCCTGACCTGTTGCTCATTCGTTTTATCATACAGCACGGTGTGTATCGATGTATCGAAAGAATACAATTAAAAGAGTTAACGCAGTCCAGTCTAAACGTGTTTCAAACCACACAGACCAAGGGGGTTTCACCTCAAAACACATCTGTAAAGTAACTCTATAATTGATCATACTGAAGGAACTATGTATCATCTGGTCAGATACTGGCAAAAAGCCACATAGCCGTGTATAATCAATGCTCTGATGGTCCCATTTATTTTTTAAATAATCCTCTAGAAGTGGAAGCCTTCAGAACGAGTGGTGGCATTGCATTGTGATTACATTCCTGTATTTGAATTGTATTGCTGTATCTCAATTCCTCAGATTCTTCGGTCTGCAGTTAATCTGCTCGCATGATTTACATCATCAAAGTTTTGGCTTCCAAGAGATGTTCCACACCACAGCACTCGTCCACAAATGAAAAGTAAAGTGAAGAAGGCAGATGTATGAAACGTCCTGACTGAGCTTCCACACTGAAGCGTCATACCTGCTACAAGCTCAGGTTAAAATGGTGTTTAGAATGATTTGATCTCCTAACTTGGTTGTCTCTGATTGTTTTTGACGATTTGCTTGTTTTTCATTGATGTCTTTTCCTGCTGTGTGATTATAGAGCTCAGACATTAGCTGTGTTTTTAAAAAAGAAGAGAAAAGGATATTATGGTTTCCTAGTTTGGAGACCCCAATAGTGCTCTCCAAGTATTTGTTAGTAGTTTTCCTATCTTTGGCGTATAAAGACTCATAAAGCCCCACCAGAAGTCCATTTGACTTTGTTAACTTTAATCAAAGGAGACATGTCCTGCTGCCTGTTTAGAATCACAAACACATGCTCCCTGGAAGGGATCTGATCATTTAAACCCATATGAAGGCCAAAATAGTGCTAAATTTAACCTTTGACCTTTTGTGATGTCAGGTCAAATGAATCAAATTTATACCAAAAGCAGGCTTCTTCATACCAGTGTTATTGGTATGACAACTTCATTTTTATGAGACAGTGCCATGCTGGTTTGTCCAACATGCTAAAGAGCTGGTAATCTGTTGCATTGGTTCCCAACCCAAGTCCAGAGGTCACTCTGAGGGGTCACGAGACAGGAAATATGGTAGCAAATAAGTAAATAGAACCAATTCATCTGGTCTGTGCTCTTGGATTTAAGTGGGACAAATCAATCACAGAGGTATGGTATACTGTCATCTAGTGGTAGAAAGGTGAACCCTTTACTCTGCCTCTCATTCTGCGGTGCAGGTCCTGATTCTACTTCACTGAGTCTGGCACTCTCTGGGTCTGGGTGCTGAGACTGGTTCAGTGGTCTTTTGAGGGTGACGGGTTGGTTGACGTCCCCCCTCAGCTGCCCCAGGAGTGAGACACAAACACCAGAGATGAATACGTTTGAACTGAACTACACAATCTTGACATTATTGTGTTGGATCTGGCCTCCGATGATGGGATCGTATTACTGATACTTCTGTAGTCTTAGTGAGGGATTACTTACTCCGCCCACTAAAAGAAAGGCAACCGCCACTCTTCATCTGGTCCTGTAGTCCTCCATCCTCGTCGTGGTCACAGCAATCGCAACCTAAATAAAAAACTTGGAGACTTTTCTTAACGTTAGTATTTATAACCACGCCAACCAGCCTTCCCCCGCCAGACGCGAGGGGAGAGCTGTCTGGCACTTTATCAGTCCTGCCGGGCAGTCGGGCGAGTCCTCTTCCCTGCTCCTCCTGGTAGACTCTTCTGGTTTCTGGGGGACTGGGGCCGGAGCTTCTTCAGGACGTTCCAAGCCAAAAGGGAGGGTGAGAGGATAGCCAGCGGGAAAGGAATAACCAGCAGATACGGGAGAACATTCCTGCCAACTGCTATGAGACTTTATAATAACAGATCCTCCTCAAATTGATCAATAAACCTTGCACCGCTTTCACTGTATATACACTGTATAGACTTCTTCATTATTTCATTTTCTTGAATTGAATATGTCCTGCCCTGCTATTCTATTGTGTATATTGTGTGTTTACTCTGTAACCTTGCTTGCTGCTTCTACAACCAAAGTTCCCCCTATGGATGAATAAAGTATCTGTTCATCTCTCTCTCTATCTATCTATCTCTATTGCCAAGTATGTTTTCACATACAAGGAATGTGTCATGGCAGGCGGTGCAACACAGTGCAAGAATTGTAACATATTACATTTACAGTAGAATATAAACAAAAGTGCACACACAAACAAATAACAGGACTTTAAGCCCTTCCATTATATCGTTTTTGGATTCAGACGACAGAAACGGAAAACAGAAGTGGTTTTCCCATCTGCTTACATATACATACACACTAACATCACATATGCAATATATTTAGGGTTTAATTAAAACATGTACACATTTGCATTAACTTTTTATTATTATTTTTTCCTCACTGAAACAACGTCTGTCCATTCGATATTAGCACCAAATGTCTTCTGTATGTCAAGTCCATGTCCTCCACTGCATCGGCCTGACAGAAGGCAAAGAGAATCCTCAAACAAACAAGGCTGTTGAAGCAAGCGTGTTATTGAGTTATAAAATGGCACACAGAAATGTTACCATGCAAATGTCAGAATTCCCAGATATATACATGTATTACTCAATGGCATATTATAAAGTACTGGATTGTTGTACCCAGCTGGAGCCTTGTCTGGGAGGTATATCTGGCGGCTGCTATGGCAAGTAACGTCAACAGTCCTTTGTGTCTTTGGGGTTTTGTTTCTTTTATTGTACTGAAATGACTCGGAACATATAGCCACATACTTTTCAGAAGCCTTATCTCATGATAATCAAAGTAGCACATAAAAAACAAAGCATTAAAATGAAATGGCTCCATCGGTTTTATTATCCCCGGGCATGACCACAAAGTATAATATACCACCACTATGCATAGTTTCTGAACACAAATACAACGAGCTAGATACATACCCATGTATGTTTTTTCCTGGAGTCATGTCTCTCGGATTGCCTCAAGGCACGTACATGTTGCTTAACGCAGGCCACGATGGAAGGGCTTTTTAATGAGGAAAGAGAAAGCGTAATGGCATAATAAAAGACATCGTCAAATGATCCTCCATTTGATTTCCATTGCATTAGGCTCATTGACTGGCGTCAGCAGGCAGGCCACTCTGTAAACACCTCTTGCTGAGTAGTCGGCGGTCATGTGTGTACTTTAAGTGTGTGTGTGTGTGTTTTGCATGCTGTCTGTGTGCAAGACTGACTCGCCACACTACAGGCATATGGAGTGATATTTGAATAGGTCAAACAAGCTCTTTGTTTTGGTTGGTTGGTAACTCACTTGTATATATTGGGTGCCTTTGACGCACGTGTCTCACTGTTGTTGAAACAACGGACATGTGTTGCCTGGCAGTTATCAGTTCACTGATCAAACTAGCAACAGCAAATGTTAATTATCTATCCAGCACTTTGAAAATGACTTTTTAACAGATCTTCACACAAGAGATGGTGCATGCCCTAATGCTCGACTTCAAAATGTGTCATTGTTTTCCACCAATTGTCTGTGAGGACTGTGGTTTATGAAATTCAGACCATTAATACCAGCTCTTATAAGGACATTGTTCTCTGTGGTACATATAGCTGGTTCATGGTAGATGCAACATTATCAAAAAAGCATTTCATGGGTTTAAATGTATCCTAAAAAGTTATTGCAAGATACAGTTCAGTTGATAAAGCATTGTTTTTATAAAATGCACGTATATGTTCTTATACTGCATGTCAATAACATTTTATTATCAGCCCATTTTAAACCCCATTTAAACACATTTTGGACACATTCTGGTGTGTGCAAAATATTCCCGGCAACCAGTTTATGTGACTTCAGAAAGAGATGCACATTTGCTGTTGATTTAATGAGGCTTTAATAATCCTTCTTCATGTTGTCTCATATGTTTTATGAGACTTCCGTAAGCTCTGTTGAACATGGAGAGTCGCTCTGTTTTAGAGAGAGAGCCTGAACATTCACAAAAGCAATGCACCTCCCCCTGTCGCTCACCCCCAAAACATTCATCGTTCCCCTCAGATCTGTGACCGACTCGACTCCATCCTGAACCGTGAAGCCCAAGATGCATTGATGCTGCTGCTGCTGCATTGCTAGAAGGGTGCTACCCTTTCTTTGGTGTCCATTGGGTATGTAGTTGCTTGGTGCAGCGTCTACCTTTGTTGTCCATTGGCAAGAGGCTTTGTTTGCCGCCTTTGGCGGAGTTCGTTCAGGACTGGGGTCCCGGGCGTAGTTATTCACTACTGTATCACACGATGAACCCTCTCTACTGGTACGGGAGGAAGACCGAATGATGCTGCAGCTCCCAACACTTTCATCAATACCACTCCCGATCCTAAACCCATGTTCATCCCTCTTCCCTAAGATGTGCTGGTACAGAATCCTCCGGAAGGTCTCCCTGAACTCCCGAACGTGATAAGCATAGATGAAGGGATTCACAACGGAGTTAGCATGGGAGAGAATGATTGCAATGTTCATCACCCAGATATGTGCACGGTCACAGTCCTGACACAGGTGGTTGAAACAGTTGATGATGTGCACTGGAAGCCAACACACAGCAAACAAACCCACAATGATGGCCAGCGATTTGGCAGCGTGCACCTCCTTCTGCAGGGTCGAACGAGATGGGGTCGACGGCGAGGCAATTTCTCCAGGAGCAGGCGTGTGAGCAACTTTGAGCCCCATCAGTCGGAGCTGGCGCCGAGCGGCCATGAAGATATTGGCATAGATGACCAGCATGACCAACAGGGGAACCAGCACACAGCCGAAAAAATTGAAATAGACCATGTAGTCCAAATGAACCACTTCTTCAAACAGGCACTCCGTCAAGCCTTCAGGGCAGATTGGGTTTCTGACTGCGGTGGTGCTGTTCCTTCCTGTGGAACACAATGATGGGCGATTCATTGTCAAACAAGTATGTATTTCCATGGCAAAAATGATGTTTTATGGTAAAACATTTGTCATGAAATGGTAAAGTTAATATGTGTGGATTGGTTCTCACCAATAATAAAGCCAACATAAAAATGCCACTTTCACTCCCTCTAATTGTCAGAATTGAAGTGAATCTGAGCACTTCTCTCTAGAAATACAATACACATTTTGGATTTAAAAAAAAAATGGTTGTAGTAATTGGATGTTTATTCTTAAAACAGGATGTGTTGACTATTCTATGTTTTAAAATAAATCTCTCACCTCTGTTCCAGCCCAGCATCGGTGTCAGGCCGATGCCTACTGAGAGAACCCAGCACAGTGTGATGACACTCTTCGCCCTCTGCCCCGTCACCAGGCTGTTGTACCTGAAAGGTGGAGCAGAGCACAATCATACATCAGTTGTTTTATCTATGCTCAGGGTGATCGTATCCCCGTGTGGCAAAGTGATTTAAAAGAGGATTCAAGACTCCATTATTTATTTAATAAGCCAAAGAGTTGTATATTTTTTGTATTATTGTTTCACTGCTGGATGTTAAAACCCCTGTAGCCACTCACCTAATATGTTCAAGTACTTTTGTCTGCTGATTAAAAACACACCACAAACCAAGTGTTTCTAATACCTGATTCCATTCAGATTTGCTGTTGACAACAGGCTTTGATGCCAGTATGTGTTCTTCCTTACTTCCACGATGTAAAACATAGGAATAGACACAGTGTGAAATGTTGCTGCAAAAAGTTGGGTGAGGAAAATAATATATATGCAATAATGGCATTTCCTTCCTAATTTAATGGCTCACTTTCTCATCTAAGTTCTGATGTTAAACCTCTGGAGAATTATTTATTTAATCTAGTCATAGAAGAGCTGTTGAGAAATGCAGTAAAATACACAAATGACAAACATTAATATCACATAATCTGCTCTAGGCTACTATCATGACATTCATGTAACAATGGAATCACTTAATAAGTAAATTGGATTAATTAAACAGTATTTTAAAGTTATGATATTTAAGTTTGATTTTTTCTTTGTGCTATGTCGACAAAACTGACACAAGGACATTACACAATATATTGATATCCAAATAACTGGACCTGTACATCTTGCTTGCAACATCTAAACTCCCTCTTTTCATAATCTTTGCAACATTCTCAAGTGTTGAGCTATTTTTTAAGACTGTATTGTCAGCGTTAATGTGCCAATGCTTTGCCTCATGCAGACATTAGGAATGCACACATTTGGCTGGAGGAATACAAATAGAAAATCTGCCGGAATAACTACAGCATTCTCGGAAACATTAACTCACTCCAGCCACTGTGCCGTGTGACAGATTGTTCATGGTCACAGTGGCAGCCAGAGGGCTATATTAAGCCTCCTGAAACTCGAATGAATTATTAGCTCTCCGGTCAGGGGTTGTAGCACCAGTGTGAGCGCGCGCACGCACACACACACAGACACACACACGCACACACACACACACACACACACACACACACACACACAGACCCACACAGCGCCTGTTATGCAACTGCTTATGCAAATGCATCACCTGCTGTGGCTTACATCCTCTCATGGCAGCAGTACAATTTGAATGGTGTTGATTTACGTGGATAAAAATGATCAAAGCTCAGGAGATTTTATTCCTTCAACAGCTCGCAAACAGTAACTCAATAAAGCCAGAGGAGGAGGAAACAGATCTACTCTGCCGACAGCCTGTCAGATTAGCCTTAATCGAATAAGATCTCGCAATGATGTCGTGTGTTTTGCGACACTAAATGTGTGCCTCTCACTCCTCTGACTTCTGTGTGAAAAGAGCGTTGTGTCTTAAATGAAAGTAAATTTGTTCAGGTCCAACAGCAAAAGAAAAACAATTCTGACAAAACATCATTTTCAAAACAAAACGCAGCTCTCTGAAAAGTCACGCTGGTTAAAGTGGCAGCGTGGGAAGCTCCGTTTCAGTTTCCAGCACAGCTGATGTGACCTTTATGTTTCTTCTCACCTGAGTGGGTTCTTGATGGCGATGTAGCGGTCTACAGCGATGGCCATCAGGCTGAAGATGGAGCTCTGGGTGAGGACGAGGACGAAGCAAGCGATGAACAGGCAGCCGAAGAAGTTGGCACAGAAGCCGGTACTGATGTTGGAAAGCGAGAAAACATTACAAGTGGTAAAAAAAAATTTAAAAAACATAAAAACCCACTCAAAACCAGGATTGTTAGTGTAATTTATAACACTTTTACTTAAGATTACACTGATTTTAAGTCCGATAAAAAAGACGATTGCGTTTAAAAAAAAAAAATTCATAATAATACCTGATAGTGATAGCGAAGGGAATTGCCAGCAGCCCAACAGCAATATCTGCCACCGCCAGTGACACCACGAAGAAGTTGGTGATGCTCTGCAGGTTGGAGTTGAGGCAAACAGCCCAGCAGACCAGGACATTCCCAGCCACGGACAGGAAAGCGATCACCAGCTCCAGGCCAATGTAGACTATCTGGTCATTCTTCTGCATGGTTATTTTTTCCTATTTTTTGCTTTCTTCGCGCTTTCATCCCACAGACTCGGCTGTTTGACTTGTTTTGAGACAAAACACCTGCTTGCCAAAGTACAACTTACGGAGAAGAGTGATTGTGCCACGTGAGGACAGCCGAGGCAGGAAGTTACCACCACAAACACCTGCCTGACTCAACGCTTAACTGTCAATTACACTCTCACAGTACGTCAGTCTTCCTCTTTGTCGCTGCAACCGCCTTCGCCTCTGTTGTGCGCAGCTCGGTAAACTTTGCCACAGACAGCAGCAGAATACTGAGGAGGAAGGCGCTGGGAGTTTAGCCGGACAGCTGCCAAATTAAGAGCAGTGGTCTGCCGAGAGAAAGAGAGAGAAAACAATCTCAGTACTCTTGCCTGTACAAACAGTTTGCAGGATACCACACAGGTAAAAAAATAACATCTATCTCTGGAAGACAGGCAGACACTTTCCATACACACAGCAAACAGGCCAACAATACACCTTTTATTTCAGGGGGAAAGTTTCCTACAACCCTTTCACACACAAATCATTCATGTTTTCCTTCAAAATCACTGATAATTACACAAGTTAAACAAACTATAAATTACAACGCCATTGTACCAGCACAAGAACACTTGGTTAAGCTATCTTGGCTGCGTTCTTTCAGGGTATTTAGCTAGATTCCTCTATATTGTAAGCCGATTAGGGCAATTTATTACAGCAGTACACCTGCTTTGGGGGAGAGAGGAAGACATACAGGTTTCCAGAAAATAATAACAAAAGCTGCAGTGATACTGTATATTAGTTATTGCATTATTATTAACTTTCACCCTATCAATTAGAATTAATTGAAATTATTTTTGAACAAAAGCTAGGAAGTCAAGTTGTGATGGAAGTTTGAGTGGAAGCCTGCTATGTATTAGAGTGAGAAATGTTCCTGTTAGCTTAGCTAAACAAAACTGGGCCATCAATGTATTTTTAACATGTATTCTAATTCTTAAAACCTCAATATACAGTAAAAGTCTGCCTGTAAATATGACCTAGTTCCTGCCAAGGTCTATATAAGTGAGTAAAATGTGAGCCGATAAGATTCAACAAATGATTCTGGAGGGTGAACTGGGTCACTATAGGAGCGATACTGGGAATATCCAACCCATTCTGGGTAGTCCGTCGGCATATCTCAGGGGAATTTACTATCCAATCAATCATTTGATCCCACTGTTTCCCATCCCAGCTTTTCTCCTACTGCTTCACACACATATCCATAGATTATTGTGACACTGACGTGATTATATAATGTATGAGTTATACTTGGAGCCCGTAAGGATGCTCACCCACCGCCTCCCTATTACTCAAACTAATGCCCATGTACTTGTACACATGTGGGTGTGTATCAGATAAGTTGTGATAATAAGTATTACATTGGCTAAGTTAAGTTTCAGTTTAGTTAAATTCGGTTATTGGGGAATTCTCCATTGAGTAACATCAAACCACAAACATTTCGGGGTATGGAAACTTATATTTACCCTCTGCTCTGCTAAAAAAATGATTTTTTTACTTGAGTATAGCCCCCTCCTGTCTGTCGGTTCAGGTTTGTATGATCAGAACGAGATATTGTTTTGCTCTTTACTTCTTTATTATTGAACTTCAGCAGTGATCCTGATTGGCAGTCCATCGGACCAGAGTTGGCTTTATACATTGTCTTTGGAAAAGTACAGCATGCAGCCATTACGTTTTTCTTTTTAGGATTTCAAGAGTCTGCAAATGTTTCTGAAGCTACACAAGAAAAATGATTCCTAAAATTTAAAGTAAAAACAATTGAACAATTGAAGCTCCACTTGTATAGCCCTTATATTTCCCCCATCATTGACATGTATAAGCTACAACATAAGCTATCATGTGGTGAGCCCTCTTGTTTAATCTTCCAGTTGGCTGCTTTGGCAAAAACGACTCCCCTTTATTATGATGGTGTCTGTATGTGCATAGCGGCCTTGGAGGAAGTGATAAGAAAAAGCACATCCTGCTGAAGGGGGATCTGTCACTGCCCCGTCAATCAATGTACCAGCCCAGCTTCACCAAAGCCAAAGGAAAACAAAAAGAAAAGCTGCTGTATTAACTCTGGCAAAATGACTTTGTTTTATGTCTCATGAGGGAGGCATGTTGTGAACCGCTGATAACAGGAACAGCGAAACATCAGCTGAGCCAATCAACCAAGGGAAGTTATGTGGGTGATGTAATAGATGGTGAGTGATGGTCTAAATGTTAATTACCATTCATCAGCCTGACAAACCGAGATCAATAAACACTTTTAAAATCACGTCTACTTACTTATCTTTATTATCGTGAGCTTTTGCACTATTATATAGACTACGTTTGACTTAAACCATCTCATTGCCATAAACAACTCCACATTCCTGAAACAGTGAAAGAATAACTAATGACTGATGAGGTTGGAGTTTGCTTTGGTTCCATTGATAAAACACAGTCGTCATGTCATTCATTATGGGAAAAAGCACCTTGTATCACAAGTCGTGATAACACGGTCCAAACATCAACTGATAATAAAGCTGACCAGCAGAAAAACAACAGTTCCTACCTTATTGTGAGATTGAAAATAATAAGTCCTTCCACCCAATCAACGTGTTCAGATGTAGGCGGTCAGCGCACACGAGGAAGTCAAACCACACAACGAGGAGATGCGTTCACGCCACACACTTGGTGAACGACCCTCTGGCACGACCCCGCTGCACATGTTCGCTTCGCCAGGAGAAGTTTGAAGGCGCGCACTGTCGCGCTGCAACAGGATGAAGCGCACTCACGCCGCCTCTCTCCATGCGTGTGCGTGTGCGCGTGCGCGTGTGCACGTGAGAGAGAGAGAGAGAGAGAGGGGGGGGGGGGTCTTCTGGTAAACCGTGACCTATGAACGACGGGAAAGAAGCGATGACAAGAGGATGAGCAGCAAATAAATAAAATAAATCAGAGTTTCACATTATGTTTATCAGCTATAAGAACGAGAGAAAGCTCCTTCTGACCCCATGTGCCCAACCTCCACCACGCACCTGGTTTGGTGCGTGTGAACGAGGCTGTGCTTAAAAGCAGTCAAATAGGAGGATTGTAAACTTGATGTTTGAAGGTTAAGTGCTTAAATGCTCTCTACGTCACTTCTGGTTGTTGCTTTTTGTGCATCAATGGAGCTAGACTCTACTGTCATGTAAACACTGCTGTTGGTGTCACTTTTTATGATATCACCATATTTTATATTGCATCATTAAAGTTCCGCTCACATAAAGTTCAACATCTCTCTTCCTTTTCATCCCTCCTTTCATCCCTCTCTTTGTCTCTGCTCGCTCCCAGAAAAAGGATGACGTAGCATTGCCATTATGAGGAACTGTCAGGTTTCAACAGTGGTCACAGAGCATGGCAGCATCCTAGAGAAGCCTTCCGTCATTCATCACTTCTAAATGAGATTCCCCAGTGACGAGCATAGATGCTCTGGATGTTTTCAAGGACGATATCAAAGCCCAGAGTCTGAGACAAAGGAACTAATAAAACTATCAAGCACAGATGGTGGAGATAACATATAACATAATATAACATAAGATAACATATGTCTGAATATTGGCTGGGATTATGTCTTGATGTCACATGAAGGACACCATTTCAAATAATAGTATAAACCTTCAAAGACATATGTATATTTTAAGGCATCAACACAACTGCACCATAAGAGAAACTGAACACATAGTGGACCACTTAATAACACTCCATCACAAATGAGACTGGACACCATTCGCTGTGTGGATAACAATCATATTCCCAATAAAAATGTCCTGCTCATTAACACAACTTAGCATTTATCCAGCCTGTCAGTACAAGTAGAGACTCAAGAATATTTGCCAAGGGTGACCACCGATGTCTCTCAGCACAGCCAAGCCCCCCGTGTCCGGTCAGATGGCCTCCAGGTTCTTCAGCTATATCAGATATTTCAAGCTAGGCCCCTCCACTTCCTGCTCCTTCTGTTCCACCTCCAGACCCGCTATTCACAACATGAGCACTGCGTTCTAAAGTACTTGCTTTAAAAAAAAACTTTTTGTATGTAATGTAGCTGTACTTACAAATATGTACTGTTGCATGCAGTATGGGTTCAATTGCATCTTGAACTTTGACCGTCTTACTCATTTATCTGCTACTGAAGGAAAGTAGTACAACCTGGCATTCAGGCATTGTGGCATACTGCAAGCCTTTTTCTGGTATACTTTATGGGTACGGATAGGCATTGAAACATAACCTGCCAGACCTAAGATCAACCAGTGGGAGTCACTCTTGTTCTCTTTGTCCCTGCTGTTGATGTATAAAAGTCTCAATTAGTGCCCTTTAAAAAAAAAACTAATTACTACAATTATGTCTCCCCACACTGCCCTCCCTGTTGATACTGGGCTGCATCACATCAAACCATCACAGCTTCCTCCAGACCTTATAATTAAGACTATCCTTCGATGTCTGCATGCTTTAATATATTGAAACATGCAAGAAAGAAAGCTGGTATAAGAAATGTTCCAGTTATGGTGATAACATTCAGACATTTTACATTTAAATGTGTCTAAAACAAGTGTTGCTACATTGTAAGTGAATTATTTCCTAAACAAAGAACACAGGGAGTCAACCTACAATTTAAGCATTTCCTTTCAAAAGTTTGCTTGTAAATTTACATATTTAGAATAATCTGAATTAGTAATTCCTATGATTATTCAGTCTTTCAAATGCATCATGAGTCTTGTTGCTGCTGATATAGTATAATTTATGCAGTAAATATTCATGAATATCAGGGAGAATTACATTCAGAATGTCTTGGATTCAAGCTCAGTCCATAATGCCATAAAGCTCAGTTATCTACATGCTACCAGGCTGCAGGCTAAGTGTCAAATATAAAATAAAAAACCAAAGACGTCATTCGATGTAGTTACAACGAGGTTTTATTGAACATTTTTGTGTACAAACAGGCTGCAAATGCCTTCCAAACATGTTTGCCCTCAGAATACGGTATTCCTTTTTACAGTTCTACAAGCAGAACATTGAATATTGAACAGGAACAAGAGCTAAAAAAATTGAGGAAGGTAAAAAGTGGTTGGCCAACAAGTCTCATCCTCAGCTTTATACGTTAAGTGTCGAAACAAAACTATCATGTTTCCAAAGGTTAAAGTAGTCAAATTTAGTCAGTTGATGTTGTGGAAGTGGCAGTAGAGGGTCATTTGATAGTATTAACTATAGCATGGACATGGCATAAATGTACAATAAATGGACGAGTTTTCTAACTTTCATGTAGAGCAATATGTTCCATATCCTCAAACTATTCCACAGAAAAATTTAACCTTTTCTACTTGATTTAATGTGTCCTGTACAGAGGGACTGAGGTTATGGAGGGTACATGCAGTTACACTGACAACCAACAGACCAAAAACAATGCAGATTTTAGAGCAATATAAGACTCTTGTCCTCTACCACATACCGACAGCTCGGCTTTTCAATAAGACGAGAGGCGTACCGGCTCAACCCGAGACGATAACGCGTCAGCGGACGCCACAATAAATAAAACGGAAACCAAATAATGTACTCTCTAGTATAATACATATTATACAACTCCGTGGAAAATTATCAAAGTTTGAGTTGCGTGAACTCGCAGAATGTACCTTTTTAAAATGGACAGGAACCTGCATCTGCCATTCAATCTAAACCAGATCGCTGGACAATCACAGGGGCCAGTCTGTTGTACAACACATCTTTAGAGTCCAAATGTGTTTGCAGTTGTACACAGTGGTTGTGATTCTTGGACAAAATAGTAACAAACAGTTGTAACTTTAACAGGATGTTCAATAAACAGACTGTAACATAAAACTTACATTTCCCCAAAGAAAGCACACCACATACAGACCATTTTCCGAACATTAATTTAGCTTTAGATGATATCATATCATAAATAAATAGATGCAGAAGACCTTCTTATACCGAACTGGGACGAAGCATAAATAAATTACAATAAAAGGCAATAAAAGGTGCGGAAATTTTAAGAGCCAAACAAGGAGAACGGCAAGGAAGTCGGTCTTTTGCCCAATTAAGACCGACTTTACAGTTTGAATTGCAGCATCACAGTAAGATGAAGGTGGCAAGTAGAGCGGGCATGTACAGTACGAGCTAAGACCATGCTTAAGGTTAAGGTCCTGTCTTAGTCTTTAAGAGATGAAAGGTGTGTGGCTGTCCTCAGCAAAGGCAACAGGAGACTGAACAACATTTCAGAGTACCACAGACGCGAAACAAAAACAGAAAAAGTGACGAGGCACGATAGGGTAGAATAGTGTAGGCAATCGGGATTTGTTGTATAGGTGACGCATGAATGGATGAATGAATGAATATATTCTCTGTCTCACATCCTAACATATTAGATGATGAAACATTGTGTGCATGCTACAGAAGGCCCAAATGAGTGAAAGCCCATAAAAAGGCGTGACGACTTTCAGAATAAAATCTCGACATTGTTGTTTCTTGGGTTGATACAATAATGACGTGTTAGTCTATTTTATGATGTGCATATGAATGTAAATGACTTAACATGTTTAAATGTGCTGATAATAACACTTACTCCAATACGCCCCTCCCTGGGTTATCTTAAACGTGGACACAACCACACACAACCTCTTATCAGATCCATTCAACGGGTGTTTGCGCTTCAACAAATGGTTCACATTTTTTGTGAACCTGTCTTTTAAATTGGCCAAAACGGGACATGCTGTAATAATGTAAACCAAGATCCTCATGGGCTACTAACATCCCAAAGTCTATGATGACACATTTGTGAACAAAACAGCAACAGCAAGAACAAAATGAAGAAAAAACAACAACAATAAAACATGCCTGCATGTTAAATCAAGGACAGCGAAATTAAAATGAGATATGGATCCTTTTAAAATCAACACAACATTATTTGAGCTTTTAAAATTTACTCAGAGTTGGATCCCTTCAGGCTTAATAGGATGAAGAAGAATTAAAGAACATATGCATGAGATAAATAAAAAAAAGATGTGAGGAGAAGATGAAAAAAACAATAATAATATTCCTTCATTATAACCAACAGATATGCTCCTTAATGGACATAAATGCAGAGTGCTCTCAGGTTAATCGAGTTGCAATACAGTAGTTCTAACATCGCGCGAGTGCACATCTGCAGCCACAGATAAAATGGTACAAAAAAGTCACTGTCATATGTGTGTGAGTGTGTGTGTGCTCGATTATGACATTGCATAATGTCTACACTAGACAGGCGACGGTCTCTGGATGTGAGCCTTTCTGCTGAGGAACACCCAGCAGTTAAAGAGCTTGTGCCTTTTCCACAGCAGCATACAGTCATGTAACTACAATGTGTGTGTTACCGTTAGAATAATATTTAAATGAATAATCGGTAGGCTGGACAGAACAGCTGAGTAAAATTCTATAAGAACAAGGCTAAATCCTGCTTATTTACTGCAGGACTTGAAGTCAAGGCTAAGACCTACCACTTTCTTAATCAAACAGAAATAAAGTTCACATAAAAAATTAAAAATAAATCCCCCCCTGGCCCCAAAAATAAATTACAATAACAGCAACAATGATCATACTGTTGAACAAAAAGAAGAAAAAAACAATACAACTTTAAGATTATGTACATACTGTATCTGTAAATACAACCACTTCCTTTTCTCCTAGAAACAAACCATCAACATATTCATTTGGCAAGATGTTCTATGTTACAATAACAAGGACCTTGTGTCTGCAAAGGTATGCACACAAACAACTCCTATGTTAGAAAATATATTGCTTCCTCAATATTCAAGCTGAAGACTATCTTGAGACACAAACAACACAAAAACAAGACATTTGCTTTTATGCTCTTGAAGAACGCAGGCAGTCAGATTGTGTATTATTAATCATCCTGTTACATTGTATGATGTCTTACAGTCTCTTCTCAAGCTGCAGTTAGGATTTGTTTACGTTGTAAACACTTTAACACACAGGTGCTTACACAAAGAAGAAAAGCCAGTACTGTGGCAGCTGTGGATGTTCGTTTTTAAACTCCTACAAACAGCACACGTGTTACCTCTCGCCTTTTCAGTAAGACAGTAGGTTATGTAAGACATGGTTAGAATGTTCTCCTGCAGGACATGAAGCAATGTTTGAGGTGGATCAACAGATTTTTTTCTTGAGAGTTGATGATTGTCCAAAATAAACACACATAGAGGATAATGCCCAAACAAAAAAAGATACGTGGAATTTCAGATTTGTTAGCAAAAGAAATCAAGAATCAAGAAAGATGTATTTCGTTCAAATATGGACTGATTTGGACAACTTTTTGTTGTTTGAACTACAACTGTCTACACGCTGTAGAGGTTCAATGTTGAGACCAACAAAGAGCACGGTGGAGACATGTAGAAGGCAGACATGCCAACATCATCACTGAAGGTAGAAGGAATCATATTAAATATCAGGAAACAGGAGATATGAACCTCAAGGACCTGCATCCACTGAGCTTCGAAGACTAATGGCGCCCTCCTGTGTTTGAGGGAGTCGGGGCAACGTCAAAGACGATCCTTCCCAGCTGCCTGACCCTAATGTGATCAGTTAATTCAAAAACACACTACTACAGGCTCACTTTGAGCCACGGTCCATTTCTATTTCACTCCTTCATTGTCCAAGTCTCAGAGTCAACGTTAGCTCTATACTTCAGTGGAGAAGAGGATGCTCTGTCGTTTACTGTCTGGGGTGGGGATCGTCTCAAGCTGGAGGAAATACAGCAACACTTGTACCTGCAATGGAAAAGAAAACGGAGGAAAGAGTATTTCAGTTACAAGAACAAAATACTACAAGACAAAATGCCAGATGGAGATTTCTATGGCGCACCTGTGCCATGACTTCCAGGGACCAGCTGTCCCCCATACTGATGGGCTGGGTGGGGTTCGTGGGGATCTTGCTGTCCTTCTCGGAAGGCCTCAGCAAGGTCGGCCCAAACACCGTTGCCAGGTTGTGGAGAGACATCTTGTTGATGCTTTCCTTCTCTGCCACCCTGAGGAGCAAATGACCAGTCCATTAGTGGTGTGGAGAGGTCACTGGAGCATGAAGGTGATGTTAATGTGCGGTGACTGAGCTGCTGCACATGCAAATACTAAAAGTCTGACAGCGGAAGAGAAAAT
Organism: Pseudoliparis swirei; assembly: GCF_029220125.1. Taxonomy (NCBI): domain Eukaryota; kingdom Metazoa; phylum Chordata; class Actinopteri; order Perciformes; family Liparidae; genus Pseudoliparis; species Pseudoliparis swirei. The sequence continues at coordinate 10,830,506 of NC_079402.1, read as the reverse complement.
ATTATTTAAAAGGAACATTGTGACAAACAGTTTCCACTATTTTCAGTCATTTTAGTGTCTAAATTATTAATTGATGAATCAAAAAAATAATAAACAGATACACTGACATACTCATTTTACCCCTGGCAGCCACAGTCAAACAAACATTGAACTTTCCATAGTTTTGCCGATATACATAAGAGGTTGTTTCCTTGTGACTCGACAACTTCCAATCTCCTCCTTCCTTCACTATGTTGTATCTGCATTGTTAGTGCTCACATACTGTAATGTTTAAGCCATTTTAATTAAAACCACCGCCAGGAGACGTTCTGCTGCTGAAGGACATCCCACAAGAGTGACTGCATTTGCTTTAATAGTGTAAATGAAGTCCCCACAACCAAACTAAAGGACACCATCTTGAAAACAGTCACAGTAATTCTCCCATTTGCAAGTTATTTTTAAAATATTAAATAGACATTTAGATAACAATGATAAACAAAAGGACTTTGTTCACTCATCCGCTTATGTGGGCATTCCAACCTATATTTTATGCAAGAGTGTGTGTGTGTGTGTGTGTGTATTTACCTCTTCATGTGATCCAAAAGGAAGAGGAACGTGACGAGGTTGGGCTCAGGCAGTGACAGCAGGAGGTTCAACATACAGCTCTCTTTGGCAACACTATCAGACAGAGCTGCACAGGAGGAAGGGAGATCGTACATGAACTTGTCTCTGAACAAGCCACAGTCGACATATAGAAGTTGCAACTACTGATAAGTAACTATATGTTTGAGAAAGTCAATTGCCCAGAGACTTACAGATGCCGCCTGCAAAACTGGGGTAGAGGTCATCAGTGAAGAGCGGTTCTGGCAGCTCTCTGAAGTACAGCTTCAAGGTCCCAGCGATGGCATTGACGTCCATCTCACTCATCATCACTGACACGTCTTTATGATCTGCAGGAGAAAGACAAGAGCAACATGAAGACAGGAGGTCACGCCCCCCAATGCGAGGGGATAAGACGGGGAAAAACCTCGGCACAAGCAGCAGTCTCTGTGCGTCTTATTCTTCACACACACACACACGCACACACACACACACACAAAATGCAAATGCAAGGTCATACGTAATTAGTTCGTACACCTGGTTAATCGTTGGACATCAGAGAAAACAGCTCTTTTTTTCTTCACCTCCATACGTACTGTATGGAGATGAAGGGTTTACTCACTGGTGTCAAAGGCGGTCTTCAAGGCCTGAATGTCAGTGGCCACTCCGGATACTCTGTAGATGCCCACCTCCTCCAAACCCCGCCTTTCAATTTCCTCTAGGCACTGCCGGACAATGTAGGGAACCTTGGAGCGCTCTCTCCTAGACAGAGACAAGCATGAGCGGTCAACAACAAGCAGTTCATATGAAGTGAAACACTGCACAGCAGAAAGACTGAATCAACAAAGAGGCTTTTTTCCCTTCATTTTTTGGGAGAAAAAAGGTTAAAATGAACATGGCTGTGTTGTTATGACTACTTGAGGGGCTAGCTTTGTCTCTGGCTCTTTGCTTGTGTTGCTGTTAAAATATTCATCCGTAGCACTAATTGATTTTTGCTGGGTAAATAATGAAAATCCACTTGCTATCTCCAATTCTCATTTACACCACCCATCAGCAGCAACAACGGCCCAAAACACAACACATTGATGCTTCTACTACATGCTACATACTACACGTGAGGGCTTTAACATTTGCGTCACTCAAATTCCGGTAAAATAATATACCATGTTACTCTCAGCATGACATTGCAGGACGTGAGGAGAGAAACAAAAAGAGTAGCACATACAATGCATCGAAGAAGAGGAGGCCTGAGGAACGCCATTAACAAATACACATGTTTTGTGATGGATGAACGTCGACTCACCTGGTCACCGTGGAGATCTTGACACCAAACACACCCATGGGTTTCCGCGAGGGCATCCTCTTCAGGCTGAACTCTCGGCTGGTGAACTTCATGGAAAGTTTAACCTCGATCTGACACAGGAAAAAGGGGCTTCAAGTTAATCAGGTTTACAAGCCAGACATCCAACTGCAAAGGCTTTCCATGATCTTGAGGAAATCCTGCCATGTTGAAACCAGATGAAGACTTCAGAGGGATAACTGAGATACATTTATATTACTTAACTATAAATGTACGGCTGCATTGCAGCTACAAAACAGTGACACCCATTCCGAGTATTCTGAGAATCTACGCACCCCGTTCATGGGAATAACTGTTCTCTGCCAGTCTTTGCCTTGGAGAGTCGGAGGGTCGAGCTGGTGGAGATAACACAAAAGGACATGTTAGTATATGTTAATGAGAAGTATTTCATTTGAACTACAGATGTATTTCATGACATCCACACAGTTGATCCTTATAGATCATCACTCGTGATTGTTGAAACAATTCAAATGGTCTACAATCATGTTTGAGGTTTTTAATGCATCGCTTACATTTGTGATTGAGTTTTGCATCGGACATTTTACTTCTGCCTTGTGATGTTTATTCGCTTTGTTAAGATTGAATAGAGCATAACGTTAAAATTGCATCAACGGGACAAATCTTCCCTCTATCTTAGTGGAATGTTTTCAAAGGTGGTTTTGTTGTATTTTCATAAATATGATAAACAAATGTAACTTGTTTAAAGAGACTTCACGCCCAAACACTTTGATGTGAAGAGACATGCCATCTGGGACAATAAGACAGAGTACACACACAGATCTAACACAACCAAATAAACATACACACGGTCTACTCTGTATGTTCAGTGTTTACCGAAGCCTCTTCTGGGAGTGCGTAAAGCTGGATCATGTTTCTCATAACTGGATCTTTCACAGCTGAGCAGCTCTTTTAAGCCGTTTATCTACAAATAATTGCATTCCATGAAAAAAACAGCAACGCTCCTTTTTGCTTCCTGATAAAGTTTTTGGCCAAGAAATGTGATTCTATTTTCCACAGCCTTTATTGGTGGAACAATATTTCTAATAAATCACAGATCTGTAAAACTACACTGTGTTTAATGCTGACGTGAAGCAAACAGTATGAGTTTAGAAACACTGCGTTAAAAGATAAAAAAGATTTTTAGAGCACATTCAGATGGAGAAAGGCCTGTTTATACATGTTGTTGATCAGACGTATAATGTATACAGATACAAATACTATATCCTATTTGAGATTAATGTGCATGTTTCAAAATAAATAAATGCATTCATGAAGATTGAGAGAACACTGAAAATGTTGTATGTTGTTTAAGTTATAATGAACATTTAAAAATGTGTCTGATCCAAAATATAATTTGTTGACATTATGATAAGGATGTAGTAACTTTAGCTCACAGTGTCTGGAGACACTGAATAAATATAGTGTTGTCTGAAATAATCTCATAATATCAGCCTACAACTGTTTTTGTACCATTCTGTTTTGTGGGGAGTAATTAACCGTCTCTTGTCGGGCCTTAGTGTTGAGAGCCAAAAAGATTTAAAATTCCCCTCAGAGGTTAGAAAACATTGATGCAGTGCACTGTGGCTGAAAATGCATCGAGAACAAAGAGAAATAAACATGTATTAGAAACGCATTGAGGCAGTTAAATGTCAAACATACCATCCAGGTGTTGGTAATTTACCTGGATGGTATGTTTGGCCTCGTTAACAAGTTACGGGTTATTTTATTCTATTCTAAACATTCATTACGTTGGTTAATGACTAAAGCTGAACCGTAATCTGCGGGAAATAACAGCTGCTGCGGCTGTGGCGAAGGGATTCAGTTTCATGTCCTGGATTTACGAAAATCCTGCGGAGCAACGTTCTCACCACTGTGGGTGTCTTGTTTTGAATGACATCATCTGTCAAGACGTGGTCCTGCCACAGGAACCACTAGGTGGAGCATGTGACTCGAGAGAGGCTGCTGCAATGTGAACAAAGTCTTAAGGAATACAGGCTGCTCAAAATGAATACTGATAACATAACGTGAAGCCGATGTTGCATTTATCAATGACTGGTTAATTTAATCATTGCACATATAAAAGGGGACTGACATTCGTATTTTTCCCAAGGTTTTGTATTTTCTTAATTTTTTTCTTGCTTTTTGTTGGAGAAAAATACCAAATAAGATAAACATCTTTCAGAGCCCGAGACATATGATGTCATGCACAAAGACAAACATAAACACAAACACTGCCCTGCTGTGGGTGGAGGAGGAAGAGAAGGAGGTTTTTTGAGGGGGATGGGGGGGGGGGGGGGGATCAAAGACGAGACTTGTGTTTCCGACATATTCTCTCTCTCTCGTATCTTTCTCTCTCTCTCTCTATTGTATCTTTGCTTTCTCTCTGCTGATCTCCTGATTGACACCTGGCATTACCCTGTAGACTGGCGTTGTCTTGGCAACCTAATCACCTGCTATCTTGACCTGCTGTTAACCTGCAATCATCCGGTCCCACCATGGACGGATTAAGAAACCACGGGCCCTGAGTTTAGGGGCCCATGAGCTCAGGGGCCCCCTGAGCTCATGGGCCCCTGGTGCCGGTAGGCTCGTTCGGTAATCCATCCCTCAGTAGGACTATTGGGGCCTTGTTACTGACATGAATGACTTAAGCCTAGCATATACCGGCATACGGCGCATCATGTCATATCATCATATTCATATCAATACAATGTTAATCACAGCGACGTCACGCGCGGAGGCTCAGGCCCAGGGGCCCCCTGAGCTCATGGGCCCCTGGGCCTGGGCCCGGTAGGCCCGTTGGTTAATCCATCCCTAGGTCCCACTGCCAGACGGATGAGGACAGCATCTCTGTTGTTTAGGATTCTGGGGTTTCATCAGGATTTTGGGCACTTTTTACAAAACGGAGCACCTGATAATATTGACGTCATTTTCACACGTGCAGGATGGCATTGCTGTTACTCAATAGCCGTTGTAGACTCTGGAGTGTGAGTCATGTGGGGAACAGCTTCGCGTGGCAGCACAGTGAGTAATAGCTCATTGGCATGGAAATTATAGCTTTGCGTCAATTTATCAGGAATCCGGCACATCCTCAGAACAGCGATTTCTCTCCATAAAACCAATCGACCACCCATAAATATTAGGGTAATTAATTACAGTAATTAATCTAATCAGCAATTTTTACATCATGCTCAGTTCAAGTGGCTCACTGAGCAATAATATGGATTTCATGCTCCGTGGCAGTTGTGGTGACATAACTGCGTATCGGGGGGGGGGGGGGGGGGTGACATCATGTCATACCGGGATCTGTCCTTTCCCCATGATGCGGTCGGTGCCCTCCCCGTCCTCTTTGTTTGGCTTGGTCTTGTTGTAGCACTTCTCAAAGCAGAGCAGCCTCAGGGTCTGAGAGCCCTCCAGCTCAATCTCAAACTCCTTTGGGGGAAACAAAGAAAAGGTTGTATTATATTTCATTTGAGTAAAATTACACTAATGTAGACTGGAATAAGAACAAGAATGACAATATACCGTGAGAAAAGAAATCTGCATCCACCCTACATTTTAATTAAATTAAATACATCCCACCACACAGCTGACCAACATTTCCTCTAATTACGTACGGGGGCACACTGCATATGTTTCGCACATCGTTTTGAGGCCCATACTGTGTTGGTTCACTTAGCATTTGGAGAGATGCGAGTCATCAACAGCAGCTCCTCATTAGCTGATATTATTTCCACCTTGCTGAGCAAAGAGTCTTTGGGTTCACGATGGGAAAAAGAATTGTGCCACGCATGAACCGATCCACTGATTGTGCTTCGAAGCTCTCCTCTGTCCTGCTAACCTCCAGCTCCGCCATCGATGCAGTCGTGTATGTGTATGTCTGCGTGCGTACAGTATGCATTCACAGTCGGGCTTACTCGAAGATAGCCAGCCAGATTACAAGACCAGATGTCAGATACATGACAGGCAGCACACACTGTACCAGGAAGAAACTGTGCATGTCAAAATGCCATCATTAACTTTAGAAGGCCTTCAGGCGACGCAGACACTGCAGTGTATTCATTAACTGACCCCCATATTATCTACAAAGACTACGAAGACTCTGCCGGGACATTTCTTTCCAACTGGAACACGTGGAGTTGCATGCTTATATGGAGCCAGACTCTTACCTCGTTCCATTTGGGTTCAGTGGTGTATCGATACACTCTCGTCTTGGCTTTATTTGCAAAGAAGCCAAAGGAATCCACCTCCAATGTGCAGTAGAGATCTAATAGAGTATTGAAAACAGATGCCACTTATAAGGCTACTGAATTGTTCTTTGTGGATGCAAAGTTAGACATTATCCCCAGAAAGCAACTGGGGTATAAGTCACGTTAAATGTGTCCAATTGTTTTGATGCTGGTGTTTTGAGACTCAGTAAATATACAAAACGGAAATTACTACAATGTAAATCCCAACGAATTAAACAAAATCTAAGGAGTGAAACTTAAAAGATGCATCTCAACTGAAAGTAAAATCTGAGGGAAACATACTTCTAAAAGCCTCCACACGAAAAAAACCCCTGTAAAAGTCAGTTTTCCACTGCACTGTGGTCAAATTAAAGTTGAGCTTTCTCAGTAACTCATTTAGTCTGATTATATGTGCTCTCTGTTGTGTGCATGAAGGCTAAAGGTGCGTGACTCACTCAAACTCTGTTTGAGGCCGGAGGCAGAGTGGACGATTACATTCAGGAACCCGTGGAGACCGGGGGCTTCATCCTCTGGAAAAACAGTCAGGGAAGTAAAAAAGACAGCGAGAGGGGAGTTATTATAAAAGCATCCAGATCTCTTGTTTGTTCTGGAGCAGAATCAGACATGGAAGGAAGGAATAAAACAGCCTTCTACAGTAAGAAACACGTGGCTTAAACCTCTTAAAAGTGGCACTTTTTCTCCCCATATGAATCTAAATCATTTCTTTCGGGCAATCTTTGGAATCGGGCATTATTATCTATAATGCGTTTGAAACATACAATACATGATTATAGTGCATGTAGTTTATGCTTATAATGCATTTTGAACAGACAACTACTGCAACTATGGGAATATTAATACACTGTCTATGATCCTTGTCAATGACCAGCAATTCTCAAGTATTATGATACATGATCTATAAGTCGTTATGAAGCAATATGTATAAAGATCGTTGCTTATTTCGATAATTATACAGTGATAAAAGCAGATTATAATGCATTACAGTTGTGTTTATGATGCATAATAGACATAAGTCTCATAGAAAGTCCTCAAACAACTTTGAAAAGTAAAAAACGGTCCCTTACCTTCTTTGTTGATGCTGAGTGGAATATGGTGGACAGTCTGCAGCTTGACACAGGAGCTGGTCAACATTTGCAGCTCCATTGAAGTCAAGGAGGAAGTTTTCAAACCTTGAGAGAAGACAATAAATGTAGAGTGTAAATGATATTGTAGATTGGTCTTTCTCTCAAGGTTGTTGGATTATTAGTATCCACATTTAGCCTCAACATTTCGTGGTTTGTCTCTGGGATGTTGTTTGCAAATAAAAATAAGACATTTTACAGGACACCTACATTTCTTCTGCTGCTCCTTCATTATCTCCCTCCACTCTGCACGTTCAAAGTCGGACGCAATCAGGAAACTGTAACTCTGAACACAAACACACACACACACACAAAATGGCTGTTATTACCTCCACGACTAATGTGGGGAGAGGCAGATTAAAGGGATACGTGTCATCTGTGCTAACATGCAACATCATAACATTTAAACTGCACTTGTGAATTCTCGCCCAGCTGGCTTTACGAGATGGAAGATATCAGACAGAAACTGATACAAGAAAGTCCAAGTACGAGACAGATGAAGGGGAATGAATCGTAAGGAAGATAAGCTAGGGGATATAGTGCTTCATAGGAATGAAGCGAAGGACACCAACAATGCAAGAAAATGAGAAGAACAGATGAAATATGGAGAAGGAGAGCGTTTGGGGAGCAGCAGGAGGAGGACGACGAGGTCGGAGAGTGTCATCACCTTGCCGTTCTTGTTGTAGACCCTGATGGGCAAGCTCGGAGACGTTAACAGGAGCAGGGACTCCTGTTCAGAGAGCTTCTTCTTGAGCCGGTCGATGACCTTTGAACCCTTGTTGCCTTTCTGAAATCACAGAGGTGAAAACGTCAATGTCAAAACCAGACTTTTCTTTCTTCGTTCCTGAACAGATTTTCCACGCTACCTTCTCTCTCTGAATCTCGCTGCGGAGGTGTGAGATCTTGACCTTCATGGCGTCGAGCTCTTCGTCAGGGATCTGGGGGATGGTAAGGGGCTCGGCCTCCTCGGGGTCCTGGAAGGTCAGCTCAGTCAGGGGAATGTACCACTTGCTGTCGTACTGTTGGTTTTTACTGCATTGTGAAGAGGGGAGCATGGATGGTAAAGGGTGAGTAAGAAAGGAGGAGGCGAAAGAGGAGTGGATTGATAAGATGGATCAAAGATGTGGATGAATGGGGGGGGGGAGAGACAGTGGAAAAGGGAAGAACAAATTAAGTTGACAACAATTAAGAAGCAGGGTAACTGTGTTTATGAAAAAAAGTAAAAACGTTTTGTTTTGTTTGCAAAAAATAAGTAGTTACAGGTTTTTTTCTGGATAGAATAATACATTTTAAAATACACTGATACAAACATAAATGTTTCAGAAAATATATAACCAGAAATAGAACAGCACATTGAGTTGTAAATGGATAGCAAGAAGTCAGTGTGTTTACTTTTTCAAAAAAATTAAATAAATCTTGTGTAGCTCAACTCTTACAGATCTCATTAATAGTGAAATACATTTTAAACTGTAATAAAATACGATCTGAGGTATCCGAACATCTTCTGCATCACCAAGCTACGGCCATGTCGCTCATCTATAAGACACAAAACAGCCACTTGCAACGTTTCTTACCCTCCGATCTGTTTCTTCAGCTTGGCGCAGAGCAGCAGATCAGTGAAGAGGAAGACGTGCCGCAACTTCCTGGCGCCCTCCACCAGCTCCACCATGAAACTGTCCCTCAGCAGCTGACGGCTCTGTGACGACAACAAACGACAGCCGTCGGTTGGTAACGCTGCTCCAACTTGTGGACAGGAAGCAGTTAGTTTGCAGAGCTTTTATATTGGTGCTGCATTCCTCCTCCTTCTCCTCCTCCTCCTCTCTTTTACCAGCAAGACAAAGAACAGAGTGGAGGCGAGGAGGAAGCCAAGGAGACGAGAGTTAAGCTCCTCTTGCTGCTCCATCGTCAACATTTTTTGTTTTACTAATCATCCGTGACAATGCTCATGTGCAACCTACTAATGTTAATTGAATATTAACCAAATCATTCCCTCAAAAGTGTGGAGGGTCTTGCATTCATTTGCACTCGTTTCACTAATCACCCGGTAAATGCTTTTGTCATATTCTGGAATGATAATCCAGGTTGTGGAGGAATGAATGAGGTAAAGGCAGACAGGGAATCGCTGATGTCAGACTATATAATGAGATGTGTAATACTGTCATCTGCCAAAAGGGGACAGTGATGTCTTTTTCCACATATGAAAACACATTTGGACTTAACGGAACATGGAGCAAAGAAATGCCAAACCACAACTCGGTAGTAAATGACCCACTTCCACAAGCTCACAACCAGGTTTTACTGGTGGTGCAGAGTTTAAATGATGAGCCAGGAGAGGTGGAACTAACCCTAAAATAAAAGGTTGTGTTTTGACTAAGCACGCAAACAAAGCAAGGCGGATCTAGCGGGGAAGTGACCTTGTAAATACACAATGTAGCACATTGTTGCATTTGCGTTTGTTCTTTTGATTGCACAAATCTCAAATGGATTTCACCCACAATAACTTGATCTGAGCTGATGTTTTGCTTTAATTTCAAATGTATTTAGTTCGGTAAATACTTTTGCGAAGCTGTCATGATAACAACAAATTTAATTTAGCGTTAACCATTTTTAAAGTAGGCACTGCTAGTGGAAAACACTTTGAAATAGGAGCACCATTACCAACATGCAGAAATAAGGGTTTTACAGTCCATCTACTGCTGCTACAAACCAAATGAGAAACTACAGACGTCCACCAAGATTTGCTTACCACTTTTAATGCATGTACTAGCACTTCCTATTCACTTCCATGTTGTTCCAGGGGCCACAGCAGCACCCCAACTACCCAACCGCACATCAACGGCCTGACATCCCACTTGTTCAGAGACAATCACATCCCTATCGTCATCTTTGTGTGCCCTCCCTTCTCCCTTCTCCCGTCCCCTTCCTCCACCCCCCTCCATCATGACCACACAGCAGCGAGCACACTGAAGTGGAGCTGATGCCTGTGCCGGAAGGTTCATGTGCTCACAAACTCTGACTGGACATCTGCTGGAAAAGGATCACGCCGTGTCAGACGGCGTTAACGCTGGTGCATGATGGAGCGAGTGAAGGGAGGCTGGCAAAGACAGAGTGAGCTTGAAAGTATTTCAAAAGGAAAGCAAATGGCTCAAAGAGAACGCAGGACGAAGTAATGGGAGAAACAGAGTAGCGATGGAGTGCACGTCACAGTTTCTTACTGTACTGATACCCAACCATGTGACTGCCCCACTGCAGGATCTATTTTTAAGGTGTTTCTTCCTGCACATACACTTGCAAGCACACAAGAAGATGCTGCAGCAGATTACAATCAGGTTTGGATCCCCCAAGTAAGGATACAAGTCCAATTCCCAGTGGTGGATGTAATTGTTCATCACCATCTAGATAATGAAGTATGCAATGATGACGGCCAGTGATAGATGATTAAGCTTCTGTCTCGTTGGCACAGTTCTCGATTGTCGACTGGGATGCTAGGATTTGACAACATCTAATTTCCGGATCCAGTTTGTGTTGTAAAACAGAGATATGATAACATTTCTCTTTAAAAACTGTTTCTGGTAGGTATTCATCATTCAGTCTCCATCTGTGGGCTTTGGGACTTTGATACCACACAAATGGCACATCTATGAAATGATTCCACATGCAATGGACTCCCCTGAGGATATGTTCTCACTACTGTATAAAACAAGGCCCTGTCTTGTATTACTTATATTACTCTACATGATGTCAGGCTGGTCTATATTTAGGGTGAGTACAGTACAGTTGTTACAATGAAACATTGGGCACCCTCAGTTTTGGCATGTTATTTAAATAGGACATGAGGAGTTAGGCATACTGGAGCTTGTGCTATACTGTGAAGCTATACATGTATATGAAAGTGTTCAGCACATCATCACTCTGATCCAACTGGGTGCTGTAATATGATCACGGATTTGAGGTTTAAAGGGCATTTAATTCATTGGCAATTACATTTAGTGTATATATGGATTCGACTTACACATGTAATATGGAAATAGAAAAAAAGACTTGCACTACAGCCACACATCAGACTCTTGTTGTACAGTTCTGTGTTTAATATCTACCTATTTTCCTATTTGTGTAATTACTTCTTCCTTCTGTTTGTATTCTTCTCTTCTCACATTATTTTTTAACCTTTCAAAGAGTAACTGAGCCCAACTGTGTTTCTAATGATCCTGTTTTTCCAGCCAACTAGTGGCGGCAACATGCTCTTTCCAAACCCTGTACTGCTCTAGCATGGCACAATGGTGCTCCTCTACATCACCAGCTGGCTGTGGTCACAATTACACCAGACCACACCTGACCACACCTGACCACACTGAGCTGTGGTGTTGGGTGTGGCCAGAGGTTCAAGAGGCTTACAGTCTACACCTTTCATGCTACTGTGGCCAGTGAATATATGTTTATCCTCCTTCTAAAATGTAGTTTGTAGTTAATCTTAAATTATGATGTTTTCTTTGGATGGTAATCGGAGAAGACAAAATACAAATTCTGTTTATCGAAAAAGAAAGTAAGAAGGATTACTATACACAAAGCACCCTAACTGACACAGTTACAAACGCTGACTCACACTGATCACACAATAAAAGGAGGGATTACAGCTAGATTAGGGATGTGCAGGCTTCCATCTGTGGAAGTAAATGAGAATCATCTCAAGAGATAAAGCAAGACTGGGCATGAGACTACTGGGACACAAAAGCATCCTTTTAACCTGCACATCAATTATGGCATTGAAAACCCTTCACCAAATCAGAATCAATGGGTTATGAAAATAATTTGTTTATCAAAAAGAGCCTAAATAATGCTGTTCTCATGAATTATGTTATTTTAACACTGAATAAGACTTTGACTCGCTGAATGAACAAAGATACTTTTTACCTTCGCATTCGAGAATGCGGAAGGATATGTTTTGATCGCTGTGTATTTATTTATTTATTTGTATGTGTGTTATTCGCATAACTCAAAAAGTATTAAACCGAATCGCATGAAATTTGGTGGGATGATTGGTTATTATCCGGGGACCATTTGATTAGATTTTGGGATCGATCGGGTCAAAGGTCAAGGTCATGAGGTACCAAAAAAGTGACTGCGGCGAAGGTATGCGCTCTACCGAGTGCCCGTTCTAGTTTGTTCTTGTTTAATTAAGATTTATACTTTTATCTTCGAACGCAGACATATTGCAGTGCCTACATCAGTAATCTGATGAATTATAAAATGTGCTTTGCACTGCTCCAGGGGGGAAAGACATCCTTAACAAACCAGCTGTCTCAGCGCATCAGATGACATTTTCATAATATGAAAACAGCCAGTAGGAGAAATCAGACTATCTCTATTTCTCATAATAGCTGGCCGTAACATGAGCAACACCAACGTGGAAGGAGAGCGACGCGAGGCAGAGCTGACTGCAAGGAATGCAAATTAAATATTGACCATCTCTTGGAGGAGCCTTGCTGAGTGTGTGTGTGTGCACCAGTAATGGCACGGATTCACGAAAGATCCATGTTTATTTTTAGAAGACACGCTTGAAGGGGTTTCTCTGCTGCTTGTGTGTTTTTCTGTTGTGTACAGTGTGTGTAAAACAATGTGTGTGTATGGGGAGCGGCTTGCGTTATGATAGAGTGAAAGACAGACATACAAGTGGTTAGCATTATTGCTTGAAACACACACACATACACACACATACACAGACACACACGGGATCTAGGAATGTGCCACACCAAGCAACTGTCTGATGCAACCCAATAATTGGGATTGAACTGGTCTAAACTTGGTAGGTATAGACCAGATTTGTCATAACAATATAATAAACATCTGCTTCCATCTGTAGCTGGGTCTGCCATGTTGTAAACCTCACCAGACAAATACAGTGAGTCATAAGATGTGTCTGAGTTAATATTACGCTCACACACAACCCGCCACACACACACACACACACACACACACACACACACACACACACACACACACACACACACACACACACACACACACACACACACACACACACACACACACACACACACACACAAAGCCACAACAATGTGTTGTTATGCTGTTGATATGTTTAGGTGGAGATGATTATTTTCAAGGTTTAAGGATCATCTTTATTTCCCCTTTGACACTACACACAAACGCACACACACCGTTCCCACAGGACAAAAAGAGGAGCTAGGAGGTGAATGGAGATTTAGGCAGCGCCATCATTTGCATTTTAATTAAGCAGCTTCTGTTTGTCCCCTCTCCTCTGCTGGCTGGGCGATGGCCTCTGGGGGCCACTTGGACTGTTCTGCTCTCGCATGCCTCCACTAAACAAACCACAAGTTACTTACCACTGTGTACACGTGGAGGGTAAGCGTGACACTTCAGCGCTCCCTGAATCCTCTTAATTTCAGGTCAGATTATTTTAACGAGCGCGTTGGCCTCCTTCCTGTTTTCAACGCTGATGTTATCGGAACGTTGTAGTCGCTTCCAATCGGCACTGCAGCAACTAGATGTTGGTCATGTTGCCCACACCCTTAAACCATCAGTGTTAATTTAACTCTGAGAACGTAAGGTCAACACCATGCTGATGTCTCTTTGACATGTGTGATTGTTTGACCAGTGCACAGCGCTCTGGGCAGCCACGCCACTCGGTACCAATAATAAACCAGCAACCGAATAATAAATGAAATTGTGCCTGCACTTATCAAATGTGTGTCGACAAAACACGAGTACAAATGAGGGCAACTCCTTCACTAAGTTAAACCCCTCAAAATCAAAGGCCTCAGTTTCCCCTTGGACATCTGAAGGCACAACAAAAGAACTGTTATCAAAACTGTCAGGATGTTCAGGGACATCAGGGAGAGGTCAGAGAACAGGTTCAGAGGGCGAGGGTACGCTGACTTGGCAGATCAAATCATTTGATCGTTTTTACATTTACATCTTCTCTACTAGAATGAATTCAAGATTGACTGAATTTAAGCATTATCCTCTTTTTTAAATGCAAGACCTCCTCTCCTCAACCTTTTCAGGTAACGACAGACGTTTGAAGCGAGTTATATGTTGCAGCTCAGCAGCTGAAATGTAGAGAAAAAACCTCAGGCCGATTGTATACTCGAAAATACAATATAATGAGCTCCACTGATTTCCATGCGCTGCTTCCATGTATCCATAATACATATTTGATGACTGGTGTGGAGGTCTGGACGGACTGGGATGGAACTGGGGCCTGCGGGGATGGGAGGGGAAGTGTGTGTGTCCGTGTGTGTGTGTGCATGTTAAAAGACAAACAGGAGAAAGAAAGCGAGTAAATGGAACAGAGAGCAAGAATGTGTGTGTGTGTGTGTGTGTGTGTGTGGAGAGAGAGGGTGGGGTAATGACCCCACCGTGAGCACAGGGAGGAGCCGTCTCAGCCTTTTTCGCTCGTTCGCTCCCACCCTCCATTTATGAATAATTAACTTGTAATCTGCCAGTCAGAGCGGACCGATGGCTCATTACAAGGCATTATGTGCGGCAGTGTCACGCAAGCTATCAGTCAAAAGGCGTCCATTCAAGTGCGTCAAGTCATCTCCGGGGATGACAGAGACAGTGGGGGGTCGGCTGTGTGTGTTTGCGTTAGGGGAGCCGGAGGGATGGGAAGCCACAAGAGAGACGCAGCATCTCTCTCAACGAGGCAACCCTGGTATGACCAAATAAGGACATGGGCTCTGCTTTCGGCTGCAGATTGGCGGCTCCTGTACGCTCATTCGGCAAATACTTCATGATTGTTCAGAGGGCGGAGCTATGACATCATCATGCTCAACATCAGAGCTGGAATGAGTTGAACTGATGATAACAATGACTATTGTCTCCGCTTTACAATTACCTGTCTGTGGAGCGGGTTGTATCATTATTATGATAAAAACATCATTGTATCACTATTATGATAAAAACCCTTATTTTACCATTATTTTTGTGAAAACAGTTAATCAAATCGATTCAAACGGACGGTATGAATCAGATAATGATGCATTATTATTTGCTTTATTTCATAGACATGATTTCAGAGATGCATTAAAACAAAAATGTTTTATGCCATAACAAAACATGTAATAAATGCCATTGTAAATCACAACAACAGTTCATCACATTATATCTGCTGCTTAACTTTCCTGTCAGGTTTTCTATCAAAACCACTTTGTTTTAGTCCAGTAAATTAGTACGCAGTCCAGCCAAGTAGAATATCATATTGCCTATTCGCTGTTTGAAGAAGAGCATGCCAATCAGGTGTAAAACTAGAAAGCAGAATGGAGCTGGAGTGTTTGGTAAATCTCACCTCTCCCTTCTTGACCGTCATAGACTGCCGCCGGGGCGTCGTCTCCTCGTTGATGCTGGACAGGAAGTTCTGGGAGATCCGCAAGGCGTCCTGCAGAAGCGGGTGGTCCGGGTGGCTGGTGGGCGTGTGTTTGAGCAAGTCCTGGAGTACAGAGGTAGATGTAGAAATATTAATTTAGGTCATAATACTATTGGTAAATCAAGTAAGCTCCTTTTCTTCCTTTGTTTCTTGAATGCGAACAGGAAGCGGTCAAATAAAGTGAAAAGACTTGAAGAGTCAGAAACTCTTCCTGTAAAGCACGAGGTAGTCCAAACAAGGTTTGCGTTTAATAAACACAACTTTGGTTGAGTACTGATGGAGAAACTGTCATATAGATGCTGACAATGCAGATTTGAAAGAAATACCTGAAATAATCAAAAACTACAAATAATAAAATTACATGTTACATTCTGACAACGTTATGTTAATGTATAGTTCTCATTTGATTTAGGGTTCATTTTTTAGCAATAAAAGCAATAACTAAAGCATTTCTGACTCAATTGGTGATGCGAGATCATTAAGATGTGCTTCAGCGCTCACTCGTACTTACATGGAGCACCAATGTGCTGCGGGTCACTCGGTCCACCGGTTTATAGAGCAACGCTGTGCGGGAGAGAGGAGAGAATTTGAATTGTTTAATTGTCTGAATTTTACAGCATGCTTCATGGACATCATGTAAGAGATAGGATTGAGTAAAGACTCATGATGTGGCTGACCTTCTAGAGAGTTCTTGGCTGTCTGGTCCTTTGAGTCCTTTGGGCTTCTCACCTTCAGGTTCTGTTTGAAAACCAAAGATTTAGGTTGAGGAAAACCCTTTTAAAAAGTCCTTTAAAAATCAGTTCCGTACAGTTCGTCCATATGAAACCAAAGTGAGGTTATTATCCTTGCTCAAGCACCGAGGTCATCTATTTCCAAATGAATCATACCATCCTCAGCAGCATTTCCCCTCACCATCTTCACGCATCATTACTTAAGCCATGAACAACCCTCGGTGATGAATCCCCCATCCTGCATGTAGACACCAGCCTCGACTCTAACTGGTAGGCCTCATGAAACATAGACAAAGACTGATGCTAGTACTTGAAAACATTTACCAAAGAAAAAGCTCAAATATTTAGCCCGAGGTGTCCATTTGCTTCGTATGAATGAAAGTACTTTGGATAAATAAACCTCCTGCAGTGAGTAACATTTAAAGTGATGACACATTATTTTTTAAAGGCTGCATCTCAACCCGTTTCTGCTGCTGCTGGGCAAACAGAAAACATCCCAAATGGATACAGAGAGCTGGAATGTGACTTTCACAATTCTCAGTCTCATTACATTGGGTGAATATAACTAGGAATGTAGATATGTTTAAAACCAGAGTCCATAACAACAGCCTCCAAAACTAGATTTGAGATATGAGCATTAGTGTTTTAAAATCAAGTATGTCTCAGATAAAATTAATTTAGCTGAAGGCTTGAAGCTGTTGGAACTTTTTAGGTTTAGGGTAAATATACATATACAAATGTATTACGATGTCACTGCTCATGTACAATGTTCCTTTAACAGAGATGAGAATGAGACCAAGCAACCATCCTCTGCAATGTCCACCATTTAACTAATGCAAACACACACACACACACACACGCATACAGACACACACGCACACACAATCAGAAAAAACTGCCTCTGGCTGCATTTCTAGAGAAATATTCAGCAGAACATGCTAAATGAAATGAGGGGAAGTGCTAAAAGCTGCGTGGGTGAATAATGGCAGCGCGTTTTGCAAGTACAATGCATCAGAGACAAAACTGTTAGGCAGCTCTTAGAACGGCTCCTTTCCCTAATAACACATCATTTAACACTGTGCTGCCAGTCGGTTATCCTCTTTGTCATTTCTGTGTGACCAGACGACACTTCCTTTCTCTCGCTGTCCAGCTGCAACAAGTTTAACAAATAAATCAATTAATATACAGCTACACAAGACCAGGTGTTTAATGTTAGCATAATGGTGTTAACTGCAGCAGCCACACTACAGACCTCTTGTGCCAGACAGCTTTGTGAATGTCAGTATCACAACACACTATAGTGTGTAGTAGTTAGTAGAGAACACTATCAGTCACGTCTCTTATCAGCAATTTGGACAAAGACGTTGTGCATAAACAAAAACATTGTACAGAAAGAGGATATCTTATACGAGAGGCAGCAACTATGGGACTACATCAAGCAATCTAGTGTAATGTCACGATAAAATGAACACGCACCTACTGTATATCTAAATTAGACACAGCTTTGCTCCACTTATCATAAAAAGGAACAACTTGTAAAACTCAACAGGATGATTTGCTGGTATGAAGGAGGTTTGTACGATTGGAAAACGAGCCGATGACAGATCACAGAGTGAACTCCTGCAAGAGCTCCGAGGTCGGAGCTAAACCAGGAACACGGTGCTTTTTGTCTGATTCCTTCACCCACATCTACAGCCGAGCTTTAAATAAAAGAAACCCAGCTATTTCTCTCCCTGCTTGGTGTCGTTATCCATTCTTTCCTCTGTTCCTCTTACCTCAGAGATTTCAGCAAACTGTGTGTTCGCCTGGCAGCACTTCTCTGCGGTCTCCACAGCCAGCTCATAGTTGTCCACAAACGCTCGGTAGACTCCGAGCTGGCTGGCCTGATGGAGAGAGAGAGAGAGAGAGAAAGGAAACAGAAGTGTTTAATGAACATATTCAGTCATGTTAAAATGTTTGTCAGTGACCGTCATCTTGGAAGAGATTGTTTAAGCCTCTCCGTGTAACTGCTATATTTGCAATCTGTAAAATGTCACATCTGATACAGTCACACTGTATATGACAATAAAACAACCAACAGAGGCAAGAAACTCGATGCACCTCGCAGCCAGGCCCGTTGCCCCGGCAACCAGCAAGACCGGCACTGTGCAGGGGTGAGTAATTAATGATTGGTGTAACGGAGGCTACGAAAACACATTTAGGAAGCTGGATGACGGAATAAAACTCCAGCAAGCGCTGCGATCCATCTCGGTGGCGAGCAAAAGGACAATCAATTCAATAAAAGCCAAAGGAGGAGGAAAGAGTACAGGGGAGGTGGGTTTTGTGTGTAATGTTGATAGCCAGCCACACATACACATACACACTACCCACCAACACACACACACACACACACACACACACAAGGGAGAAAAGAGTACAGGGGAGGTGGGTTTTGTGGGTAATGTCGAGAGCCAGCCACACACACACATGCACACACGTTTACATACACATACACTCACACACACGCACACACACACACACACACCAAATCTCACCTGAGAGTACTGAACACAAGTGTATTAAATATGAATTGTTATACCTTTAAAGCTCATTAGGACCGATCGTCTTGCTATATTTCAGACCCTATAGCTCCATACAGGCCTGTGTGGAGCTTCAGTAATTGGGGCATATTACTTTTGACCTTTTCAGAAACCGAGCTCAAAGGTCGGTTGAGGTTTATAACATGGGTCTTACTTTCAAGGTTCTGGCCAACATGTCCATGTGTTATGTGTTATGATGGCACGGTGCTCATCGCTGAGATCTTGGGCCACGGTAACGCGGCTGAGAACAAAGCCAACAACTTAAGAAACGAGCAGTCAGATAATCAGACATGCTGTAAACAATGAAGCCAGATTATTAGTGTAGACAGTCGTTTACCACCCCGTGTGACTGTCGGCCCCATTACTGATGGGAATGATGGTAAAAAACAAAAACAATATGAACCTTTAAAACTAAGAGGGCGCAGAGACTTTACAGCCGTCAGCACTGGAGCTACCGGCAGCAGTCTGGCCCAGCCAGTGCTATTATTGGTGATTTTTTAAAAATGTGTGGCCATGTGTGAATAACTTTCTAATTAGATTAGAAGTAGTCTCCAAATAAAACTATTATTGTCTCAAACTCCACTTAGATCCTATTTTAAGGCCCGTTCCTGACCTTTCTAACATGCCCTGCTCTCTGCGGTCATGGGGGGGTTGTGAGATTCAATCCTGTCAGGAATGTGAAGTCCCAGGTTTTCAACACATTGTTTACACTCATGTTGTCACTGGCAGTTACTGTGTGTAACGTGAATGCTTAGATCTTTTTTTCAAAGCATACAAAATAGCAACCATAAAAGAATCTAACACATAACTGAAATGAGTACTTCCTTCATTAATAATAACAACAACAATAAACGTTCTTTATTTTAGTTTTTCAAAGACTCACTGACCAATTTCAGGCATCAAGCGAGCTACAACGCTCGCACATATACCCGCACTCGACAGTAGGGAGAAAGAAAAGTGGAGGAAGGCGAGGAGAAAAGCAATTTTCACAATCCTGCCATCCCGTGTCCTGCCCTGGGCCACACAATCTGCACCGCAGCGGAGGCCATTCAGAGCGTGACAGGTCGACTGTGGAGCGAGCAGAGAAGCCGAATGTCTGCCAGACGCCTCACCACGAAGGCTTATCGAGTGTGGGACTGCAGCGACGGTACCATCGCACAGGAAGGACTTTGGGCGATGAAAGAAACTGCTGGGGTGTTTGGATTTCTCAGTCGGGGATTTGTCCTGCGTGACAGTCGGTGTGTAAATCCACAGCGGAAAACAACATTAAGAAAACAGCCTCATGACGGACGACGGACATTACACGAGAAGGCCGGGCTTAGCCACTGGGTTTGTAACGGAGTTTTAACAGAATAGATGTTTTCTTACATGGGTGTTAAACGCTGTTTATTCAGCAATTATTTGAAAATATAGAGCATAAGACGCTTGCCTGTTGAAGTAATTATCCCACGCAACAGACACATCTTAATGGTCTTGCTGTAGGAATGAGTCCTAAAGCTCTGAAGAGAGCATTTTTGCTCTTAATTTTTTTAGTTCGATGCCTAAAATAAGGTCCGTGGTTGACACATTTTTTCATGACCTAAAATATCTAACTTGTGAATTCTAACTCTTTTACATGTCTCTAAATAGGCGGTTGTGGCAAAATGAGAGAACCAAAGCTCATGACTTTAGCTGAGTGGGAGTGATGTCAAGTCATGTGACCGGGGTGTAGTTTTCTTTATATCATCTTTACTTGCCGAATGCATTCACTCTTCAAAAATCATAAAAGTGGTGTTAATTTATGAAGATGACCTGTAAGTACCATAAACGTTTGTTTGCCACGGAGCCAACGATCTGCAATAATCCAATGGAAAGATCCCGCTGGCTTTATGTCGAGGGAACTAGTGCGACGCTAATAACTTCCTGGTTGACGACAAAAATACGTCCTGCCTTCAGCTCTCTGTTCCCCGACACATTGAATAAACCTTAGAGAAACGTCTTCACGCGGAAACAAAGAAAGAACATCTCCAACAGAGCAGAGAGCGATCTTTAGGTTGTCGTCTGAGGCCAAATATTGGATCATTCTTCTATAATGCAGAGCATCAGGCTTTCTGTGAGCCTCCATCTCTAAAGAGCAACTTTCAGTGTATGTGTCTGCCTTCATGGTGTCAAATCTTCAGTGGGATCTCGCCCTATTTTCAGCCTTCAGACACTTCTTCAGACACTCGTGCTCAGAACCTGTCAGTGACGCTTTGCCTCTTCCTCTTTTCTCTCGTCCTCCTTGTTCAGATGTTTTATGGTTCCTAATCCCGTCTGCTCCCCTCACAGACTTCAGAATCATGGTGAGACAGCTCGATCAGAGCAGCATAAATCAACTGACTCCCCGACTCTCATCCTCTCTCAACCCTTCCTCAGCTGTATCACCTCCTCTACTCTCATCTCATCGCCTCTTCCCTCCCTCTTCACCTCCTCTACTCTCATCTCATCTTCCCTCCCTCTTCACCTCCTCTACTCTCATTTCATCATCTCTTCCTTCCCTCTTCACCTCCTCATGAAACGGCTGTCATGTCATATGTTTCCCCTCTTGGAGACTCAGCGTCTTCTCCTCCTGACTTTTATTATCAGTGATGTCATGGTTATCACAACCATGACATCACTTCTTTGTGGGGCAGTATTGTTTGACAGAAATACTAATGTGACAGTGAAGCAGTTTTTAGGAGGGAAATATACAGACAAGCTTTTTAAGTACTTACAGGGAAAGGATTTTTAGGCGCATGAATCGTTGATGGTGAAACATAAAAATGAAATCCTAATTTCTTTGCAGAGTCCCAAGAGGAGCACCCTGGGATAAATTCACAAGAGTGCGCGTGTGTGTGCGAGACAGTGTGTGAGCGAGAGAGAGAGAGGAAGAAAGAGAAAGAGATCGAGAGATAGATAGAGAGAGAAAGAGAGCGAGAGTTAGAGAGAGACTCCTATTTATAGCAGCTTCTTCGGGACACAAAGCACACAGCGCCGTGATGGCCTCAGCTGCCTGAGGCAGAAAGGCGGCATTGTGAAACACGCTTGCACCTCTGCTGTGTGAGTGTGCATGTATCTATGTGTGTGTGTGTGTTGTGTGTGTGTGCGTGCGTGCGTGTTCAAGCATTCGAATGAGTCTGCGAGGGAGAGAGACTCAGGGAAAATTAGGAAGACTCTAGTGGGAGAGAGGAGCAGTATTTCGGAGAAAATTAATAAATGATTCATTGTGGGTTAATTGACCCATTGTGAAAACGATTAAATCGACTCAGTGTACATTTGGCCCAGACATCTTTGGCGGAAACTACTGGAGGGAAGAGAGACGAAGAGCGAGCAGCTGTTGAGGAGGAAATAGGAAGAAAAGGACAATCCCGATTTAATTTGTGAAAATTTAAAATGATAAAGAAGAGTATCTGTCGAAAAATCTAACGTACATTTCCATTATTGGTTTATTATTGAATTATGTTGTCAGATTCTGCCTCTGAAAGCCTCCCAATTCCTTCCTGTGAGTGATGTCACTCTGGTGGTTTTGGCTCTGCGTCCCCAGGGCAGGAAGCGCCGCTGTCGTACCCTGAATGTCTTTTCTAATACTGTCAACTGTTGCTGGGGCCCAATGTTGTCATTTAGATTCTCACCAGTTTCTGGAAGAGGTCTCCGACTCTCTGGTGGTGGCTCCACTGCTGAACGCGAGGGAAGAGTCCGTCGTAGAACTCCCTGTGGATCTCGTAAAGCTCAGGCACTTTGAAGAAGATGGTTTCTATCTGGGGCACGGTGAGCACCGGCTGCGACGTTGTAGCCGCGGCCTTCAGAGGCTTCATCGGCTGAGAGGAACAAACGGAAGAGAGGAAAGAGATGCTTTGTGCTCATTGTGAGACATTCCTGCAATCGTTTGTCGTCTTTTTGACTCTTTTCTAGTTGCGCAACAGTTCTAGCTTCTCAAATTAACATTTAAATCTAATAAAAAGTTGAATTCTTACGGAAAACGTGTTAGCAAACAGCAGAAACAGTATTATTATTCACTCTCGCTCCGTTTTGGTCTCCACAAACTGCTCATGGGACTCTTTAGCTGCACAGACCCTACTAACATCTACTTTCATTACACTTTACCATGAAACGTCTCATGTCTTCCTTAGTTGCAATAATAATAAAAAATCTATTTATTTGTTCTTTATTTTGTTTAGTTATTTCAAAACTTTGATGTAATTTGTAATATATTCTTGTTCCTTTCAAATGTTGCAGATGCATCTACTGGCACTAAATTCAATGAAGTACGTGAAGAGTTTTTCATGAAAATATTCCATAATTTATATTCAATTTGTCTGGCTGTACGTGTATTTAGAAAAGCACTATATAAGTTTGAATTATTATTGTTATTGTATGTGGGGTGTGTGTCCTCACCAGCAGCAGGGCCTCCAGGTGACTGAGGTATGTTTCCTCGGTGGCCAGGATCCCAGACAGGACCCACTTCCTCATCTCCAAACCTTTTTCCAGGTCACATTCAGTCTGTAACAAACACACAGACGCATATTAGTAAAGCTAAAACAATATGCAGCGGTACAATATTGTGCACAACAAATAATCCAATCCTGTGCTTTTGACTTACTCTTTATATATCAGTTTTTGTCTTTACTCTTTTGTTTTACTATTCTGTGCCTGAGGCATGGTGAACACTCAAAGTATCGTATCGTTCCTTATATCAGATGGTAAAAGGACTTCTTATATTGATAAATCTCAAATTGACGGGCTCTTAGTTCTGAGCTGAGCTTGGAAACTTTTGGAGCGCCTTGGAGAAATCCTCCCCGCCCACCACCCCACTCCCCTCGTCCCCGTCAAAGCTCACCGAGGACGACAGACATGAAAGAAAACAGAGAGACTGAGAGATTCCTCGGGCTGTCTTGTTTAACCATGAACTCTGAAATAACACAAACAGGCAGCGTCTCCCATGGGAGCAAGGTTGGCGGATAAGTGTGTGTCTGTGAGAGAATGTGCAAGTACACACACACACATCATATTATGTTCTAGGTTGCATGAAAATAACACAAAAACTGTTTCAATGGACACAGGTCAACAATTTAGAAAAGCAGAATATCCTGACATCAATTGACATTTTTGCTGAAATTAATTCTTAAAATTGCACTGCTTTGTTTATGTCTAATATGTACATTAACTCAGCTGTAAGCCACTTCTACAACTATATATCTGCACAGCAGAATTCATAATGAATAAATATGAATGCTATAACGATGTGTATTATTCCTGTGAGCTGCAGGAGTGGGTGTACATCCATTTATTTAAATGAAGGGATAGATAGGCCTGGAAGCTGTTTCCATGGCCACTCATTAGCTCAGTAAAAATAGCACCCAACATAATTTTTTTTACTGTATGTGGTTACAGTTCTGCCGTGTTTACGATCAATAAACTTTAATCCTCCTGAACTCAGCTTTAAAAAGGACAACAGGCGTGTCAAGACTGTAACACGCTCTCGCTTCTTACACCTCAGTCATTAACACAAAGGCTATTTAGGCTTTGCATTAGGAACAGATTATTTAAATCATTAATGAATCTGCCCAAGATGATGTCTTCATGAGTCCGTTTTTGTCCAACCAACAGTCCCAAAAACACAATTGGAAAATGTTTATGGACTAATCTATAAATCGTCTGATCGGTCCTGTCCTACTCTACTTATTAATATAGTTTGGAGAAATCAGGTGCAGGCCTCAAGTAGAATGGGACAGTAATTAACATAGAAGCATATTGGCCTCCTCTTCATCTGACGGTTTATCTCGTCTTCAAAAGTTATTACTTCTCCTGCACACTCTCTCTCTCTCTCTCTCTCTCTCTCTCTCTCTCTCTCTCTCTCTCTTTGTCTCTCTTCCTCAGGTGAAGCCGAAAGGAAATGATTGTGACAGTTATGTATTATGCATCAGACATGTCTGGGAAAGATCTGATTGCTCGTTACGTATAGACTCTAAGACGATCAAAATCCTTCCTGTTTTGGTATTAAGAGTTCAAAGAAAAGTCTTTAAAAGTAATAAGTAAAGTCATCAAGACGTATGAATGCTTTTAAAAGTATTACATGACATTGCAGCGGAATGAAAAGGGAGCGCTTGGGGAAGCGCCGGAGCTCCCCGAATGTTGGCAAGTTAATGAAAAATGAATGAATCATTGCTGAGCGTCAAGTACCGACGTGAGCTATCTGACTTTACCCTCACAGGATGGGCCCGACGGGAAAAGAGCGCGAGAAAAACATCCGCGTCCATTTGCAGCATCAAGAATATTTGAAGCCCGTCGCAAAGTGGAAACTTCAACATCTACAGCCGCATGTTACTCAACCAGACGAGACCAAAGTGTTTATTCATCGTTTCAGACCCCAGACGACTCCGCTAGGAAGTACCCACTTCTTCAGACGTATCATCTTTTATTCATCGCCGTAGCAACTAATGAGCCCATCTCTGGGTTCACACTAGAAAGTGGGGTGTCTGCCTGCCTTTTTTGGTTAAAAAATGAGACACTTTCCCGCTCGGGGGGGTATTTGGGTTGCTGTGTCTAGGTTTTCACGTCGGGTAAGTGCGACAGAGTCGGCGAACGCTAAAGCTTCACATTCGAGGGCACGCTTAGACGCTCGCAGCTCACACAACCCCCCGTAGAGGGGGCGGAGCCTAAAATGATTTCGGAATTCTGACTTGCTTCTGATTTGTTTATGGTTGATGTTCGTGGGAGATATACACGGGAATAAACACAAACAGTTTATTTGCAGAGCGAGCCGACACAGGCACAGATATAAAGTGAGCAGCAGCGGCTGTGATCACATTATTCTCCATCTCTCTCATCTCTCCATCTCTTTCTCATAAACTTTCAGAGCGAGGTAAGAGATGAAAAAAGTGAGCGGCAATGCACGCCCAGTTAAACACTTTTTTAATCCTTCTCATTTTTTATACTCTTATCTCTTTAGCTGCCATTCCTCGCTTTATCAACGGTCTAATGTGATTGGTTGCTATCTGCACATGTCTGCTAAGTAATGGGTTTGTTATTCAGTGCTGCAGGAGAAAGACTGGTTTTAACTGGTTATTTAAATTGCACAGCTGTGATAGATGTTGACAGAGTTGGTGTCTGCAGGTCTTTTCTGTTTGACAGGCAGCATCACACCGTGCCTTTAACTGCAAGGAGACAAGC
Source organism: Pseudoliparis swirei (assembly GCF_029220125.1). Taxonomy (NCBI): domain Eukaryota; kingdom Metazoa; phylum Chordata; class Actinopteri; order Perciformes; family Liparidae; genus Pseudoliparis; species Pseudoliparis swirei. The sequence continues at coordinate 10,804,318 of NC_079402.1, read as the reverse complement.
TGTGCAGTGAGAGCATCTTCATTACAGATGTGATGCATCATAATAAAGGACATTTATATCTTTCCAAGCCTCAAATTCCACTCAGTCATGTAACGGTTTTGCGCCGGCCCAGTAGGAAATGACCTCCTCTTCAGGTCTTGGCATCGATGTGGGATGTCAGACCCAAATGAGGGAGCATTAGAGTATAATTATGATGCAATAGGTAGAGGAATATAAATCAGGAATCTACAGGAAGAGAGAAAACGGTTTACAGCTTACGAGGATTTCTAGGGGTGCACCGGTGGCCACTGGCCATGAAGTGCAAAAAAATTAAAAATTAAATTCCTCTTTCTCTCTCTCATTTCTTCTCATGTTCCTCCTGTTATATTTCTCGTAAAAAGCAATACATACCATTGTTAAAAACCCATTACCACATTAGAGCATATTTAACTATTGAGCTGACTTCTGTTCAGTTAACTCACTCGTTTCCTTCTTCAGCGTAAATGAAATCAGCAGTATTGCTGATGGTGATGACTCATCACAGTGACATCATTAAACCATCAGCCAATCGGATATTGTGCGGGCTGTGACTCATCGATTAGAGATTCAGACTGGGGGGATGTTCGGAGAGCAGCTGACCAAGGGCAAATCAAGGACGCTGGTTTTCACGGCAGTTATTGAAAGCATGACTGTCTGCGTGGAGCATCTGCTGAGGGATAATCGTTGCTTGGCTGTTTCGTATTTGATTGTTCATCCGATGCTGTTCCTGCCAACCCTAAACACACACAGCGTCCAGTTTCCTCCAGGGCTCTGCCCCTTACATGAGAGGTCACTCTGCAAATCATCTCTAGTGGGAATTTAACATTCTGCTCCGAGAAGAGGACGCGTGTATTCCTGTAAAAGAAGTCCTTTAGCTTGTGAAACCGAAAGCAGAGAGGACATGACGTGTGTATAAATTAAAATCCGCGAGAGCTCCAATCTCAGAGGTCAAAGGTTGGATGCAGTCAAGGGGCTCATCGTTTATTGGCAGATTCAAGCTATAGATCAGATTGATAGCGAAGTCAGTGAGCAAAGACTGAGGGGGCGGAGCAATACTGCTTCATGAACACTGATGCGATTACATTCTCCAAGGGCACAGTGGAGAGAGGCAGTGTTACCCGAATACATTCTCCCACAATGCCTCTCTCTCCTCATTAAACATGCGGCTCTCGCATGTTTATATGCTGCTACTCATGAAATGATTTGGTGCACGGAATAATGGGTAAAGCTTGAATAGATCTCGCGGTAGCATCCATGTTCATTTACATCGTTGCTGACACTACGGTGTTGTGTGTGTGTGTGTGTGTGTGTAGCATTTGTGTGTATCCTCTCCATGGTAACCTTCGATAGCAGCAGACGTCATAGATCACTGGTTTTCTCTTTGTCGACAAGAAAGCGTAAAAGGAGGGAGGGTTAAGAGGATGAAGACAGTGATGGGGTGATAGAGGTTATAGGTAATTCTGCCGAATACCCAGGATGAGATAAAACAGACTCTTAACCCTTGTGTCGCCTTCGGGTCAATATGACCCGATTCAATGTTTAACCCTCCTGTTACCTTTATATTTACTAACATATTTTACCCTTGAGGTCAATATGACCCCAGCTATTAAAATCTCCAGAAAATTATTAGAATTAATATTGTTTTCCAAGTTTAAGTGTAAGGTACTTTATGTTTGTTTGTTGACTGCCGAAAGAACACCGACATTAAACATTGAATCGGGTCAAATTGACCCGAAGGTGACAGGAGGGTTAAATATTGAATCGGGTCAAAATGACCCGAAGGCAACACAAGGGTTAAGGGGGATGAGTTTCGTCCCTGGATGACTGCTTCTGGGGTTACAGGCAGGCGATATTGTCCTTTCATAGATTTTTTTTCAGTATCGGGATTGCTTTACGAATAAATTAGCCCACTTCCTGCGCCGTATTGAGGTCAAACTACATAAGGATTGTACATTCGCATGGTAATATACTTTGTAACAATAATGAAAGAAAAACCTGGAATATTAAGCAGCTCCATTTTCAGTCAATTTCCGAAAAAGGAAACTGTCGAGTGAATGGTCCAGATGCAATGTGCAGCAGGAGGAGACGGTTGGATAGCACAGCCTACTTACCGACTTGGAGGACTCCAGCGATCCGGAGGAGAGGGTGTCCCGGCTGCTGCGGCTCTTGGAGCTGAGGTGCGGCGAAGATGACGGCGAGTCGTCGATGTACGGCAGGATGTCGTGGTGCCTCCGCTGCTCCTCTGCGCGGTCTGCATCGTAACCGTACGTGGGAGGCGTCCCGGGGAAATGACCATCTGAGACGGGGGAGAAAACAAAACCTTATGTTGGCACCTGAAACATTCTTTTAAACCACCTTTGACGCAGACATCTTTTGCAAATGATCAAATTAATGCAATTCAAGCTTTCTGCACTCATTTGGAGATGCAAACACCATCATCCCCGGAGTCCTTGTGACTTCACGTCTCATAGGGTCCATTGGACCTGGCTGGGTCTGATGCCATGGCCCTGATGATGCTCCGCCCACTCCTCTCTTCCTCCATCTGCCTGATGGATCATGGAGGTCTGGATCGTGGTCCATGCCTCCTACCAACTATTCATACACTCTGTCATACTCATTGAATGTGTTGTAACTCTGTAATGATTCCTTCTGTACACATGACACATATTGCTTCTGTCCATCCTGGAGAGGGATCCTCCTCTGTTGAAAGAGTATTTCCAACACTAATTAATGCGATTCTAGAAACTGGGGCACACAAAATGAGTTCCCCCTGCATCTTTGTTCATGCACTCGTATAAAAACACAAAGCTCTGAGAGAAAGCATTCGAAGAGACCGACTACAAACTGGGTCAGGGTTCAAATAATTTGAACACCGAGTGCAGCATCCCCAGGGAAATTTTCAACAACCTCGCTCTGACCTGCTTCTGCGGTGGCCGCTATCACTTTCTCTGTGGGAGAACAGCTACGCCAGCACAATGTGGCTCTGCGTATAATTACCCGTGCTGCCCGTTACGAGGAGAGGTGGGAGAGAAAGAACTCGAAACAAAATGTCAGTGAACTACAATTCGACTGCAAATACCTTGCTTTACAACGTCCCACTCAGTGAGGCGATGCGTTCAAGCTCAGGCTTCCACCACGTTTTTGTGAGTTCAAACTGTTCAGCTTCCAGGGGGGAGAGAGTACAGTCAGTGGTTCGGGGAATCTGGTGTGTAACAGCTGAGGGGAAGACATCATCAAGCATCTCTGAATGACACAGAAGACCTTTTGCTCATCTCCTCCCACTCCTACATTCAACAGAGCTGAACTTCTCAGAGAGCCGGCCTCCTCTGTGCTGACTAATAACCTCCAACCGCTTTCTAGTCAAACAATACGACATGCAGAAAACACGCCTGTTCAAATCACTTAGAGGCATTCTGCAGCTCACGTCTCGTTAGCACGAATGCTTTTTAGTATTTCACCGTGTTTGATGAATATTGGTCTTACGCCAGCACGTACACAGACATATGGTCTTAAAGTCACAGGTCATAGTGTCAAGAAAGAAGAAAGAGAGAAAGAGATCAAAAAAGAACAATGCTGGTGTGTCCGGGGCCCGTCTGACCTTCAGCCCACCCACCGCTCGCTCTGTGTACGTGCTACTGCCTGTGGGCGGGTGCTGCCCACTGTGCCTGCTTCGACCAGCGGCATCCTGCCAGGCAAAGACCAACATAGAGGCTCTGTGTGTGTGTCTCTGTGTGTGTGTGTTACACATTCTTCATTCATTTTTAGTCTCAGTGTGTGTCACTGCTGTTGCATATTGCAACCCCATGCACATATGCTGTTAGTTATGAATGTGATATTGTTGTGTTCCTTAACATTCATCTGAATCTCACTTAAACCTGTGCGATGACTAAATTACACTGTGGTCTGACTTTAGGTAAGATTTGATGTGTAAGCTGGCTGCAGCTATCTGTATTTATACATTAAGCATCACGGAGTCATGCAAACAATAAGACAATGCACGTGGAACGGTCCGATTCACTGCTCGTCTTAAAATACCGACGTGAAAAACACAGAGTGGCACCCTGGCATGTTTTTCATTTCTTGTTTGCCAACCCCACCTCTGTGTATTCATGTTGGCAGCACAACATCTCCAGCCGACTTAATCTTCCTGCCACCTTGTTATGGAAAAATGCTGTCACTAGAAACGCACTGAGGTTGTGTGTGTGTGTGTGCATGCGTGTGTGTGTGTGATGCCTACATAACCCTGAGGCCAGAAATATTGAGCATCCAAACAACATTCCTCAGACTGTAACCACCTCTTGGTTACAAGGGGGGCACAGAACGAAAACCATAGTCGTGAATAATAATGATGAACTGGGGATAAAATATACAAAATGCCAAATGAAACACTGCAGGCCTGAATCTAACTACACTCTGTGTATCCTGGGGAATCCAGACAATCCAACGTTGTTGTTTTTACCTGTTAACTAATTACTAAACGATTCATAAAGGAATTACCGCGACATTAAACCGGTTCAGACCCGTACTGGTCGCCTTGCCTGCTGGTGTGTCTTTAAACCAGCGGTTTCCAGTGGGGGAGGGACTGAGCTTTACAAGTCGGTTAATGGGTCACTACGGCCTGTGGTCTTCAAACACTGGGCTTCATTCTGTCCACGTCTGACCTCATCTCGGCCCAGACGCCGCTCCTAACGCTGCCCAGTCAGTTTCTCTCCCTCTCACGCTCTTTGTTTGTTTGGCCCTGCATCTCCGCACATGTCTCACTGCTCTATTTATCTTTCACCGTCTCTTCCTTCTATCCGGCTCGCGAACAGATCACTTGTGTTTCCGCCGATTTGTGGCGTCTTTATCCTCATGCTGCTCACAGATCTTCCTCTTTCTGCCTCACTCCCCTTGTCTCCATAAATGAATCCTCATCAGGAAAAGAGAAAGCTGCAAAAAGGCACATTCCTGTAAAATGTTGACATGGAAACAGTGGGAGGGGAACAGGTCTCTTTCCTGCTGCAGGTGGAAAACTACAATCAAACTGGGAACAGCTGGCGCTCTGCTGCCATGGCAACACATGGGTCTTTCCAAAACAATATCACAAGCAGGACAGGTATCAGGGTATCAGGGTGTCATGTGACACTAACCCGCTGACAGGGCCTCCTATATAATAAAAGACTTGTCTTCAACTTCTGTACATGGCCGTGTTAAACCATTTAAAACCATTTAAACTTCTGTACATGGCCGTGTTAAACCATTTAAACTTCTGTACATGGCCGTGTTAAACCATTTAAAATCATTTAAACTTCTGTAATTGGCCTTGTTAAACCATTTAAACTTCTGCGTGCGACACACACTTTTTGGGGGCTTGATACACTCTCAAAAGATTGGATTGTGCATCTGGTTGGTAGAAAACTAGTGCTTGGTGAAGTGCTCTGGTGCAGACAAAATGTGCCTGAATCAGAATATCAAAACCTGACTGACTATAGGATTAAATTAATAATCCTGTTTACTAACATTTGACTGGATCATATGTGTTTTCAAGGAATGGCTCAACATTTTGGGAAATATGTATATTTGCCTTCTTGAGATGATCGATGCTACTTTCATGTCTATCGTGTAATACGGAGCTCGACCCAGATGCTTCACCTACATAACATTTCATTTAATCCAAAGCGATTTACAATCATGTTACATTCATACACCGTAGACACAGTGACAGGGAGCAATTGTGGGTAAACTGTCGAAGTGGTGCCCAGCGAATAATGTGGGCTACGTAGACAACTGGAAGACTTTCTGGGGAAAACCTGATCTGATGAGGAGAGACGGCATTCATCCCACGTTGGACGGAGCGCGTCTCATTTCTGCGAATATGACCAAGTTGATCACCGGACTTAATCTATGACAACCCAGGGTTCAGATCAGGAACCGGGAGCAGAGTTGTAGTTTAACACCCTTCTCTGCTCTTCCATTCGAGCAGTTACCCACCCTTGACTTTAGAGTAGAGACTGTGTCTGTCCCACGGCCACTTCAATTAAATAAATCAAAAGTAAGCAGAAGAGGAGTCGTACACAATAACCTTATACAAGTTAACACAATTATTTCAGCAGTGCAACAAAATAGGTCTATTAAATGTGGTCTCCTAAATATTCGATCTCTGTCATCTAAAGCTGTGTTACTGAATGATTTAATATCAGATAATCACATTGATTTATGTTGCCTAACTGAAACCTGGCTGAGCCATGAAGAATATGTCTGCCTGAATGAATCGACTCCTCCAAGTCATATTAATACTCACATTCCTCGAGGCACCGGTCGAGGAGGTGGAGTAGCAGCCATCTTTGAATCGAGCCTATTAATTAATCCTCAACCAAAATTACACTACACCTCATTTGAAAGCCTTGTTCTTAGTCTTTCACATCCAACCTGGAAAACACTACAGCCAATTCGATTTGTGATTCTGTACCGCCCACCAGGTCCATATTCAGAGTTTATATCTGAATTCTCAGAATTTATATCAAGTTTGGTTCTTAAAACCGATAAAGTTATTATTGTTGGAGATTTTAATATCCATGTGGATGTTGATAATGATTGCCTTAGTGCTGCATTCATCTCCTTGTTGGACTCGATTGGCTTCTGTCAGAGAGTACAGAAACCCACTCACAGCTTTGGCCACACGCTTGATCTTGTTCTTACTTATGGCGTTGACATTGAGCATTTGAACGTCTTCCCACAGAATCCTCTTCTGTCAGACCACAACCTCATAACTTTTGAATTTATACTACCGGTGCGTACTCCGTTAGTCAAAAGTGTCTCCACTGGATGTCTAACTGCTAGTGCTGTAGCTAAATTTAAAGCGATTCCTTCTGTATTTGATTCGATACCACGTCTAATATAACAGAGGACTCCTGGTCTAACTTTAGTCCGTCCCAGATTGATCATCTTGTTGACAGTGCCATAGGCTCTCTGAGAATGACACTGGACTCGATAGCCCTCTGAAGAAGAAGACAGTGAGGAAGAGGAGGTTTGCTCCTGGTATAACCCTCAGACCCGCAAACTGAAGCAAGCGTCACGAAAGCTTGAGCATATGGCGTTCAACTAATCTCGAAGAATCCCGCTTAGTTTGGCGAGATAGTCTTAAAACATATAAGAAGGCCCTCCGTAATGCCAGAGCAGCCTATTACTCATCAATAATAGAAAAATAAAAACAACCCCAGGTTTCTCTTCAGCACTGTAGCCAGGCTGACAGAGAGTCACAGCTCTGTGGAGCCGAGCATTCCTATAAACCTTAGTGGTAATGACTTTATGAACTTCTTTAATGAAAAGATTTTAACTATTAGGGACAAGATTAATAATCTCTTGCCCATAACCAGTGCCAATCTGTCCTCAAGTGGAATGGCCTTGGAAACCGCTGTATGCCCTGGTGTATATTTGGAGGCATTTTCTCCTATCACCCGTGACCAACTATTTTCAACGGTTTCTACTTCGAACACGTCTACCTGTCTCTTGGACCCCATCCCGACGAGGCTGCTTAAAGACGTTTTGCCTTTAATTGGCGGCTCTCTATTAGATATTATCAATGTGTCTCTGCTAACAGGCCACGTACCACACTCCTTCAAGGTGGCTGTTATTAAACCTCTCCTGAAGAAGCCCACTCTGGATCCAGAGGTATTGGCTAACTACAGACCGATCTCTAACCTCCTCTTCCTCTCCAAGATCCTTGAGAAAGTGGTCGCAAATCAGTTGTGCGACTTTCTACATCATAATAGTTTATTTGAGAAATTTCAATCAGGATTTAGAAAACACCACAGCACCGAGCGGCACTGGTGAAAATTACAAATGACCTCTTAATGGCAGCAGATAAAGGACTCCTCTCTGTCCTGGTCTTGTTAGACCTTAGTGCTGCATTCGACACCATTGACCATGACATCCTGTTACAGAGACTGGAGCAGTCGATTGGCATTTCAGGCACGGCACTAATTTGGTTTAAATCCTATTTATCAGATCGATCTCAGTTTGTATTTGTAAACGATGACGCCTCGATAACCACCAACGTTAATCACGGAGTTCCACAAGGTTCTGTGCTTGGACCAATTTTATTTACCTTATACATGCTTCCTTTGGGCAATATTATCAGGAAACACTCCATAAACTTTCATTGTTATGCAGATGACACTCAACTATATTTATCGATAAAACCAGAGGAGAGCAACCAACTCTGTAAAATTCAAGCATGTCTTAAAGACATAAAAACATGGATGACCTGCAACTTCTTGATGTTAAACTCAGACAAAACCGAAGTAATTTTAATCGGCCCTGAGCACCTCAGAGATCAATTATCTGGTGATGTGGATTCTGTAGACGGCATTGCCCTGGCATCCAACACCACTGTAAAGAATCTTGGCGTTATCTTTGATCGGGACTTGTCCTTTAACTCCCACGTAAAGCAAATCTCAAGGACTGCATTCTTTCATCTACGTAATATTTCAAAAATCAGGCACATCTTGTCTCAAAAGATGCAGAAAAATTGGTTCACGCGTTTGTTACTTGAGACTGGATTACTGCAACTCCTTATTAGCAGGCTGCTCTAATAAATCTCTTAGGTCCCTCAGTTGATCCAGAATGCTGCAGCTCGTGTTCTCACTAAAACTAAGAAAAGAGATCACATCACTCCTGCACTAGCTGCTCTGCACTGGCTCCCAGTAAAATCAAGAATCACTTTTAAAATTCTTCTCTTAACCTACAAAGCCTTGATTGGTGATGCTCCATCATATCTTAAGGAGCTTGTCGTACCATATTGCCCCACTAGAGAGCTACGCTCACTAAATGCGGGACTACTTGTAGTTCCTAGAGTCTTAAAAAGTAGAATGGGAGCCAGAGCCTTTAGTTATCAAGCTCCTCTTTTATGGAACCAGCTTCCAATTTCAGTCCGGGAGGCAGACACAGTCACCTCGTTTAAGAGTAGACTTAAGACCTTCCTCTTTGACAGAGCTTATAGTTAGGGCTGAATCAGGTTTGCCCTGGTCCAGCCCCTTGATATGCTGCTATAGGCTTATAGCTGCCGGGGGACGTTTTAGGATGCACTGAGTACCTATCTCCTTTTTTTTCTCTCCTTAAGGATGAATTTTCATCTCTCAATCACACGTTACTAACTCTGCTTTCTCCCCGGAAGTCCTTTTGACTTTACCGTCTCATGGGGTCATCGGACCCTATGAGACGGCATAGATCCTATCTGCCTGATGGATCGTCTGGGTCGTGGAATTCCTGCTCATGACTACGCCACTGTCCTGTTGAGACTCCGCCCACTCCTCCTCCCCACCGCCATCTGCCTGATGGATCGTGGAGGTCTCCATCGTGGAATATGCCTACTATGAACTATTCATACACTCTGTCATATTCATTGAATGTATTTTAACTCTAAATCTGTCCTTCTGTACACATTACATCTATTGCATCTGTCCATCCTAGGAGAGGGATCCTCCTCTGTTGCTCTCCTCCAGGTTTCTTCCTTTTTTCCCCTGAAGGGTTATTTGGGAGTTTTTCCTGGTCCGATGTGAGGTTTTGGGGCAGGGATGTCTATGTGTACAGATTGTAAAGCACTCCGAGACAAATTTGTAATTTGTGAAATTGGGCTATACAAATAAACTGAATTGAATTGAATTGCCCAAGGACACATTGACTAGGGCGGGGATTGAACCGCCAACCCCCTGATTGAAAGACCTGCTAACCACTGACACACAGCCTCCCTGAGCATAAAGACTGGAAGCGGGGGGAAACTGCTCGCCTGGTTATCCCCAAATCTAACTTCTAAACAAACCATTTAACACGTTAAAACACATTTTGCCAACAGGATGTAAAGGTTCTTTTAGTGGGCGCCAGGAAGGCCGAACAGAGCAGGTTGGGCTGCTTCCAGTCTTTATGCGAAGCTAATTGGCTCAGAAATGAGAGTGGTACCAATCTTTTTGTTTCACAAATAAAAGCGAATCAGCAACTCTTTTTTAATGACAGATTTGTAGGAAACAATTTTCATATTAACTTTAAAAGCCATTATAAAGTTATCATTCTTTGGCGTGTAATTAGCAATCATTTAAAACCATTTCAAACCTGTGAAAAGAGTCTCACAAGCTGTTTTATCTAATAATAATAATGCTCATAATAAATACATATTGTGTCTTATTGTCATGAGACTCTCTATCTCTATTCATTCTTCGCTTCATGCAACCTCTTTTCAGTGTCTCCGTTTTGCTCTCAGCCATAATGGATACAGCATTGAATCAGACTGTAACAGAGCTAAAGTGCAATAGCTTAAAAAGATGAAACGCGCTGCCCCTCACTTATTCTCACACACAGGGAATTAAAAGACTCCGAGTTGAGATAAAGAGAGACGTGGCCGACAGACGGAAGGAAACAATTATTGCCTAAAACCCTGCAAATGGTTAAGAAAGAAAAGAGTGATAGTAAAAAAAAAAGAAGAGGAATAAATGATACACTATTAAGACAAAAATGATTCTGAAAACAAACTACAATAATAACATAGAAAACAATCAAATACAATAGCAATAAAAGAAAGACAATGTAACAGACTGAGAGCCATGAAATTGGAGAGAGAGAGGGAGTGACTCTCAAAGGAGGCATACGATATCCTCGATAGCGAGCGCTGCCTCTCCATCCCCCATCACGCTTTTCACTCAGCATGGCCGTCATAAATCTGCTCTGGCTGCTGACGCCTTTATAAGAGGAGGCCTGCCATCCTAACACTGCCGATATAACCCCACCTCTGGCTCTTTCTCTCTCTCTCTCACACACACACACACACACACACAGAGTTATAAATGCATTCACACCCTTACCTCAAAGCTCCACCCAGCCCCAGAGGATCCTAATGCTACAACACTCTCTCTTATTCATGACATTTAATGAGAGGCGAATGTGATTCATATACAGTGTGCTGGATTTAGGAAGGCTAAGCTGATTGAAGAGGCCAAGTTTGGATACTTGAGATAAATAAGATGCACCCGTCTCTCAAATAATGCTTCGCTTTTCATTACTGCCCCTCAAAATGTAAAAATACATATATGTAGTAATGCAAACTATGCTGGGGAGGGAAGTGGGGTGAGAGTTTCTGCAAGGAGAGTAAAAGAAAGAGTTCCTAAGTCCCCTTAAATATCCAATTTAGAGAAAATTTAACACAGAGGAGAGGGGACTGGGAGGTGAAAAGCTGTGGAAATTAAAGTGAAGGCTCAGCTACAGCATCGCGGCGGGGGGGGGGACACAGCCACGCCGTCTAATGAACTTGAACGCAGCGCTTCACTCATAATCCTCCTGTGACTGCACGGCCACTTGACAGAAGTTAATTTGAATGTCCCTATATCTTGTCAGGCGCAGAGTGTCTGAATGGGCGACTCTATTTTTGACGTCCTGCATTTTAGGGATGAAAAACTTGGAGGCGTGGCTCTGTGCCGCTACTCAGAGGATGTGACTACGGGAGAGGACTCTCCATTCACTTGAGGTCTCAGTGGGCACTTTGCATCCCTCGTAGAAACCATTCAGTGGAACTAGATTGGGACTCTCACAAAGTGAAGACATTCTTCTAAAAAATTGCTGTAAAACACACGACTGCCTTGGAGGACGAGTAATAAGCAGAGTGTGTATGTGGCGACACAAATCAGAGAAGGCAGCACCTTTCCTCATCTCGTTTTCCAACTGTAGTCAATTTATCATGAATACTGCTGAGTAGTTCACCCAGCAAACACAGACGCATGACGTCTATCTGCTTGTGAATTCCTTGCTCCCGCCTCCTGGCGTCGTCAACATCACTCGAGTTAGGAAATCATAATAAACCAATTTGTTTCCTCGGGGTTATCTCTCTGCCTCAGCGTCGATAATCTTTTTTGGAAACGACCAGGCAGCAGCAGCAGCAGCCCGTTTCACTTATAAAGCTAAGAGGACGGCTAAGATGCTGACCCTTTTAAAAAAAAGCAGCGCCGCCCGCGCAGGATGGACCAATGAGAGGCAGAACACTGATGAAAGGAAAAGGGCATGGCCTGAAATCACAACACTGGAGGAAGATAGATGAGTAGAGGAATGTAAGTGTGTGTGTGTGTGTGTGTGTGTTCTCATGGGTACAGGTGTTTGGACATGTTCCCTGTGTAATAGATATCTGCCACAGGGATATAAACAATGTCGCATAGCCTTCTACTGACGATGTGATGAAGTTGTATAAATCCCTCTGCGGGAGCCGTGCGAATTCTGATCCGTTGTGATGTCACTTGCGTTGACGTCGGTCGAGGCTGAAGACCGTCTAACCCTAATTATTGTCAAAGGAGCATCAGCAAGGTCTCATAAATCCTTCGTGAAAGCATGGCGCCACGATGATTATTAATCAACTACAAATAACTTTCAATTAATACCTGAATTACCCACTTGACAAAATGTAATTAAATTGTGAGAAAATAAGCACAACAATGTTCCAGAGACACGAAGACATCTTCAAATGCTTTATCAGACCAACAGTCTAAATCTCAAAGTTATTACATTTACGTTGACATAATACCGAGGAAATAACTAATTCTGTGTTTCCCGAGTCTCCAGCTTTTCAGGCGTCTGCTGCCAGGGGGCCAGTGCCTCACTGTCATGAGTCGGGTATAAAATATGAGAGCGTAGACAAACAATAGAACACAAAACTGATTTGATCATAAGGAAGACGGATGAAAAGAGACAGCGAGGAGAAGAGGAACGTTGACGGGCAGGTCGGCGGGTGGCAGGTAGATACAGGAGAAAATAACCCCAAAACAATTACAGTAGAATACATGGACACAAAGATAATTACACAACCAATCACACACGCGCTGCTACGTGACGTGTGTTTTACGTTGTGTCAGCTTCCCTCGGCGATGCGTGTTTTACTTCTCTCCCCGTCTCGTCTTTTATATTCTCTTTCTCCTTCACGCCACCGCCTCCTCCTTTGATCACACAAGACTTTCAAGGAGAGTGTTCTCCTGTTTTGGTGGACACACACACACACACACACACCCTGACAGACAGACAGACCTTTGATTCATCAAGCGCCTGTCGTGTCTTCTCTGTCAACTGTTAGACTCATTAGTGAAGAGACCCCCAAAGCATCATGGGTGAAAATAAGCGTTAAAATTGCTGCAAACTCACGCAGAGACTGTGATTAATAATACAGCGTGCTAAATTACCGTCTCCGCTCGGAAACGTGGACGGCGTTCATTAGAAAGCGGTTTCTAGAGGCAGAGATGGTAATGTGTGATGAAAAGAGGAAGATGCTTCGCTTTTAGGCTGTTAAGTTAGCAAATGGAGGGTATTTAGTATTTAGTGGTATTGACAGAATGTGTCTTGAAGGTAAACACAATAATAACACATTCCTATCGACTCTCTGCTCTGTCCTTTCCATGTCCATGATGCAACAGGAGCTTTATTTCCCTAAATCTCTTTTTAAATACTAACTTTCCACCGGATTGCTCGTCCTTTGTTGCGTCTCTCTGCTTTCCTTCCACGTCGGCCTTTGCAGGAGGAACTCTGCGATGTCACCGCGGCGATAAATCTTGAGGGCAGACCTCAACCCTCTGACACTCTCTTTAATGCATCATGAGCGGCGTGTGGGCAGAGAGCAGCCGCGTTCATTTATTTACACTTAAAGCTGCGCGGCTATCTGCGGCACATCATAAGTAATGTGTGGGTTATCATTGCTCTAATGTGCCGGATACAAATAGAATACATGGGACCGAGAGGAATGCGATTTCTTTCTCTGTGCAACATTTAAGTTGGTGAAAATCGGGTACATTTTGCATCAGAAAGCAGTTGTTTAAAAATGCTCGCATGATAACATTTGCTAATTAGCGCTAAATACAAAGCACAGCTGTGGCTGATGATTAGATAAAACATGAGAGGATCAAAGCCATCAGATTCATCCTCTGGGGATTATGAATATATGGACACAATGTCCATGAAAATACATTCAGTTGTTGTTGAGATATTTCAGTGTGGATCAACAATGCATCTCCAGAGCCGCGCCGCTAGTGTGGCTACTAAAATGACCACATATGAATATCCGGCATAACAACATAGTATCACACAATCACAGGTGTGAAGTGTTTTCATGTGTCTGTTGCTGGAGGGTGGAGACACTCAAGGCCCCTAGCAGAGCAAAGGTCGGAGGTTGGAGGTTAACGCTTTGGAGGAGTGGGGACAAAGGTCACATGGGTTTTCTGTTACTATGTGTGCGCTTGTGTATTCACGTATGCCTCGAGCAGGGGAGCCAAAATCACATTAACAAACAGTATTACTACTTCAATCAATACACTCACTGGCTAGGGAATGGACCCTGATCCTTATCAGCACACATACCTCCCCTTAAACATACTATCATGTCTTGCCATCCTAAAAGCTGGAGAGTGTGTTACAATGTGGGTGTCGTGCTGCCGAGGAGGTATCATGATACACACCGTGACGTGAAGATCAAGCTGGGGGCTGGGGGTATATTCGATTTCCATAAGTGCTTCCAGACATCCAAAAATAAAAGTCAGCTACTTCGTTTATAAACAGTAGTCTTTAATTAAAAAGCGCACAACGTTCCACTAAATCTCATCCGTCTATTGATCTCACCCTAAAGCTGACGTCAAGATAACTTTCCTCCACATTTCATTTGGCTGTGTTGTAGTCGAATGAAGAGAGGAACGGCCATCAAGTATCGCTCCTGTTTCATTTCATCCAGTCTGACAGAACTCTGATGGGAAAACAAGTAGAACTAGTTCCACAGTGTCTGCAGTGACACTTTAAAGCTCTCGTTGATGAGTGATGAGTGCACCATCACCACCACCACCACCACCATCACCACCACCACCAGCAGCCCTTTAAATCTGATTGGAGACACTTTGCTCATAGTTGGCAAAGATGAACGATTGAGCAATAATCTATGACGGGCCACATATTCCGCAAATAAAGATAAATTATCTGTGACAGACTGAGGTTCCATAGGGGTTTGACTACCTCAACACATCTTTCAGTTTATTTGTACCGCAGCATTTTCAGATCCACACAAACCAGTAATATTAAATAAACTACTGTGCTATCCAATTTCATTTGGTTACTCAGAAAATAACACTCAACAATAACCAATACAATGTGATTATATAACAAACCTATTGACTGCATCCTATAATAGTAAACATCATCACCACATTGACCAGCTGCAACATTTAAGTAATGTATTGCTTCATGCATAAATAATTATAATCCTCTGTTCTCTCCTGTAGAATTTGTATAGTTACTTTTGGTACCGTTTATAGATGTTGATGCCAATATATGAACTTTTACTTGAGTACAAACTGTAATGCATGGCTTTTACTTGTAACAGAGTATTTCTACACTGTGGTATTGCTACTTTTACTTCAAGTGAAATATATGAGTACTTTCTCCACCACTTGCTGACCAGGTCTTTACAAGGTGTTGTTCTTCAGGAGAAGCAATTCTAAAAGAGCTGGGTTGGTTTTGTGTGCTCATGTGTACCACGTCCTATTACTTACTACATTCATGTGCAACGGTTGTGAGTTTTATGGTTATGGTTATGTTATATGTAGCAGAGCTGCAAGAATCCTGTAAAATGGGAATATAGGCTCGCAAACTAGCATCAGCCAGCTGGAGGGAGTGGCTTCTTCCACATAATGTGAGCAGCTTGGTGCGTAAATGTAAAGTAATGTAAAAAAAATGGCTTCATCACTTGGTATTTTTTCTTGTTTTGAGGAGTGTGCTACTAAAGCATGTGCGGTGTGAACACATTGAGTTTCAGAAATGTGTAAAATCCCACCAACAAACTGCTGTTGATCCAGTTTTGTGAAAAGTGTAAATGACTCGTATGTTCTTCCAACTCCGCTGCTCCAAACCGCATCCAATCATCTCATGCACTTCATACAGAAGGTTGACGTTCAATGAGTGTGTGTTCCTGCCATTACTTCATCTCTGAAGCTAACACCATCCCCATTACATTCCCCAGGGTCATGCAACGCAGGTACGTTGCACTTCTGCTGCCGTTGCTGCTCAGATTGTCTCGGGGCAACCGAGTCAAACCCTCAGAGCTGCTGCTCAACCTGTCTGCCAAACAACTGAACCTCTATAACATACTGCCGTTAGCTTCATACAGCCCATACAACCGGCTTGTAGGCATTCCCATGTGTCAGTTTCAATATGACAGTGTGAAGCTACCTACATGGTCTGATGCAAGCTGCTGATTTAATTTGTTCATTTGAGATACAGCAGAATATTATTTAGAAAAAACAATTAACGAAAAAAGCGTACTTCTTCAGACGAACGTTTTTCCTGTCCAACCAGCATGTGACATTTGTGTGTTGGCTCCACTCAGTTTACCTCAACGCTGTCTTCTTCTCTCCCGCGGCTCCGATTCAGACATTACGGCCTGCAGCGGCGCTTATCGCCAGCACACAGCAGAACGAGCACAAAGGGCCCCAATCTGCCTAATCTCTGGTCAAACACAAGCTGCAGCATCATCGCTGCTCAGGGCAATAAACTGCTGCTTTATGCCGGAGCCGTTCAGGGGACACGCGTTAGGACTTTGCTAAACGGACCGTAAAGGTTTGCCAGAGCAAATCTCCAGGGGAACTGTTTCCTTGGTTACCACAGCCAACAGGAAGAGCATTTCATTTCTGATTAGGTATCCTGTCAAGATGCCGAGGACGCTTTCATAAATACTTGTTAGGAAATTTAACCAGAAGGGATTAAGTATCCCAAGTGAATCCCTTTTGAGTCAATGTTTTTTCTTCAAATTAAGAAACTGTGCAAACAGTGAACCCCCGAAAGGCCGGTGTTTTGCTCATGGACACTTCAAGAGCATATAAGCTTATGCACACACGCATTCCAACCTACGTCTGTTTTCCTGTCATTTGTTTCTTGACGTCCACCCAAGCAGCTCTCCGAAGAACAAGCACGCGACATTCCAGGTAAACTTTAAGCATTCTTTTCATGAATTTCTCACGCGATCCGATGGTTGCCATGGAATTTCTTCTGCTCTAATCTTCTCCTCCTTCCCCCCCCCTTTTTAAACTGGCACTGGGCCAGTATGACTGTCTGCCAGTTTCACGCATCCCAGCATCAATTACCTGATCCCAGCACTCACATATTCCCATAATGGCTCTAAAACCCACACACACAAACGCTTACAACATACACGCCTCGCCCCCGCACAACGCCTGATCAAACACACACGCACAAGATAAAAGAACATATTCACACGACCGAGACTCTTGGCCTTTCTCTGTTCATGTACACACATGCACACACACACACACACACACATTTTCCCGAAATGAGGACACTGAACAACTAGGGGAATGAAAAAAAAAAAAGTCAAGATAGTCATTTCAATTATCTCTATTCCTCTGTCTGTCTGTCTGCTGTCTCTGCAAGGTTATGGCCTCAGCTCACCAGTCTCCTCTGGGACGTAGTCATGAGGAACCAGTTTGCTATGCGAGTCCCCTCCATGCAGCGTCCCAGACTCGATCTCATCGCCGCGCTGAAGGACCGATGCGTCTTCATCCCACCGCTCCCGCTATATGTGACGGCTGCCTGGACCAGGCAACACCATTTATACTATGAAACATTCATCCTCTGCTCGTTATGAAAGATATTTGACAGATTCCACCGTACACTTGTGATGGTAAGACCAGCAAAGGCAAGCAGCCGAGCCAACTGCATGGCCCTTCTTGTCTCTTTACGGCGTGCAATGTGTTAAACAGGGATGTTTGAATGAACCAAACCTTCCCTCCATCCCTTTCTCCCACTCCTCAATCCTCCCAGGTATTTACTGAATGCGTTCAGCGCAGGCCCGGTCTCCGTGGCAACAGGACGTAGCTGGGAGACACAGGAAGCTCTGGGTAGACCTGTGTGTGTGTGTGTGTTTTTTAAATCTAATTCCATCTGGAAAAGCATGCATGCGCACAGTTCTCCATGGCTCTGCTTCAAGGACACGACTCATAATACCCAATGTCACACTGACAGTTAACACCTACACATGAATGCAAAGCGGCATCGGAAATATGTTCAAAATAGGAACATTTGCACGCATAGATAGAAGCGTACGGCATGAAGCTCTTCATGGCAGGTATATTCATATATGCATGGTCACGTTAAATAAAGTAGCAGTAACACCGAACTGGAATAGCACAGTGTCTTATGTAATAAATGTGTGGATCCAAAAACTCTTCCCGAATTTTTTTTTCAAGTTAACATTACAGCAGGGAATCCTAGAATTCCCGTCAGTCAATCGGACCATCAACTCCCCACCCATCCATGGCACTCAATCAAGAGATTATTATGGACTGGAATCAATTAATACACAACATATAGATACATTACTCTGCCAGCAATTACATTCTTGAAACCACAGTTTCATATCTAGGTGAATAAGGAAAAACCATCGAATGCTCCAGAGAATCTTGGGTGAAGCATGAAGTGTGAAGTATGCGAAAGCATCATTTCCATTAGGAATGGGGCGGACATGTCCCACCTTTTGAAAATCCCCCACACAGGTTGATTTTCTTAATGTTGATATACTCACTGGTGTTCTTCAATTATGATCATTTGCAATGGGTTACCATGACGCTGAAGTCATCATTTGTTGTACTACCATTATCAGTTCTTGTAATTTGTGAATTGCTAGACCGCTAGATATGTTTAAATATGCAGGATATGTATGTTGATGCATGGTGCTTTTTTTAGAAGTGACAAAGAATCTGCTTTAGTGCAATTACCTGAAATATCAGTGAGTGAGTATGAGGGGGAGTGACCTTTCGCCATGCAGAGAGTACGCCTTGTTCTTGTTACTCATTGAGGCTTTTTCTGACACACATACCTCTCTAAACATATGCAGTTTGAGCTTCTCCGACACCTACCTGTCCACAAAGACAGCGGGAGAGAGTGCCAGTGTGTCAAAAGGTTAGAAACTGCAGAAGGGGGTTGAAAGTTGAATTAATTTGAACTCTTCCACCACAGAGTGGTATGTGTTGCCTGTACGAGAGGGAAAAGAAAAAGTCCCAAATCAACCTTTCTGCAGAGATATCGACGGTAGGATTGCTCGTAAATCTGCCTCATCCTAAATTGCGAGTGCAACTCGAGACGGAAGATGTGACGAGGCAAACCAAGGAATGGGAGACATACTGAGAGAAAAACTGAGAGTAGACGAGATAGGAGCCTCTCAGAAGCATTACCTACTTAGAGAGAGACGGTGAGGGAGGCAACGTGAATTAAGAGTCTTTCTTCACTGGCGCCTCCAGAGAGGAACGATATATTCAATTTGGGTTAAAAGAATGTGTTTAGAAAGGAAACACGATGACGGGCCCCGGGTGCATGCAAGGCTCGCAGTGGAGGATTAAGTTCTTCTCTGTGTTTCTCTGCTGGATGGCAATCGAGAGATTCAGGAGAGGAGCCCGATCAAGGCGTCAATGAAAACTACAAACATGGCCACGAAGGCAGCTGTCACTCAAAACTGCAAACAAGTTTTTAAAAAATCTCTATCCTACTCAAGAGCATAGGAGACCAGGTTTAGTGTTTGGCTTCTTCTTCTGCATCTGTTTTTTTCCTCAATCACTTTTCATTCAATCAGATCTCTCCGTTTCTCAGACCTCCTTTTCCCAATATCCGAAAACCTTCTCCTAATCATTTCAATAGCTATTCTCTACCGCTCTCCTCTCGATCTCTTTCGGGGTGATGGCTGACTGAGGTGCCAGTTACATGGCTTTCTGGGGTAAGGTTAGCCTGCTTATGTAACAAGACCCTATAGCAGGGGAGGCATGGCCCTGCAGCTCATGTGTGTGCATGGGCGTACGCCCACGGGTGTCATTTAAATTAGGAGAGAGCAATCGAGCATAGAAACACTTTTAAAGCTTCAATTCCTACATGGTAATACCAAATCTATACATTTCGCTCACTGGCTACAAATTATTTGCGTCAAATACTTAAAAAAGACAATGTACAAAACACTTATTTGTGATAAGAAGTAACTCTAAACTCTATTGGATTCGTTGCAACTAGAGAGCTGAAGTGAAGTTTTACAACGCGAAAATAAATATTACATCACTTTGCTCAACAATATGTTTAGCCGGGATTGGTGAATTAAAAAACAAAGATGTAATACTGTCAGATTTCAGTTTTTAGCAGCATTCAAGGTCAACAATATGTGAGGTTAGACATTGGTGACTAATGGGAATGAAATGGTAGATGAGATTACAAAATAAAAGAGTATGGTTGGGCATCATGGATAAAAGAGAAACAGTTACTACGTGTTATGTGCACTGCTGTGCTGGATACTTTTAATCGTACTTTTGTTCAATGCTTAGTGCTTACTCATTAATTGTTGTGTGAAAATTCAACTTCTACCATTCAAGTTGATGCTTTATACTTTTGTAAACCGGAGCAATGTTTCTTTTAAAGACCGACTGATAAAAGAAGCGAGTGGAACCAAGAAGGACTTCAGGTTTCATACACGACTCCTCATTCATCAAGCCTGTCCTCGCGACCCAGGAACCTGACTGAAAGTCTGCTTCGGACCGAGTGAGGTGAAGTACTCGCTAATAATACATACATCAGGAGTGCATGACGCAGTTAGGGGGAACATGATGAAAGCACAGCAGGGCCTTGCACTCATTCAGCCAAAGGGAGATTTCCCTGTGGAGTTTGGGCGTCCTTAAACTCTGTGGAAACGACCTCCTTTGATGTGTGTGTGTGTGTGTGTGTGTGTGTGTGTGTGTGTACAGTACAAAGTGACTGGGAGGGCAGAGCAGGTGGGGGGTGGGGCAGCTGCTGGTGTAAATGGTGCACAGCAGCACTGCATGGCTTCTCGGCCACGAGACAGATGTGCAAAAAGCCGCAGTCCCACATGCTTATTACCTACCAAGGACAAGGCAGGGGAGCCACACACATAGATACAGACACAGACACACAAACACACACACACACAAACACAACCTCATATAGAACAAAATACACCACAAGGACACACAAAGCCGTCCGTCCCACTGAACAACTGTACCACACACGCAGTCCGGCCAGATGTGCGTGTTTTGTACGAGCAAAAAAAGAAGGAAAAAAATTCAAATGGCGTCTCCGTCATCAACACACGGCCATTAAACTCCACATGACCCCACACAAGGAGGCAGACGGAGACTCACCGAGCATGTTGAACTACAGTGGGAGAACAAAAGAGTCACTTTTGTCATCAACCCTGAGAGGCAGGTGTGTGACAATGAATCAAGCTTATCTCACCAATCCATGAGTGTGTGTGTGTGTGTGTGTGTGTTTGAGACACGTGATGTGTTCCCGTAGTGGTGTATCCTACAGCAATGTGGTGGAGCAAACTGAAACCAAGCCCCAACGTCCTGCTGCCCTTGAATTCAAACACTTTGTCTGAGAACCTTTGATTTAGCTTTAGCCCCCAAAACCACAAATTCAGGCCGTGTAATAAAAAAAGAAATATGACATTCCATAATAATGTATGCAGCGCTGTTGTATGAGACTAAATTCATTTAAGCAAGGTGTACCTAATAAACGGTGTATTTGGTACTGTTTGTTCTTTGGAGCGCTTTAATCTCATTTCAAGAAATGAAATGCGACTTTTCTGTTATTCCCTGAGAGCGAGTAAACACTTGTTTTCTATTTGATCCCCGCTGAGCCGTCTGTCCCCGTGTACACCAGGAGAACAAAGACTTACAGAGATGGAGTGGTAGAGCACGAAAACCTAACCACCACCTCTAAGTACAGGCTTTTCCTGCAGCGTCTGCTGTGTGTGGATGCGCACATGAATGCAGAGTGAGTGACGACGATGATGAAAATGATGATGAAAGTCAACAGCGTCGCATTACTTTGACGAGACAGCTGTTACTTAAAGAGAAGCTGGACTCAGCAGCAGTGGAGCAAGAGGGAGAAATGTACAAAGCCAAAAAGTGCCGAATGGGTAGATGCGACACGGAATGAAGACACAGTTGATTTGTGAATGAAAGGTGTGAAAATAGTTTCTTATCAAAATCTTAAGAGTCCAGTCACGCCGGAATGTAGCACGATGAAATTCAACGGCCTTCTTTACAACATGTGTGGTACTTGAAGCTCAGTGACGTGGATACACGTTAGCCGGCTGTTTTTGGGGTCCCGTCATTGATTGAATTTTACATAAAAGTTAGTTAACCTTGAACTCCTTGTGTTTTGTATGTGAAATCACAGGTATGTTGAAGTATAGTTAAAAAGGGATAACTGTATTTCCTCTCTTCCTTTCATAGGGTTACTATGGTAACGATAACACAGGTTACTGTAACTCAAAGTGCTATGATAACACTCGTAGCAGTGAGCTAGGATGAGTTCCAAACACACAGGCACACATTTAAAAATACATGATGAGACAGAGGCGAACAGGCACACATCAACACGGGCTGATGCACAAAGGTAAACAAAACAAGAAACAGGAAGTGGACACAACACTAATATATAACAGGCGCAGCAAGTCACCAAATATAGTTTGTCATTTATAATATCACACTCACACACAGACACGCACGCACGCACGCACACGCACACACAAAACAAGAACCACTACTGAAGCCACAACAATGTTGTTATGCTGTTGATATGTTGTTGATATGTTAAAGTAGAGATCATTATTTTCAAGGTTTAAGGATCATCTTTATTTCCTCTTTGACTTCTATGTCACGGTGCAATGTGACCACATGTGGATCTGTAACCTGTCCCTACATGTGCATCACGGGACACCCAAGCCAGTGTAGGACCATGTCACCATGTAATGCCCTGTACACAGAGAAGAGGAGCAGACGGACACAAGCCTCTGTCTCTGGACAGGAATCATTTTAAGATGGGAAGCCAGAAGACACAAAAGGATGTTGCAGTCATTTTGCAGGTAAGTAGAAATCCAGAAAGCAGGCTCGTGAACCGAAAACCACACACACCGATTCCTCAGCGTGTCACTTGCGTGTTTGCTCCTTTCACAAGCTTTTGTATGCTTTTGTCTGCCAACAAAAGCAGCCTTCAAATAACACTCAAAGGCCTGTCTCACAGACGTTAAGCAGAAACAGATAGCACCGAGCTACTGTTGGGATATGTCTGTGTGTGTGTGTGTGTGTGTGTGTGTGTGTGTGTGTGTGTGTGTGTGTGTGTGTTAGACGTGTCAGGAAAAATGCAAGGAAGTACGACTTTCTTATTTTCACACGTTACATGAATGCATCCAGTGTCCTACCTTTGTATTTTTACATGTGACCCTTTTTCCAGTCAACCGTGAATCTACATTACCCAGTAAATGGAGATCCTTGTCAGTAGCAGTGAAAATGAAAATACTCCATTACTCCAAGTACGATATAGAAAACATTAACATTGATAAGTGTTGAATGGCACCCGTCAGAATGTTACATTAGTGCATTTGCATGATTTATTACATATGCATTACAATGTAATTGTAAAGTGGTTAACATAAAGTATGTTTACTGTAAGTATATTACTGTTAAATATGGATGGTTAGTCACTATATCTGATAAATGTAGTCGAGTAGTATAAGGTTGGGGAAATAATCAAGTACAAGTGGCTCAAAACTGAATCCAAGTAAAGTATTGAGTACTCCACCTACAACTACTTGGAACTAAAATTGGAAAACAAACATAAGTTGATCACCATGCAGGCAAGCAAACACACACATACACACACACACACACACACACACACACACACTGTCAGTGCACACACCTTCTTTGGCTGCGCTGGCTAAAGTAAGTAACCTTTTAGCACGGAGTTGGAGCCCTTAGCAATACTGTGTCAACCAGTGGTCAAGGACAGACAGCGAGAGAGAGAGAAAGAGGTGGAGAGGAGAAGAGAGGGAGGGAAACCATTATCCATTGAGACGAGAGACAAAGGACGTTGGGGCCTCGTCACACTTGAGTGAGAAAAAATAATAGCACCCAAAAGAAATGGGACAAGAACCTCGAGTGACCCACTTTTTCACTCTTAGTCGACTGGTGAACCTCCGACTGCAAGTCACCCATAGCTGTGTGAGGCTGTGTGTGTGTGTGTGCGAGGAGAGAAAGATGTGTGTGTGTCGGCAAAGATAGGGAGGGGCGTGGGAAAGCAGCGTGTGCAGTATAGTTCTTCTCCACCTCTCTCTTGATCTCCGTCAGCTGTGTTTTCTCCTTCATATTTCTCCAATCGCTGCAACATGACTCGTAAACGACCTGCAGCTGCAATTTATGGATTATTTTCGACAAGCCAGCTTTATATTTTTGGGATTTATAAAATATGTTGATTGTTTCCTCCGTAAAATTGACAGGAGACATAAAAATAAAAAAACAGTCCTGTCAGCAAATTCAAGTCCGGTTGGTTTTGTGCCTTCTCAGCAACATTTATCACGATTATCTGTGCTCCCTGACAGAAAGATGAGATTACCCAGAGAAAGGTGTAGAGAAATAATATAAAAAGGTACAGTATGGGTGAGAGTATCTTAACGGGGTGATTTATTCTCTAATTGAAGCATTAATTACAGGTTTCATTCAGTAATATTATGACAATTCAGCACGAGAGGTATTATCTGTTTACCAACTGAGTTTGAGCCTTTTAATTTGGACTCAAGAGACTCTAAAAAGAGGAGATATATTTGTTTTCTCTTTTATATCGGCCAGGTACTTCTTTTATTTACATACTGACACTCTTGTTCATTGTTTTGATAATTGCACTTTTGTGGCATTATTATTTGTCAATGGTCTCCTGGTCCTGAACCGCTAATATTTTAAAGTCAGCGCAGCAACATTTTGAATAGGGATTAAACTCTACAAAAATAATGTTCAAAAGGTCGACCATTTGCCCTCCAACAGATGGGACAGAGATACAAATTAGTACCTGCATTATCCAGACTGTGTCTTTAACAGCCATGTGGGACAAAGGCTTGTTTTTGCTTGAGTCACCAAATGGCACAAGTCTTAAATATGCTGTAACGGTCTTTGCCTCCACAGAAAAATTAACTACGCTTTCGTTGCCTCCCAGTCTGAAAATACTTCACAGCATTCGTCCTTGCGGCGGTCGCTCTTATGCCTGCAAGCCTTTAATGGCTCCTTTCTTCGTTACTCATCCGAAGAGTTTATTTAAAAATCAGTTTTGCCCTCTTTTCCTGTCACTCGATGCTCCACGCCTTAAAAAACATTACCCCAGCTGAACCAAAATAGACTTGTTCTGGTTCAAGCCACGGAGGAAGACGACATGCGCGACCAGACGAATACACAAACACACGTATTTATATGTGCTGTTCCACCCTTGCTGTCAGATGTTCCGCCTGAGATCCATGAATCAGTCTCCAACAGACGAGAGGAGTGACGGTGACATCAGGGTCACACGATAGCAACGCTGACTGTCGTTGGGCCTTGACCACAAATAAACATGTCAAAAATATCCACATAATGCAGAAAGTGAGCACTGGCCAGACAGAAGCTATAAGTCATTAAATCCTCTGGATGAAGGAGGGTATAGGATAAGCACTTTGGAAAAATATGTTCTAGAGGTTTAATTGTTGCAAACAATTTTACAAATATAGTGCAATTTGAAAAGTATTCGTTTCCCTCATATTTTCTACTAATCTTCTCACCAGGGATGCATTTAAAAATGTCTGTTCATCATCTGCCATCAAATCAATCCTGCCCTGTTTTCACTTTAAAATGAGTTAAAAACAAGTTGAAGGAGTACAAATTACATTCATTTTCTCCATGAGATAAGGGCTTTTTACCAGCTTCTTTTTCTCAAGAGGTTTGGCCCTGAGACTAAAACCATCAATACCAATGATAACACCCTTTACCCTGGATACTGCTACTAACACATTCGATCTATCTTCGGATGCTCGGAGTGTTTACATTGACCTTGTGAGAAGTGCTGCTATCAGAGTATTGTCCTTCTGACTTTTAGCAAAAACTTAAATGTGTCTCGAGTCCATGAGCATTCATCCGACTGAATTACAGTATCAAAGCATTAGCACAGTGAAAATGCAGGAGGACAACATTAGTCCGTATGGTCACGGTCTGTGGGCCCCTTTGTGGAGAGACATACAGTATTTAAAAATAATTAAGAAGGAACACATGAGTTTGTCTTGGAGGAAAAAAAGACACCAAAGATGAACTGGTTTATATCCCCTAAAGTGCATTATTTGGACTCATTTTTAGAGACATTGCACATATGGGATTATTGAACGTCTCATATTAAGGTTGGAAAATACATATTTACAGTAGGTATACGACAGAAGAAAGTAAAGTAAGACAGGCTTGCAGATTCATGGCAGTTGGTTTCATGTTTAAATCCCCTCCGCTAGAGACAGATGACATAAGCCAGCAAGTCCCTCATTGCCAACGCAGCACATGAAAAATGAAACGCTACTTTGCCAGCTAATTCACTTACATAAGAGCCTCAACCGAGATGTGAATTTTAAAGTAGAGTGACAAAGAGGGAAAAACGAAGGATAAGCACAGAGAAGCATCGAGGCGGGACACAGAGAAAGCGAGACACAATGTCCCCATTTTATTGTCTTTTACAGGCCTGCACATTTTAAAAACAGTCCTTTGTATAATACAGAACATCAACATGGCATGAAACATAAACCCCACCGCAATTATTCTCATATATACTCCGAGCTTCGGGACGTTCTTTTTTTACATCGCAGCGAATTTCTCCCACACCCTGTAAAGATGTCTTCTCTCGCAAATCATCTCGCAGTCTTTAACCCAAACAGACGCACTCACGGGCGGCGGGG
The DNA here is from genome assembly GCF_029220125.1 of Pseudoliparis swirei. NCBI lineage: Eukaryota > Metazoa > Chordata > Actinopteri > Perciformes > Liparidae > Pseudoliparis > Pseudoliparis swirei. Next base: position 10,777,515 of record NC_079402.1, on the reverse strand, counting down.
ATTTAGTAACTATGATCAACACTCCAGCCGACGGAGGGAGGAGGGGTGGAATTCTCCTGCATTATTTCTGGAAACATGCCACTTTAGTTTGGGTCGCGACAGAGCCAGGCGGTTTTGCACTTCCTCTTCACGTGCATCCCAATTGTTTCCAGTGTGTGTGTGTGTGTGTGTGTGTGTATCCAGAATGACATTGGAGTCGCACACATGTTTTCTCTGACAGTTAACTCACGAGCATCGCTTTCATGTGGCCTTTTACCCGACTGACCAGACGGCATCGACCGGAGGCCGCTACACGCTGATCACAGCTAACCAGAACCGTTCCTTTCCTGTGACGTGCTCATGGCGGAGAGCGTTATTTTCCCAGTGGCTTACCACTGGGAAACAACCTGATTTTGGAGGGGGTTAGAATTATTGACTGGTAAACACGTCTGACTACACGATTTGCCAACAATCTTTAGGTTACATTCAGACATGATGTTATGGCCACACACACATGCACATTACTTGAGCCCTCATCCACACACACTTCTATAAAACTAACACATCTGTTCGTGAAAGAACAGAGGCCTTGAAGTGCGATGCCACAATGTGTCTGCCAGAGGAGAATCGGATTCTCTCCCCGCGTCGTGTTTTTCACTGAAGCCATCTTTACCTCGGCGGGCCAATTCAATTCATTACAGCTAATTGCGTCGGTGTAAAACACTGGAAGTTTCCACGATGTGGAGCTAATCGTCTCCCCACACAGTCGAGCCATCTGTTTGGTTTTCTGGAGACGGAAACAATATGGCAGGTAGCTGGATGCTTTATTTTATGTGCTTGTGCTAAACAACCAGCCACAGAACCTGCATAAAGACTCTAATGGCACTATAAGCCCAGGAGGCAATGAGTGGATCTTTTTATTTTTCATTTCCAACAGCCAAAACAAACAGAAACGGCCTAGTTGGTTGCAAGTGTGCTTACGGGCGTGCTTTTGTTTTCTGCTGCAGAAAGTCGGAGCGTGAAGATAAGACGTCAGGAAGGTGAAAGCTAAGTAAGCACATGACTGCCACAGATTGTGAGTCAGGCCTCTCACACAGACAAGGGCGCAGCCATCTTCTGCCGAACGATTTATAGAGGTCTTCTGATGGGCACCCTCACCATGGATTCACTTAAGCAATCGATAGAGTTATGAAAATCTCTTGGCGTGGTACAACAGTAATACAATTATTCCACTTTGCTCCGGCCTGGAGAGCAGACTGTGGGCACCACAGGGCCTCGTATAGATCGCTCTCTGTTTTCAATACAAGGTCACACTCAAGGCACACACACACACACACACAATTACAAGAACATATTGTCCCCACACTTTAACAGACACACATCGACAGCAGGGAGTGGCATCCCTCCGTGGCCAGTAGCTCTGTGCACAGGAGAGCAGAAGCTTTCAAAGAAACAGCCTTTCCACCGAGGGACCGGTGCGTTCCTGCTACTAGGGAACAGGCCAAGTGGGTTTCAGACAAGGTCCCATGACAAGGCCGAAGGAGGAAGTGTGTGCCTTGAGTAAACAGAACTGGGTGTGAGGTTGTCTGCAGCGTGTGTGTGTGTGTGTGTGTGTGTGTGTGTGTGTGTGTGTGTGTGTGTGTGCCAAAGCTCCTCTGGTGACACAGGGATTCCTTGAGACACTTCGTCCTCTGGCCACCGTCCAGTCCACTGCAGAGAGGAGGCAACACCACATCGATCACATTTCACTGCGTCTGCTATTCATCCCACTGAGGACGTTCAAACAGTGACTGTGGCGCTCCCAAAATCCAATCCGACTTTTCCCCCTATGTTTAATTTGAATGAAAGAATGTCCAATCAGAAATTGAGCTCACACTGTGGGTGTCCGATAAAAAAATTGAATCGTAAACCATCCATTAAATCCAGAAAGAAACGTCTCCATCACTGGAATATATATATATTTTAAAGGTGTTGAATGTACAAAACCCTCCATTTCCTATAGCTTATGGTGAATTAGATATCAGCCCTCTGTTCCACATGATGGGTGACGAACCTGAATGTGTTCTGGCAGTTGGAGCCACATGACCGAGCGTATGGCCAAGTGTTTTTTACGCCACGGCACCGAGTGGAGCTACAAGGGTTTTCACAGATTTAAGTCAGGGCAGACAGGCCTTGTCCATCTAAGTACAACGTGAACCCGCGGGAGGTTATTCAATGATAATGGTCATTACCGAGGTAAAGCAGAGCCCCCGGCGGTGGGAAAGTCATCGTGTTTCACGGAGGCATCATTAGTGATTATGTGTCTCTCGGTAGCTGCAGCGGGACTTTTATTCTAATCTCGTCTAGCGCTGCGTTTGGAGCCGCCTGCGACAGTTTGCCTCGATCCTCAAATTGTAAATGTCAATTTCTTAAGACAACACTGGAAGAACAAGATCTCTTGTTTGAAGGGTAAACATCCCATTTTTGCAATCTGTTAACATAAGACATTGTGGAGATGAGAAGTTAGACAGATCTGTTATGTAGGACAAGGTGTAAATATCCCTTTCTGCATACTCGAGACTCCGTGGGCTGGTCGAATGATTGATGGCATCCTATGGGTTATCAAGTGGGCGCCCTCCTTCGAAGTTTCGCTGATTGACCCACGACATCTCCAGAGGGTTCAGCAGTGAGATCCGGCGTCCCGGGCTCACTCCCTAGATGTCATCACTCATCCGACAGCCCAGGTGGAGTCCTTCCTCTTAATCCACAGCCACTGACTTCGCTTTTCAGCAGCCAAGGAAAGGTCTTTGACTGCTTGCCTGTGGGCCTTCCCCCGCACTCCCATCTCTCGAAGAAGCCTGGATGTTGAGGTGGCTACAAATCCTCTGCAGCCTACTTCAACTGGACAGACCCTATCTTTCCAGCCTCGTTGATGTGCATCTGCTGCAAGGTCTGCATACCTTATCTTCTTGCGCTCGTAGGCCTCCTCCACCGCACTCTCCCAGGGCACCGTGAGCTCGATGATATAAACTTGCTTGAGTGAGGCCGACCAAAGCACAAGGTCTGGTCGCAGATTTGTTAATACTATTTCTGCTGGAAAGCGGAGCTTCTGGCCTAGGTCTGCCAGCATCTTCCAGCCCCGTGCCCCACTTAGCTGTCCAGTTTCTGGTCTTGAAGTGGTGAGAGTGGCCTGGCCCCCGCCCTCCCGGACAAATGTTGTTGCCGGCCTACGAGATGGTGGAGGAAGGGCATTGACGCTCATCCGTCGACTCTCCAGCACTGCCGCAAGACATTGTAGCACCTGGTTGTGCCGCCAGGTGTACCGGCCTTGAGCGAGGCCGGTCTTGCAGCCCACCAGGATGTGCTTTAGTGTAGCTGGAGTCGGGCAGAGGGAGCATGTGGGGTCTTCTCCGTACCACTGGCTAAGATTCTTGGGAGACGGCAGTACATCATAAGCGGCCCTGATGGTGAAGCTAGCCTTAAATGCCTCCATCTCCCACAGCTCCCAGGAGATCTTCCTCTTCTCCACTCCCTCCCAATTCATCCACTGCCCCTGCCTTGCCTGTGACACAGCTTTTGCACACCTTGCTGCCTCCTCTTGCTGACGTACCTCCTGGACCACCAGCTTGCGTCTCTGGAACGGAGTAGCCTTGTTCCAGGCCGGTGTACTGGCTCCGGCTCCAAGATCACTCCTCCCGTGCTGCACTCGGCCCACAATGTCCCTGTACTAGAGTGCTGCCTTTGCCTGCTTGGTTGCTTCCAGTGGGGTCCACTTCCTCCCAGTAGCCAGGATGGGTGCAGCTTGGGCTACAAATGGATCACTCGAATCCAATAGCATCATTTCCAGTCTAACTTTGGCACATTTATACTCCTCTGCTAGACTGGAAATGGGCAGTTCTAATACTCCTTTGCCATAGAGCCCTATACTGCAGAGGCACCTGGGAAGCCCAAGCCACTTCCTTGCATATGTGCTGATCAGCCTCTCCAGCTTTTCCACGTTCGAGATCGGGACTTCGTACATGGTAAGTGGCCATAAGAGGCGTGGAAGGAGCCCGAACTGCATACACCAGAGCTTCAACTTGCCAGGTAGTGCGGTTCTGTCGATGTTCCCCAGTCCGCTAGCTACATCCTTCCTGAGCTGATCTACTTGCTCTTTGTGCTTAAGGGAGGCATCATACCATCGGCCAATAACATTCCACACAAACACTGGAGCATCTTGCACTATCTCTGTGTTGCGTGATGTCTGGCTGAGCTCACTTCTCCATAAAGTGTGTTTTTAGGCCATGGACGTTTGAGTCTCATCGTTCCCCTGAGCTTTGGTTAATGGCTTTGTGTTGAAAACACTTTCAGTCTTTATTACACGTAGGATGTATTTGGAAACTAACATGTGTTTTTGTATGTATTATTTCTTCCTTTAAAAATGAAGACATCGATAATGGATGATGGAGAAAGGGATTAGGAGGGGAGGCAGAGAGGTGTGGAATAGTTCCCTTTTATTAAGCTCCAGCAATCAATTGTATTCTCACATGTGTATGAGACGGCGAGTTTGCTTCTCAATATCTGTATTTGCATTTCTGTGTATTCATGTCCTTACACTGGATTTATACTGTAGGACAGCAGACACACACACACACACACAGGCTGAATTCAGCAAGGAGACCTACTGTACGGTCTCCTTGCTGTGACTGAGAAAATACTTCTCGAGTTGTCACTCAGAGCCAATCAGAAGCGCTTCGCCCCGAGCCCGCTCTGCCATTTATCGGTCTACAAAGTGGGCCGAATGAGAGCTACAATGACACATGAAGATTTGTAGAAACTGGAGCGAGAGAAGAAGAAAAAACAACACAGAGAAATATAGAACAAAGAGCTGACAAGGAATAAGAGAAAGAAGAAGAAGACCGGAGGGAAAAAAAAATGTCGTTACATGAGACGGCTTTGACCACGTGGACGCCATGTGGACGCCACAGAGGAAGCTCCGGATCCCACGCCAGAGCAGCACGTGAGGAATCCCTTCATCTTCTCTCCCTCCTTCATTCACAGGCAGCTCCGTCACTCAGCGTTATTCTTTTAACACGGACGCATCAAGTCAGCGTTGAGCTTTTTTGGGGCCTTTTACACACCCGTGTCCAACCTTTTGATGCGTTAAATAGCATAACCGCTTATGTTTGAGTCAAAGTGCCCATTTGGCTTTTGGCCATCTCAGCAAAGAGTTACACGCCTTCGTTACAGCCTCGTTATCTCGCAGTCAAGGTTGTTTGCACAAGGTTTCTGTCGAGGACTTACAGATTGCATAACTCGGAGAGAAAGAGACTATCCAGAGGACTTGAAGACCAGTTGTCAGGACCAAATTGGGCTTAAAAGCAGCCTTTATATATTGTATAGTGTGCTCCAGGCTGAAAGGCACTGAGTGAAAGAGAGAGAGAGAGAGAGGGAGAGGGGGAGAGAGTGTAATGGTCAGGGGGATAGAGAAAGGGATATCAAGTGACATAAAAGAGATATCACAGAAGGAGGGATGTTACCGAAGGGCATTTATTGAAGAGATGGAGGAAAGGGGAGGAAAGCAGATCATGACATGAAATATGATCTTCCCCAGGAGGCTCCGGTCATCCAGTCCCTCTGCAACCGGCGGCCGAACAAACACACATTATTAAAAAAAGGAGCCAGAGTCAGAGAAAGCGTAATGGGACTCAAACGTGTCCTCACATCTGGTGAAGTTATTTTGAGTTTGTCAAGTTTCTTGACATTTAACAAATGTCTGTTCAGACAGGATTTCTGCTCCTCCCTCAAAATCGATCGGACCACAGCACCGTCAGTTTCTTTCTCTTCCACTTCCGATGCGCCCTCCCTCCATCTGTCCACCCGTCCTCCAAACAGCATCGACACCATCTACTCTGAATCCATACGCATCCATTGATGCCTTCATATGTCTATGAGAAGAGTCCCCTTCAATCACTGATGGCATTAATGTCACCACTCTGGAAGAGGAAATCTGGGAACAGCAAGTAGTGATGTGACAACATTTAGAAATGACCGAGTCATATTTTGTTGTCATCTTAACATGTCTTGTTCCTATTATGAAACATCTGTCATAAAGCAGTGGTGTCTACATGACTCTGATGCCATAAAACAACTTTGTAGACATGGCTTACTGGTCCGGTCCACGCATATTCCCTGAAACCAGACGAAGCTACATGGCCATCACTGTCATTGAGCCCTTGCCTCCATTCTCACGAACACATCTGTGTTTCTATGTCCAGGACAATGCATCCTTCAACCGAAGACAATGTGATTACGCAAATAGACAAACCAAATAAAAAGTTGTTTTTTTGTTGAAGTGTGGTTCTTCTCAACACGACACGAGTGTCCGGCAGCAACGCAGATCAACAGCCAGTTCCTTTGCTCATTTCATTAGATAATGTGGTATTTTTTATAGTATAGCTACCTCATTTTGCAGTCTCTCTCTCTCTCTCTACTTCTCTCCCTCTGTGTCTCTCTCTAACTCACACAGAAAGTTCCCCCCCCCCCCCCGAACCACACACGCCTGCAAACGCGCTCACACACACACACATACACACACACACACCACTGCCTCTAATAGCCTGGCAGCCTGAAACCAGCGCCATTTATTGCGCAAACCCATCCAGCTGCCCAGTGCAAATAGTCCAATAACAAAAAGCCTGAGGGCAAGAGAGAGACACACACTGATAGAGAGAGTAGGTTGAGAGAGAGAGAGGGGGGGAGAGAGAGAGAGAGTTGAAGGGCTCAAAGGAGGCAAGATGCCCAGAGCTTTTATTTAGCGAGCTGCAAATATGTTTCATTTCTGTCGATTCAGTAACTGAGTCTGAATGACTATTTTTCAATTTTTCAGCCGCTTACAAACGTTGAAAGCAAAGTGGATGTGTTTTCAAAAGGATTCGGGTTTGAAAAAGTTGATTCCATACCGGATCTAAACCCAAACTGTGATCCAAGCAACATGTCTGCACAGACATGAATGGTTTGTCTGCGTTGTGTTACTGAGTAAGAGACACATGGCGAGAGAGAGAGAGAGAGAGAGAACGTGCATGCGTGCGTGCATCCTGTCTAGCAGAGAGGAAGAGGACAAGGTGTCTCATCTTCATCATCTAAAGCTACAAAAAGCTAATACGGTTTGACGGGCTTCCTCCCTCGTCTCTGGCCTTTCAGCTTCGCGACTTCAGGACAACTCCCGTGCTCCACAAAGGAGAAAGAGAAGTCGTCCCCACACTCGATAGTACGACCGCCCGAGTACCCAATGAGGCAATGTTCTGACCATCAAGGGCTTATGAAATGAATGTTAACATTCACTACACAATCTGCTGGACAGAGTATGACGAGAAAGTAAGTATTCATTTGATAGTTCTTTACTGTACCAAATAACCAGGCGTGCGTGCGGACAGGTGCACGCTGCTCCTTATTCTTTGCACTCACGTCGCGCTCGATATCAAGAAGCCGAGGACGGTAACCGCTCCATCCTACGCAATGCACGGAAAGCCAGGCCAACTCCATCAAAGTCAACTGAACCCATTTAACGGAGAATCAGAAGCTCTTAACTGCGTGACAACACAAGCACTCGCTTAAGACACACAGATTGAACGTACCAGGGCCAGCAGTGCATGGAGGACAGAAATGTAGACATAAAAGAACTAAGTGGAGGAGAAGAGAGAAAAGTCAAACGTCTCTATGAGCGTCGGCGTGCAGACGCAGGGGAACCGACTCGGCGGTCTCTGGAACAAGGAGGCCGGCTGCTGACATTTGGCATTGATTGTGTTGTTTTATAGGCATTCGTCAGTTAAACCCCTATTGGACAATTACAGAGAGAGCCTGCTTGCTCCTGCAGGGGGGGGGGGGGGGGGGGTCGTGACTTTGATCTCTCCGTGCCCTCTTCCCCCCCCCCACTCGCTCGGTGGAAAACCCGCGGAAAACAAAGACGGAAAGGTGATGCGCCTCTAATTGGCTCCGAGCAAAAGGAAAGTAGAAGCAGCTGGTTGAATGGAGGGAAAGAAAGAAGGGGATATGGGAGAAGCTAGGTTGGGATGGAGAGAAGAGGTTCAGGGGAGGTGGAAAAATAAGAGAGAGAGATACGCGTGCATTTTCTACAAAGCCAGGATTATCTATTCGCTGTCGATGTAGAAGTGCAGGGACACATTATCATAAACTTAGAATAAAACATTACCAGTGTATCCATTTGTTTGGGTGTTTTTCAGCCATCATGTCTCTGTACCCCGTCGTGCTTCCATACCAGTTCTGGTTTGTGAGTGATGATAATCCCCTCATATATAGGACATGGTGCATTAATGCGGTGTGAGCCGTGTTGTCTGAGGGACAAATGGTTAATCTGATTGTTAGCCAGTTTCAAATTCCCAGACTGAAGAGCGGAGATGCCGTGTTCCATGTTTGCATGACTCGACGGGTTTCTGTTGCCCTCTGACCCGGAGAAGAGGATCACTTGGCTTTTCAATTGCTCATGTGTGGGACAAGTTTGCTTTATGTTCTACACTCATGCCTCTAAATAACCCTTTGATGCATTTCTGAAGGATGTGTCTTCATGATTTCCCACCCACCCCGAAGACTCAGATCCTGTCTGAATATGCATCCGCCAAAAGACTTTCATGTCTTGTTGTGTTCGACATACGTTGTGACGAAGTTGGGGGACTCGGGGGTAAAGAGACAAGGAGCAGATCTAATCTGAACTTTAGTCGCCTACGTAGGGGTCAAGAGCCCAAAACGCTGGATTCTACTCTTCCCATAATGAATGAAAGATGGTTAAACATCCATGTCTATTAAACTCACGCCCAGTTTGAAACCCAGTATGTAGATAGTCGAGTGGCACGAGTGCTTGAGTCACAAAGAATGGACCTGAAAAATAAGTATAAAATGCTCCTTCAATGGCTATTCTCGAGCACGGACACAGCTGGACAAATTCCTCTGAAGACCATTTGGGTCATTCTTATATTAACCTTCATGGACGCCACATTGCCTTGGGGTCTCAACCAGAGACTATAAACAAGTTATTTCTTTCCATTACACCCCCCAACCTTAACCCAGTCTCTGAGAGAGATGGCTGTGATTAACAGCTCATGCAGCTAAGCTCGAGTATACGTGGAAAAGCAGGAAAAAAACACCCCAGCAAGCACCCACATTACGATGCCTGTGGTGAGTGGTTAGCGGCGGACGCTAACTAGCACAGTTTCCCTGCATTGTGGCCGATCCAGATGACGAGCTCGGGGACTGCAACGACGTGGGCCACGCTCCAGAGAGCCAAGATGGCCGATGCTCAAAAGAAGGGGCAACAGCTACACTTGGGGAGAAAAGAGTCACCGGGATTTATGGAAGGGATTTTCCCTATTTTGTAATTTATTATTATTTTATTTTTTACAAGAGCGGTTGGTCACCAGAGGAAAGATTGTGGCTGGGTGCTCGGCAAAGGAAGTATACAAGCGCCGACGAAAAAAGGAGAAGAAATAAACAGAAGCAGGGAAAAGCGGGTTTATTTTTTTGTCGGGCTGCGAGTTTATGTTTAGCTTGAGTGTCCGAAACTCCCCCCCCCCATAACAACATTTTTCCAAACACACACACACACACACACACATCGAGACTTGTGTTTGGGTGTAGGGCTGAAGCGGGCAGGTCCAGCCATACGAACCAAGCCAGGCAGTTTGACTCTCTCTCTCTCTCTCTTCTCCCCCCCCCCCCCCCCCCCTCCGTGTCAAGCTGGACTCCTACTTCAGAAACGTGGGATGACCACACCACCACACGTGATTGCTATATACATAGGAGAGTTTGCATCTTGTGTTTTTCTTTTTTTAATCGTTAAAGTTATTACATGATGTCATATCTTACAGGCAACTAGATTGCTTCTTTTTTTTTATTTTTTAAAGAAGGAAGTTTTCTTCCTCCGTAACTGATCCCAGCGAAAAGGCAACAAAGGGGCCGCTTTGTGCCGGCATACTGGGTCCGAGCAGGTTGCAACAGTCCACTGAAGGGCCGAGGGGAGCACCCATCTGGCACGAGAAGCAGATCCGCTCCACCCCTCCCTCCACCTCTCCTTCTGCTTCTCTCCTCTCCTTGCTGACGCTCTCCTTCTCTTGACAGTGAGCCTGCAGCTCCTGTGTGCGGGCTGAGGTAACTGAGGCTTTTACTGCCAAGCTCTCTCTCAACAGCACAAACTAAATAAGCCTTTTTAAACGCTCCACCCCCCCTCCACCCCCACCCCTCTCAGTGTGAAGAGGGGGTCACTGTGCCACGTCAGACGACTGTAAAGCTTGAGAGTTTGGCCGAAGGTCACACCAAATCTCTCGGTGTCTCGTGAGCCGTGTCGACCAATCATTGCCTTTCATCATTCGATCCCCGCTGATCGCCGGCTTGCTGTTGAGACCACGCACACACTCGACACACTCGACACACTCGACTATCCAGAGAAATAAGTGAGAGTGTATGTAACACAGTGAGATGTTAAGCAACAATATAATATTTAGAAAAAACCTCAATGGAAACACACAGAAAGCGGCACAACAACGTCAGATTTGATCTGCCAATGTCTATCAGATACACCGAGCCCATATTTTGGTGGTCCTTTCCAACACACACACACAAACACACACGTTTTGCTGGTCCGTGGAGGTATATGTTCCAACATGGCTGAATATAGTTAAAAAGTAAAAGTCTTTTATTCGACTTTTAAGTCACCTTTAGTTATTGTATCAACAGCTCCCTGCAGTTCCTTTGTAAATGTATGGAGGAATATATCAGATGATGTTGACCTATTTTAGCCTTTGACCTCATTTTGTCAAATGGTATGAGCAACAAGTTACTTTTGTGAAATGTAATACAGTCAAGTAAAACAAAGTGATAAATAACCAGAGCGGTTGAAGAGAGAGCTGGAGGCCGGGCCGGGCCTCTGACAGGACCCAGCTGAGGGAGCTGGAGGTTGTGGACAATACAGCCATTGAGGCTTTTTCAGGTCTGTCCTGCTCTGGCATTCCCGCCCTCAGAGACACAAAGCCACAGGTATTCCCTGGTTTAGAGGACTATTTCCCTTCAAATGAATCAATGGAAACAGCCAATGAAGGAAAAATGACATTTTGGTCACCACCCATTCCATTAGTGGAGGTAGTGAGAGCTCCTTTTCTTCAATGAACTGACCTCATGAAAACCTGCGGCTGGTAACACATGTGGGGTTTGATCTTAATCCACCTCACATTTCACTTCAGTCGTGTGTGTTTGAGGAACAATTGGATTGCGCAGTTGGTTTTTCATTAACATGTTCTTCATTTAATGAACACTTTCTTGCTTTCGGTGTGCGTGTGTGTGTGTGTGTGTGAGGGATATCTCTATTTTAATCTTTAATTCATTTAGTCATTTCTGACCTGCTCGTCTCTGCTCGGCATGGAAACCTTTCATCCCAAAGGCCCCCTTCAATAAATAAACAAAACACACCGTGAGGCAATTACTTCTGTTGGAGGCATACAGAGAAAGAAAAAAAGAGAAGAGCAGAGAAGTCATCGCTGCATCAGAACATGGAGCGCCTCCTCCGCAGGAACAGAGCCACATCTCCAGACTCCCGTCAACCCCTGGCAGGAAACATCCTTCCCCTTCGACCCAGTCTCAACAACACACCTATTGCTGAAAGCAACGCAGCCTGAAGGTACACAAGTAAACATCGAGCGTGTGCGTCTTTGTGTGCAAGTGTGTGTGTGTGTGTGTGTATATATGTGTGTTTCTGTTAAGCAACGGGAGAGTTCTTCCCATCTGCGCCTCTCTGCAGCCCCCGCATCCCTGACCAGTGAAGCGAGAAACGACAGCTCTGCCTCCCTCAACTCTTCCTCACAACACCGTCCCACTCTTCATCACCATCATCATCATCATCATCCCACTAAAAACAGTCTTCTTTTCTTACTATCTTCTCTGCGTTCCGGTCGGCTGACACCACGCGCTCCGTGGGCCCCAAAGTGATGCGATATTCATCGTTATCATCACCGTTCCCGTCAACATCACCATCGGCCCTCAGCTTGAACCCCAACTCGGAAACAAAACCCCTCTGTGGGGCGTCTAACAATCATCGTTTTTCAAAAGTGCAGATTATCCCACTAAATGACGACCTCCCTGACCCCCAACCTCCACCCTCCACCCTCCACCTCCGTCCCTGCTCTTCCGGCTCGCCAAACTCCCCACATTGCTCACTGTTGTGGAAAAGATGTTAAAACAAAGAGAGCAGACAGTGCCGAGATAATCCTAAACATGGCAGCTGGCGAATTAGCCAGCCATTTGTCGGGGACTCACCATCTCCCAACCACGCACAATGTGAATGGCTGTTCGAGCTCCGGGTGTTAGCGTTGCACTTAAATGTCAACGCTGTTGGCCTCTAGTTTGAGGGAGGGAATGGTAATGAAAAGGAAAGATGTCTAATACTTTCGCTGCAGCGATGTCTCCGGTGGTTCATCTTGGAAAGGATGCCGCACTTTTTAGTTTGATGAATGCATTCCCGTCTGGAGAAAACATTTTAGCCAATTCCACCAGGACCAGCGTGTCAGTGGTTCTATTCAAATAAATGAATTATAGATGCACAGAGACCACTTCTCTGTTCAGGATATTTAGGCAATGAGCGGCATCGGGTTTCAGGCAGCAATGCCGCCCCAGAGATGACGGCAACATCTTCAGTCCTGCATCTGACGGCAACGTCTTGGTATTGAGCCGTTGTGTAACTTCGATCAGCTACAGTCGACTGCACAGGTACATCTCTATCCCTCTGCGTTCCCAGTCCTTCTTCATCTCTCTATTCCACTCCCTCTCTGACAACCTCTTCCCCTCTGAACTGTCCTCTGCACCGTGCGTGTGACGCCGGCACCGCGCTGCCAGTCTGTTACAACACAGCGGGCACTAAAACACAGACGACAAGCTAAATGATCTGCACAACTGCAGCTTAAACGTACATCGGTGAACGCCACTCAACGACTAAAAATCATGTCAAATATTTGAACTACCCGAGCAGTGTTTGGTTGGCAGTGGAACAATTACTGTGTAATTGCAGTAAACTAAGTCCTACTAATGTACTTCTTTGAGCTGACGCGGGCCACCATTGTTGGGCTTGAACTGCAAAGTTAGCTCCAGGCTGCACATTTATCTGCTCGCTGCTTTTCTTTTTAATTACAGGTGCCATGGCTCAACGGCTGCGACTAAGCGGTTCGGGATACGGCACACGATTGTTTGGAGAGTGGATTTCTTTTGTCCTGCTCTGTGTTAAAAGCGGGTGTAGAGTTTAAGCTTGGAGGCTCAGGGAATTGTCTTCTCCTCCGTCTCGTTTCAGGCAGACAGACAGGCAGACAGACAGACAGACAGACACAGACAGGCAGACACCTGTGAATGAAATTTCATTCTCAGAGCTGCAGGAGAGGTCTGAGGAAGAATTAGACATGCAGCTTCAACCCAGACTGACCGCAGTTATTGTTCACCCACCCGACTGACATTCCTGGAATAAGCAGGAGGTGCATCTTTCATCCGTCTCCCACGCGAGGCCGTCCAAAGCGGTCACGCACGCACGCGCACGCACGCACGCACGCACGCACGCACGCACACGCACACGCGTCATCGTCTGGCTGCTTTGTGGTTTGAACAGGAAAGACGAATTACGTGAGGAACAGGATAAAAAATCTCAAAGAATAGATGCCAAAACATGACTAAGTTACACTCATTCACTCAGAGTTTCATTCATTTGCCATTCCTCCGCGCACACAACCAGACATCCTCAGTTTCTCCCCGGGGTCCAGCCCACCTGCTTTCCATCACAACAACGATTAGAGACAGCAGCCACCACTCACCTAGTTGGTCTCCGTGGAAACTGTTGTCATGGGGTGTTCGACCGTGGGGCACGAGGTCATGATGGGCACCAGGTGGCCAGATTTGACCGGTCTTGCGAACGCTCACAATAGTGGCTTCAGACATGACCACGTGGCCCCCCTGCTGCCGGTGGGGGCGCTTCTGGGACTGCGGCGTCGGAGGGCTGCTGCTGTCAAACGAGTGCTGGGAGTTCTGGGAGTTCTGGGACGGCGAGCGGCTCTTCTCCCTGAAGGGCCGGCGGAAGGCGGTGGTGGGACTGGGGGAGACGTGGCTGGACTGCCCGGAGGAGAAGTCCTCCTCGCTGGACGTCAGGTTCTCGTTGGAGCTGCAGTCCGGTGTGTAGCCACCGCCTCCACCGACATCCTCAAAGCTCCCCGGGGAGTAGGAGCGGCGCGGCCAGGTCAGGAGGTGGTCATCGCCTACCCCGAGCTCTCTCATTGGGACGCCACTGCCACTCCCGCCGCCACCTCTCCCGTCCCCACCGCCGCCTTCGCCCATCATTACCCCACCAACATAGACGCTGGAGTAGGCCTGGAACTCGGAGGGCTGCCATGGCGGGGGTGGAGGTTTGCCGCCATTGGCCCTCACTGCATTTCTCTGGTTGGGTTCCCCGTCCTCATATTCTGCGTCGTAGCCGCAGGTGCTCTCGGAGGACCGGCCTCTGTACACTGGCCTGGCGCGGAGCTCCCCCGCCACCGTTGCCAGGTTACCCGGGAGGGAGTGAAGAGATCTCTTTCGCTCCATCTGCATGGCCTGGCTGCCCAGGGAGCTGATCTTGTCAGAGACGTCACGGTCGTTGACCCTGATCAGACCCCTCTCGTGGTGAAATTCCATGTTAGAGTAGAATGGCGGCGGCGGCGGCGGCTGCTGCTGCTGCTGCTGCTTCTCCTGGCCCTTTGCTACATCCCCCGCAGAATGAGAGTTGGCCCGTTTGATCCTCTCAAAGTTGGACCGTAAGGCCGCCACCCCAAGTCCCATCCCCAGCTTGTCCTTGGGGTCAGAGGGCAGGTCCTTGTCTGTTGGCGGAACGTTGAGCCTGCGGGGGGAGACCGAGATGCCGCCTCTCTGCTTGGACGGCGAGAGGCCATCGAGGTTGTCGCAGGACGTGGACTCGGCCTGCTGGGGTACCTCAAAGGCCGACTCCAGCCCGTCTCCGTGGGAGGCCGACTTCCTGGCTGGCGGAGGCCTGGGTTTGGACCGTCCATCTCCGAGAGGCTGATAGCGGCTCCTCTCCATACTGCCACCGCCATACCCTCCACCAACGACTCCTATTCCGACTCCACCGGTCTCCTGCATGTGCGGCTGCTGGGACGGGCACTCGGCGCCCTGCGTGGTCTCGGGGTCCATGCCCTCGTTCAGTGGCGTCTTCCTGAAGCCCCACCGCTGCTTGTCGTAGCTCTTCCTCTCCTTGGCCAGGAGGGTCTGCAGGTAGATCATGCGGAAGCGCTCCTTGTTCACCTCCTGCTCCAGGCGCCTGATGGAAGCTTTGCACTTCTCCAGTTCCTGCTCGATGCCACCGACTGATCGCAGCTCCATTTTGGGGGGTTCGGATTCCGGGAATTGAGCATTCCACGCCTCGGTAAATCCCACAGGCTCCACCATGTTGTGCCGAATTCCTCTCTGCGACTGACCCTGGCTCACACACACCTGGGTGAATGAAGCCGAGGGCGCACCGTCTGTCCTGTTATGGTCCAGTTTGCCACAGAGTCCTTATCGACAACAATGGCCACCTGCAGTCAGAAAGCGGGGTTTAAAAACAGGCCTTCAGGGGTAACCGGTTCAGAAACACACAGTGCAATCGCTGACACTTGTCGTGGGCTGCGCAGAGGCGACAATACATCCCATTCTGAACAAGAAAGACCGGCTGGTCAGGCAGAGGGATAGCCGGGGACGTGTGAGGCAGGACAGGGGACACAAAGCGGCAATCTCATGCAGCTCGTCTGTCTCATGCATTATTCCAGAATAGGACACATTAAAAAAAAGAAGAGTTCTTGTTTTTCTTTTTTTCCCCCTTTCAAAAATCTCAGCCTTGACACAATGACAGCATCTATCCTCGCGGGGTGACACGGGAGGGGGGGGGGGTCTCGCTCTCCGGGAGAGAGAGAGAGAGAAGAAGAACAAAATTATTAATAAAGTGTTTTAATCCTGAGAGGTTTACTCACTGTCTGTGTCTACCATTCCGTGTGTGTCCGTGATAGCAGCTTCACATGGCAGTAATCCCAGGTGCTGCTGCGGCTCCAGACCGAGCGCCTTTGTACCAGCAGCGCTCAAGGAGAAAGGATAAAAAGCGCAAAACACAAGCGACGACAACATCGGAGTTTCTCAGAGAACGCGATCAAGCGGTGGGATCCGGTTGAATCAATTGTTTCGTTGTGCCATTGTTCCTCCTTCCCTCCGCGCCGCCGTACCTATGTGGTATTGTTGTGCGGATGGGTTCTTTTCCAGGTTTATCCCGTTTCTCCGGCCGTGATGGTGCCGCTGTGTGCGCTCCCATCTCAGGCCAGCAGCACTGGAGGGCTGCAGGAGTGGGAGGGGCCAGAGCAGCCTGCTGGTTAAAGAGACAGAGCCCTCCGCCCCCGCGGATAGCAAATGATAACCGTTTACGCTTATCTTTTATGTTTTTAGAAGAACAATAAACGGTCTGCACGAGCAACCGTAGACTTTTGTTCTGTTGCTCTTTTTCTTTATTCTACTGCATGTGTGTGCTCGCGCACCCCCGGCAGCTACTTGAAGCCTACAAATCACATATTACTCCAGACCGCGGTCACGTGGGCCGGCATCCGCGGATACAGATGCATGTTTTTACATATATCTTTCACAATTTTTACATGTTGAGGAACCAGTAAGCTACCACTTGTCCCAATATTGCAGTGCTGCAGCGGATAATGTCCCGGATATTAGCCTCCTCCTCCTGGGTTCCTTTAAAGCTCGTGGTCGTACCTGTCAATGCAGGTGTTAAGAAAACGGCTGCTGTCGCCATCTTTACCTCAACGCTGCCACCTAGCGGTGAAATGTCACGTGTCCGACCTTTATAAATATTTTTCAAGAAGCTCCATCTTGACTCCGGGTTCCCAACTTTTATTTTAAATTCTCAGTGCAGAACTTCCCAAAACTATTAAACCAGTGGCATTGGTGTTTTAATCGTAGATACATGACGAACACGTTGGAATAACAGAGGCTATGCAAGAATGCAAAAGGATACAATTCAAATACGTTGTTTTATTTACCTGAAACCGCAACCTTAGTAATGCATGTACAACCATTATTAGTCATCAATAATGATCGGCTTTTTACATGTTATTGTTGTCCGATTAGGTGTCGCTGAGGGGGCCGGCACAGATCCCCTCACTTTAAATCACAGTTTTACAGCAATTGATAAAGATACATAAACATAATAATAATAATGCAGAGGCAATAAGACAACTGTTGTATTGCAGGATTACCTATGAATCAAAGTGTTTGTTGTCCTTATTGCAAAGGACTGCTTCATGAAAAAGTAAATGATCAGAGTTCAGCCTACAGTAGTTGTCAAAAGGGGAAATAAAAAAACTCAAGTGGAGCAGTTAAGTTCAGCATGAGTCATCTCGCCATGTCCAATATTGTGCTAATTACTCAAACTGTTACAATTAAAAACAGTGATTTACATATCTACGATATAGCCGTCTTAAAACCATCTTAATGTCATTTGAGTATTATACATTAGAATCTATAAATACAAATTGCAAAGCCTACATACAGCTGAAACGCATGCATGAATGTTTTGTACACTAAGAGCGTTCAACCCCGTTGCTAAAGAAGTCTCTACGTGATGAGCTACCATGGAAGTTGGAAACAAGATCTTCATGCAAGGACCGTTGAGGGCACACACAAAAACTGGAATAGTGTCATAACAATATAGCATTTGTACAGAGGTATAAGTGTGATAAGTGTGCGTGTGTGTGGTGCACCAAGAGTGTATTTCCAGCCCAACCACTTTCAAGAACACCCTTATGTATTTGGTCTCATTACTGTGAAAATAATGTCCTTTTTTGTCTGTGCAAGTGTGGGTACACAAACACACACACTCCTGGTCATTGTGTGTCACCGCTATGCAGAATTAAGAGTGCGCACACATGCTGGACAGTGGGCTACTCCAGCCTCTGAGCCCACTCTTTACAATTCAGGAAGCTTTTATGAGAGCCAACCTAAAACAGAGGGGAAAAAACATTAGTACCAAAGACTGTAAACTGTTACATTTGTCAACCACACTACCAATATAGATTATATTTGTTGGGGATTAACGGCAAGTGTCAGAGCGGTGAAAAGAACAGCAGTGACATTCACAATAGCGAACGTGGTCAACACCAACCCCTAATCAATGTTCATTTGTATAGCTCAGCAACACAAGATCCCTCCCTCACTGTGTTTACGACTCCTTTCAGTGACTTCGGACATTTCCCAAAAAGCTTCCCTATTTAACGGTGGAATGTTTCTCTGCTGTGGAGTTTCGTTAGTCTAATGAAGTGATTTAGTAGAGTGTGAACACAGCAAATGGATACTCACTCTAGTGACAGGGAGCCAATGGAAGGCATTGAGGAAGGAAAGCACACAGTTGTTAAGTGGAACACACGCACACGCCCAGGCTTATACCCAAAGAAACACGCTTATATTTCACACGCAACATAATTAAGCTCAAGTGGTCTGAGATGAGTGCAGCTGACGTTATGGACTCCGTTTCAACATGTACAACTAAACACGCCAACTACTAAAGCCCGTCAGACACCAGTTCTTTGTGGTGGGAGATCTCCTGCTCGTCATGTTGTGCCAAGGACACTGAAGCATTCATGGGTCTGACATTATTTCTATTCAAGTATTATATGCTCACACACAAAACATTAGTTATGAATAATGTTGACAGCCATAGGCCTCAATCATATTAAATAAAGACAGAAAACACTTTGATTCAAAGGTTTATGGGTGTATTTTTCCTTGAAGTAAAAAAACAACATTTTGGGTTCTTATTTGCAATCCAAGTTCATTTGGATTACGTTCAGCATTAGTATTGTTTTCTTAGGATTTGAATATTACCGTCCTTTGAATCAAACGCTATGGAGATGGTTATTAATATACATCATCCCCACTCGGTTCCGTCTCCAAAGCAAAGTACAAATATTAAAGAAAGTCAAAAATCAACACAAACAAAATATATCCTTAATAGTGTTAAAGGGAAATGTTGTTCTTGTTTTCTGCACAAGTAAATAGGGGCACACCTCAGATGTTACGCTTTAGCAAGACTGTCGAGGAAACCATCTAGAGATGAGCAAAGAAATATCTTGTTGTATCACATTGAGGTAGCTGTGCTCTGCCCAGTGCAGAAAACCTGGCTTGTTTTCAAATTATAGTAAAAAAAACACATCCATGAAGTTAATGTATACTTAACATTGGGGGGTGGGGGAGACAATCACAATTAAATTAGGAATGAGAAACCACACACAGTTCATGCTTGGTCACAGGACATGCGGCTTTTGATTTTACTTTTTTTTGTTTTTATTTGTTTAAGCGGAGCATTCAAACGTTCACTCCCAAACCTTTCCTCGTCCGCCACACGGAGCTCGTCCTCTCTGAGAGAGTTCTGAGTTCATACTGAAGACACAATGGTAAACATGAGAACATAAATGAAGGCGGTATGTCTCAGACACACGAGTCAAACAAGTGACGAAGCCATTCAAAAAAATAAAAGGTTGCATAAAATTCTATCTTTGTACAGATCAATGGGTTTCTGATATCTTAATGATCTCTTCATGAAGAGGGAAGCGAAGACAAAATAATTTGCTGTCGTTACTGTAGTGACTTAAGACAACCGATATTCCCCAAATCATAAAAAATATAAACCTTAAAAGGCAATATTAACAATAATACAAAGAAAATAACTGTCAACAGTATATATTTTTTCAAACCAGCAACAAAGTCCACAGCTACAGGAGTGATGGTCTTCTAACACTCACCCATCCAGGAATGCCATCCCAACTCAAAACAGGTGACTTCTCAGTGTTAACATCTTATACCATTTGTTCCATTCATGAGTTAAAGTTGGTCCTTCTTGTACACACACACAAGTACACACACACTAACTCTACAAACAAGCACACTCGCAAGCTATGCACACAAAGGAAGCCAGAGAGGACAGAGGGAGGTGATGGCGGTGGGGGCGAGGAGGAAATGGAAAAGTCGAAGTTGTGCTCAAGTCAATCAGGACCAGAACATGTCGGACATGTTAGTGTCGGTGCTGTAGATCCAAAGGACCAAGGGGAGGGACACGGCTACGAAGGGCCAGGAGATGCCCTCCATACATGCAGACAGGCAGCAGCCTTTGCATCCGTCAGGCTTCTCCTGTTTTTTACCGAACTCCAGGTAGTGCCTGGAGGCAAACTTTAGAATCTCGTCAAGTAGAATCACGGGCAGTGACATCTTGAGCACCGTCAGCCATTGTGTCAGATTCAGTGGGGTGATCTGGAAGATGATCTAAAAAGAAGCACACGAGACAAAGATCAAGGTTCAGTCTGCGTGGCACACGCGTTACAACACCGCTTCCGTGACTCATCTCAGCATCATCAACTGTTTGGCAAAGTAAAAGAAATGCGCCTCACTGGGAGAGGCTCCACATAGAGGATGAGGAAGTGAAGGCTCATGGAGAGGCAGATGGCTCCCAGCAGCCACACGTTCTCCCAGGGAGGCATCCTCAGCAACGACTGGTTCTCTGACACACTGAGCAAAAAAGACAAATTGACATGTTTGTTAAAAACACACTTATTGACATCGGAGCCGTCGCTTACGAATACTGCATTGTATGTTCATTCATTCATGTAAAACAGAGGGTCTGTGTGTGGAATGAAATCCAGGAAGTTGTCACAGAGACATTGAACAACACAAGTAAAATGACAGTGAGGCTTGCAGAAAAAAAAATATAGGAACATTTTAAGATTAAAAACAAAGTAGTTGGTCACATCGAGCATCATCTGGGGGGACGACATATATAAACTAAAAACAATAAATGGTGGCTGCTAATTTATTGGTAATAACAGATGGGAGGATGCCTTGCTCAAACTAACCTGTTTAGGGCATTGCACATCTCAATGGTGACCAGCACAGACAAGGCCATGGTCATCGGGTAAGGGGACTCAAACACCTTACAGTCCAGATTTGCGAAGTCCGGGTTCTCTGGGCTGCACTGCAGGAAGTGGCTCTATGAACAGATTAAAGCCACCGGCAGATTAACTTTGTGTTGAAGTGTGCATGATTAGCATGACTGTAGTTATTTGACTGTGATTCATACCAGCTGGTAAAATGTGATCCTTGGGCCATCCTCAGCAGCAACAAACCACCAGGAAGCAGCACCAACGGTGGCAGCACCAACATAAACTGGTGATCAAACCAAAGAAGAAGTCATTCACACACTTCGATGTCTGGCTACATAAATACAAGACAAAGTCAAACTGTGGGTAGATAAATACTGTCCTAGTGTACAGTGGCCTGTGATGGTTGACACTCACCAGCCCTTTAAACTAAACAATAGCAGCAGGCATTGCACTGAGGACGAGCTCATATTTGGTGACCCGAATTATTTGCTTTCGAGTCGATGCGGCAAAGAACGGAAACCACTTACATCCGATGGCTAGGTATCTGAAGAAGAGCCATCCGGAGATGAGGGGCTCGCGAGCGTTGCGTGGTGGCTTGCTCATGATGTCCAGGTCTGGTGGGTTGAAGCCCAAAGCAGTGGCGGGCAAACCATCGGTCACCAGGTTGACCCAGAGCAGCTGAACAGGGATCAGGGCTTCGGGGAAGCCCAGCGCTGCAGTCAGGAAGATGCTACACACAAAAGCAGCATGTTATGACAAAGTGTGTGATGTTAGAGTATAATGTATGTCAGGGTGTATTTTACTTCTAGAGGAAATAGTGGGTGTCTTTGTATATGGCAGTCATCCTTACCAGACAACTTCTCCCACATTGGAAGAGATGAGGTATCTGATGAACTGCTTCATGTTGTTATAAATGGCTCGGCCTTCCTCAACTGCAGCTACGATGGTGGAAAAGTTGTCATCAGCCAGAACCATCTCGGAGGCACTCTTGGCCACAGCGGTGCCTGAGCCCATCGCGATACCAATTTCAGCCTTCTTGAGAGCAGGAGCATCGTTAACTCCATCACCAGTCTGAAAGGAGGGAAAACAAGAAGTTATGAAAAACTATTTTACATAAAACATCCCGCGAGGCAAGCATTGATCTTATCTGGCTTATCAAATAGATGGTAGATAGTACATGTTGTATCAGCAGTCAGAGGTCTAAACACACTTTGAGTGGGGGAATATGTGAATTGGCTTACCATGGCTGTAATCTCATCATGGGACTGCAGATACTCAATAATCTTGGATTTATGCGACGGCTCAACACGGGCATAGCAGCGGACCGTGACCACAGCTTCTCTTTGTGCAGCAGGTGACAGATCATCAAACTCCCGGCCAGTGAATGCCATGCTGGAAACATCATCGTTCTCGCCAAAGATTCCAATACGTCTGCAGATGGCCACTGCCGTCCCTAGGATACGAAAATTTAAAAAAGCACATTTACTTCTTGCGGCAAGTGTGCAGAACTATATGTGACCATTTTACTGGGTGTAGTAGTTCAATGTTGCTCTGCCCGTTAGAATTAACCTTTCACGAAGGGGTTAACATTCTCTCGAAGCAGATGTGACTCTACGTACCCTTGTTGTCCCCAGTAATCATAATTACTCTGATGCCTGCAAGGCGGCAGAGTCTAATTGAGGCTGCCACCTCTGCCCTGGGAGGATCCAGCATGCCCACACAGCCAACAAATGTCATGTCAGTCTGGAGGATGAAGAAAAATAGATGCAACATTCAGATTATTTCGCTTATTCACACATAGACCAGTCAGACGCCGACAGCCAACGATGTCACACCTGAAGAGGTGAAACCACCCACCATATTAATCTGTGCCGGCTCTCACCTCATATTCAACAAAGCGGGCGGTGTCCTCCAACTTCAGCTCGTCCTTGCTCATGCGCTGGTCTCGTGTGGCAAGAGCCAGGCAGCGCAGCGTGTCCCTGCCAGTCCCATATTCCCTGATCATAGACAGGAGCTTCTCCTTAATGCCAGGGGTCATGGGCAGCTTGCTACTGCCGACACGGATGTGTGAGCACCTGTCAATCACTCCCTCAGGGGCACCCTATGAGCAGGCATTGACAGAGGATGAGAATACAAAAAGGTGCAAGCTACTTTCAATAAAGGAAAACGTCATATTTTGTAACATTTTTAGCAAAAAAATATTTAAAATGCCCCAACACTAACAGGAATTTAGAAAAGCTTTTCTTTATCAAAATAATGAGAAGCATTCATTTTAATACAATAGATGGCTTTCCCGGGGGGGGAAAACTGCTCGACACTAACTCCGTCAATATCACCAGTTGTGCACGTCGCCACCTTGGACAATTCAAATCCGAACAGTTATTCTCCATTTCATACCTTTACAAACATCTTGCCCACAGAGGAGCGGGCCTTATTAGCAGTGCAGTACACAGACATGGACTTCCTGTCTCTTGTAAATTCCAGAGTAAACTCTTTCTTCATCAGCTGCTTGATCACCTAAAGTTTAGATAAAACACGATGGCAGTTAGTTTTTCTGCATTTGGGTCGTTTTATCTTTTTTGATCAAAGTACAAAACAAAAACACTAACATTATATTGCAAGGAAATTACTATGAAAAATAGAGGGTTACGTACAGAATTACAGGCGTTGGCTCGCTCAATCTTGGTCAGGCCTTTAACATCTGTATCAAACACGTTCATCTTCTCCACCAGGCATGTGAGAGCCGTCTCTGTGGCCTCACCCACCTTCTCAAACACACCTTTGGACTAGACACACACAGAAAAGCAAAAGGCATTTGGTCAATCTTTATCTGAAATTGTCAAACAAAACATGTAAACCATTGTCGGAGCCACATAAAGGTTCGGTGCCAGTTAACAAGCAAAAGGATTCATTACAAACCTCATTATAGTCCAATGAGGAATCATTACAGAGGGCACAGATGGAGGCCAGCTCCACCAAAGCATCATACTGGGAACATTTCACTGGTTTGTCATCATGGAACCTAAACAAAAACAGATTTAGACAGTGACTAACTAAAGAGATAATTGTGCAGTTTCCATTCAAAACCAGGTGGGCAAGAGGCGTGTATGTGCAACATGTCGAGACCCACATGGAATAAATCAAAGCATTGCAAAAAGAATTAGTCACCGCAGAAAATAACCTTTAGATTAGTGTGATTTTATATCATTCTGCATGCATCATTTCCATATTGTAGATCGCTTATGAGACTAAATACTCACACTTGTCCATCTGGTGCATATGTGGAGCCAGAAATAGTGAAGTCCTTTAATGAACAATGATCGCCCTCTGCCTGATCAATGATGAACATCTGGAAACAAACATTGTAGAAACTATTAGTACTTAACACTCACACAAAACAACGAGGGCGGCAACAATATGCGTTGCCACATTTAAAGTGCTGCATCTATTCCATCGTATACTTAGGACTACATGCACAAAATGAGACAGGAAAGAAGAGCAGAGCTTCTGCCTCCAGCAGGTGGCAGCAGACCACCACCCAGAGGAAAGAAAGCTTCATAGCGCAGTCCGCTGGAGCATCGAGGAAGAGTACAATAATGAAATGCTGAGGAAAAGCAGACACCAAGTGCTTTGGTGGGAAGGGTCCATAAATGTCATCTTACACAAGGCAGACACAGAATTTCTCTTCGTGCAGTCACACCGCATATACACAGTGTCTGAAGGTGAATGACTCAGGCGGAAATAGTTTGATCTTGAGTATTCAAACCTTTGAGTA
Organism: Pseudoliparis swirei; assembly: GCF_029220125.1. Taxonomy (NCBI): domain Eukaryota; kingdom Metazoa; phylum Chordata; class Actinopteri; order Perciformes; family Liparidae; genus Pseudoliparis; species Pseudoliparis swirei. The sequence continues at coordinate 10,752,816 of NC_079402.1, read as the reverse complement.
AGGAGGCTGGTTTATTTAAGATTTTCATAAAATTAATTCTGTTTTTCAATTGAAAGTGCAAAGGAATAATTTGATTACCCACAATGATGAATATCATTAAATTATAATTTTGCTCCCTATCCAAATTTAAGACACTCAAACAGTCGATGTCAAGCGTACGCATTCTCTTTTACATAAAAAGCAATGCAGTCGCCCAAAATTGAAGGGAGCAGGACAGAACAAGGATGTAAATAGAAATATTTGAATAAAATGAGCTGGCATTATGGCTACACTGCCCTCAGGCACCAGCAAGACACACAAAAAAACAGTGATGTCAGTAGCGGTCCTAAAAAACAGTCACTCAGGGCACCAACGAGTTGGCACTGCTCTAGTCGGACAAAAAACATTTAGACAAGGCAAGCACACACTTATCCGTCAGTGACTTTCAAATAGCCAAGAAAAAAAACATCCTCTGGTTTTAAAAAATGAGGTCTTTGACAATGAGAAAATAATATTTCAACACAAGGTCAGTTATGCAACTCAACTGCAAGTGACTAACAACTGCATACTGATGAGCATGCTGTCTGAACAAAAAGGGGAAGGAGGGTGGAATAAGGTGGGAAGAAGGGGGGGCAGAAGACCAACGAGATAACGGGCTGAGGAGTAGCACCAAGAAAGATGGAGGGATGAGCAGGAAGGGAAAATATAATGTCAGAAAATTAACTGGGTGCAACCAATCTTGCAAGACTAAACGATACCGTAAATAGACACCAGTTCATATAGCCTCAAGCCGTTCATACACTTAAGGGAACATTTATACACAAAACATTTGATCTGATTTCCTTTCTTATTGAGCTGACCTACATTCTTCACCATCATTCTAGTTATTCACTGCGTTTAGTGCTCAACAAATCCGAACATGGGGTTCTTTATTTTAGAAATTAAAATGTTACACTTAAAAGGTTCTCAGACGTCAGGCAAATGGCCAGCGCCGGCTACTTATACGTATTGCAAATGTGTTCATGTTTTACGTATTTTTAAAAGTTACACCAACACAGCATGGAAAACGAGATGTGGGCAATGTTTGCATAGCAGGAGGCACATTTTGTTCAAGGTAAATCAAAATAAATTGTCGTGTTGCATAGGTGTCGTGGTGTACACACGTTTTGCAGAATACTTTTATCTTTGTTTAGTACACATGCCCACAAAATCCAACCATAATATTGTTTTTCCATGAAAACCAAAATAATGATATTTTAAAAATTAAGTCATATTGCAGTTGCAACATCAGTCCAAACAAGGCTGTAAATTCTTGTTTCACATCTTACTCCGACAGAAGATTTCTAACTCTTTAACCCACAGACAGATAGCCAAAGCACGCTGGCTAAGTTGGCCAATACAATTATTTCTATATCTAGGTTGTGTAACGTGATTTTTAAACGCATGAATAAATAAAAGTACATGAATGTGCACATAGGTTGCAGGTTTCTACGCTCATTCTCTGCCACCGTTTACTTTTCTCTTACCCTGCACACAGACATCTGATTGGTGGTCAGCGTGCCAGTCTTGTCAGAGCAGATGACAGATGTACAGCCAAGGGTCTCCACCGACGGCAAACTGCGGACAATGGCATTCTTCTTGGCCATGCGCCGTGTTCCTAAGGCCAGGCAAGTAGTGATGACGGCAGGCAGTCCTGGTGAGAAATAACAGAGGATTAAAACACAGGAAAGGAGCTCAGCAGTGACAGAAAGAAACTGAGAAATCCATTTATATGCATTAATTTAAAGAGGATAACAATATTCGTTGTCCCTGCACTGGAAGTACACAGGAAGCAACTATCCTGCAGTCAGAATAAAGGCACAGCATAGGAACCTCAGGGCATCAAGCATGTCAAGGGCAAGGCTTTATGTGTGCTGTAGCGCTCCAGCTTACCCTCAGGAATAGCAGCGACTGCCAGAGCCACAGCAATCTTAAAGTAGTAGACGGCACCTCGGATCCAGGAGCCTCCGTGGACAGGATCATTGAAATGTCCAATGTTGATCAACCACACAGCAATGCAGATCAGTGTAATAACCTTAAATGATACAATAGTTTAAATTGAAAGA